>NC_134357.1:36934470-37234470 GCF_048569485.1 Anomaloglossus baeobatrachus | reverse complement strand
ATCGGCAGGCAGTGACGTAATCAGTAAACGTAGCAGAGGTCAGATCCGGGTCGGGCAGCAAGGTACAATAACAATAAGCAGAAGGGTAGTCAAAACACGCAGAAGTCAACACCGGAATCACCAACAGAATAGGACGTAACAGGATCCAGGAAAATCAGAACTATATCTGGCAGTAATCATGTGGCAGGAGGGGAAATAAGAAGGGTGTGGTGTCTTCCCATTGGCTGTAGCTGAACGCTGGCAACTTCAGCTGGAAGACACATGCCACCCACAGTCAGCCAGCGGTACTACAGATCCCAAGCTAACCCAGTCCAATGGATGATCGGAGCCTGCGCCCACTGGCGTCGACTTCTCTCCCATCACCAGCACCATCCACGGCAGGAACACGGCGTCGCCTGGCGATCGGAGCAGAAGTCGCTGGAGCAGACTCCGGCGGTGACGTAACACTCCCCTTTTAAACAAAGACTGCAGCTACATCCCCCTCCTCCTTCCACCTAACTGCTATATTACTTGGTGACTGAGTATATTTCTGAACATTTGAAGATCTCCTTAATGAAAGGAATAAGGTTCTACTGTATGTTGAAAAATTATTTTGTATTTCCCTGTACAAAAATTTATGTAAAATGCATAGTGCTACTTCTATGGTCTTGTATGATATTATTTTTTTATGCTTATATATATTTTTGGATGTGGTTGGAAATACTCTGCAATGTCAGGTCAGCATCCCTATGCACTAATAAACCTTGTGAGTAATGGCGGCTCGCCTCGCCTGCAGGAGCACTCGCAGAATGGATGTGTTCCTCGCTGCTGATTGTGGCCTTGAGAGCTAGCGGAGCAGGTCATATTAGTGAAGGATATTACTCCAGTCATTGCTGTCAGGTCTGACATCCTAAATTATAAGTGTATTTTGCTAATATATAATATGATCTCTAAATCACTGCATAGACATGGCCGCTGCTCGGAACACGTCTCAAGATGGAACCGTATTAAGAATTGTCAAAGAACGTGGATACAAGGCGGATGGATCAATACCCGGAAAATAATTAAGGCAAATCCATTATCTGTTTATAATGACAAAATCAATGGAAAACGTCCATTCTGTGCAAGGACGGTGTGAAAATAGCAAATACCTCTTAATTAACTGTTAACGAGCATGCACGGTTCTTTACCTGCCTTATGATTGTAAAAGGATAAGGAAACAAATTGCAACCAGAGCAAATATTACAAATTATTCGGCAGCACAGGAGTTGCATAGGATTAGTTTCTTTCTTCCTGTAACAGCGCCTCCACTGTCCAGAGGATGAATCTGGTATTGCAGTTCAGCTCCATTGACGAGAATGAAGCTGGACTGTAAACAACCATTGCACAGTAAATATATTTCCTCTTGGCTTTCAAGATGTTCTGATGGACAGACGGGTGTCCAATAATAGAACTCTGCCAAACAACTCGTATCTATGTGAAAAGACTGGATGGAGGGGTCTCAAATGCTGCAGTTATGGTGGTCAGTGCCCTCGGCGTCCCTGGAACATACAAGTACAGGTACTCCACCACCAGCTGCAATTCCTGGTATAGAGAAGGGGATGCACGGATCAGAGTCCAGCTGGTCACCAGAAGAAACAATCCAAATAAATCCAAGAAAAATCCAGCAATCCCAAACGATAAAAAATTCCCAAACTTCATGACGCGTTTCGAATCCAACAGACCCTTACTCATATCTCATGAGTAAGGATCTATTGGATCCGAAATGCGTCATCTGTTTCCCTTTTAATGGAGTCCTAACAATAGAATTTTGAAATGGGAAATACATTTTTGGAATTTTTTATCGTTTGGGATTGCTGGATTTTTCTTTGATTTACTAATGCAGTAAATACTCCCCATTAGTACAAATTTATTGAAGAAATTGTTAAAGGGATTTCCAGAGCTTTATTAGCATATGAGATTTTGGGGGTTCCGACTTTTATCATCCTCATCAATCGGCGGATTGAAGGGGTTGCAGCGCATCAAAAGTGCAAAAGCTCCGTACATTGTGTGGTGGCCATGCATGGTACTGCAAGCGTTCTTATTCATTTGGTGGGCGACAGATTGCAGTACTGTAGAGTTGGTCAAGCCCCATGTTATTTTATGCTATATATTGTTTACCTGTATTGCGCAAGGTGTGTGTATACTAAACATATATGGTGTTGATTGTTATGAATGCGTGTTAACATGTAAATCCTGCTAGCGGAGTGTAAGTTCTTGATGTAGCAAAGCTGGGACCGTTTACCAGCAAGCGACACTTAACCACTGGAGCAGCGGTAAATTACGTATCAGATAGGACAGGGTTAAGGCTACACAGTAGACGAGTGTCAGGTGGCAAGTGTGTTGCCTAGTAGTGTGGGCCTCGTGGGGTGCCAGTTCTGGATAGGGTTCGAATAAGAGATGTGGCCTCGGTGCCAGGGCCAGTCAGGGAATCATGAGATAAGTATTATACAATCCATGCAACTTTTCACTTCCAGGACCTATGCTGAGGTCATACCCATGTGACCAGAAGGGGCCAACAAAGCTGATATCAGGAAGCAACATTTTCTTATTGGCTGAGACCCCGCCCCTTCTGGTCACCTGGGTATGTCCTCACCACAGGTCCTGGAAGTGAAAAGTTACATCGATTGTATAACACTTATGCTAATACTAACAGGGGGAGGGGATAACTATGGATACCCCCCAGATATTATCTGCTCCTCAGCTGCTGTCACTCAAGAAGCAGCTAATTTTATAAACTTTACTTTCTTGGATTTCAAAACATAAACATCCGAGCTGGCCACTACAGGTATGTATAGAATCTGTAGGGCATGTCAGTGGGGCTACACTGAATGCACCCTGACTGCTGAGCCCCGTATATATAAGGGGTTAAATCCATCTCCCATGCCTAAATCCGCCCCCTTGTGTTTGTCCAATCCCACTGTTTTCCCTCCTACTGTTTTTCCTTATATAATCCCCCTACTTCCTGGTTTCGGTCTCTCCTCAGCCGGAGACCCGGACGCTACTGTGCTGCTGGACACCCGGACACACTTGCGCTGCCCGCCCACCCTCCCTCTTCTTTTGTCGTATGTTATATTGTTTAAGTCACAGCGGTCAGTGGTCGAAAATGGTGGATGTTAAGCGAAGGCTGATTGCGCCGGGAGTCCGGCCTGGCATTACGCCTCATTGATATGGTATATTTGGTTGGTTAATTACACCTGTTATTTCAAAAGCTGCGACCGACCCCCAACCCAACAAAACATGAGAGTTTGTACATATTTGGTTATCTCTCCAATAAAGTTCATTTGGTTTACTACATTTGTGTGTTTTGTTCGGGCATGGGAGATTTGATGCGGTGGTGGGGTCTCAGCAGTCAGCCTGATAGTGCCAGTATAACACTGGCTTTAGGTTATATACGAAAATCCTGGTGATTGGTTCCCTCTAAGGAGGATTTTAGAGAGGATCCGCTCCATTCCTCCCCACCTTTTAGAAAAAACTCCTTAAAAACATACCTATGGATGCAGATCTTTTAGATACTGGCTACGTTTTGGCAGAAGAAGACGCTTCAGGAAAGCGCCAAACAGTGTTTTTACTGAAATGTGTTGTTTGCTGTTTTTTTGGTCATTTTCTCTGATGAGTATAGGGAGTCTTTTTACCGTTTTGAAGCAGAAAAAAAGTGGAAATTCCACGCATATTGTTAATTTTGTGTTTTTGACGAGGCTTTGGAGAGTTTCCGCCACAAAAGCTTTATAAAAAAAACTCAGTGTGAGCAATGTTTTAGGCTTTGTGCACGCTTGGAGTCTTTTTGGAGCAGACGCTGAGTTGAATCTCCAATTTTTGAAGGAGTTTTGAGGTTTTAAGGAGGATTTGGAAGATTTAATGCTTAATTTCCCTATGGTTTCTGCTCAAAAACAGAAAAAAACCCTCTGTGTGCACATAACCAAAGGCCATGTAGAACTCGGCGTAGGCGCATAGTCTTTTTGAGGTGAAGATGCTTCAGGAAAACGCTGGTGGTTGTTTTCCTAAAGTGGCCTTGCAGGTGGCTTTGCTCTTGTTCTTGTAATGGCTTGACTGCCACCATCTTTCTCTCTATACCCTTAGTGTAAAACCACCTGAAAAGTGAACATGCTAATTCTTTTAATTGTTAGAAGGTTTGTGAAACCCCCACCCACCCGCCACTTCTGGCTTTTATAACAACTTACAGTCTCTGAGGCATGGACTTAATGAGTGACAAACAGTACTCTTCATCAATCTGGCTCCAACTTTCTCCGATTGCTGTTGCCAGATCAGCTTTGTAGGTTGGATCTTGTCATGGACCATTTTCTTCAACTTCCACCAAAGATTTTCAATTGGATTGTGATCCGGACTATTCGCAGGCCGTGTCATTGACCTTATGTGTCCTCTTTCAAGGAATGTTTTCACATTTTGTGCTCTATGGCAGGATGCATTATCGTCTTGATAAATGATTTCATCACCCCCAAACATCCTTTCTATTGATGGGATAAGAAAAGTTTCCAAAATTTCAATGTAAACTTGGGCATTTATTGAAGATGTAATGATGGTCATCTCCCCAGTGCCTTTACCTGACATGCAGCCCCATATCATCAATGACTGTGTAAATTTACATGTTCTCTTCAGGCAGTCCTCTTTTTATTGTTTAGATTTTCTGTATGTAAATCCCATTTCCTTTAGGCGGTTTCTTACAGTTCGGTCACAGACATTGACTCCAGTTTCCTCCCATTCATTCCTCATTTGTGTTGTTGTGCATTTCCTGTTTTGGAGACACATTGCTTTAAGTTTCCTGTCTTGACGCTTTGATGTCTTCCTTGGTTTATCAGTATGTTTGTTTTTAACAACCTTCCCATGTTGTTTGTATTTGGCCCAGATTTTAGACACAGCTACCTGTGAACAACCAACATCTTTTGCAACATTGTGTGATAATTTACCTTTTTTTAAGAGTTTGATAACCCTCTCCTTTGTTTAAATTGACATCTCTCGTGTTGGAGCAATGATTCATGTCAGTCCACTTGGTGCAACAGCGCTCCAAGGTGTGATCACTCCTTTTTAGATGCAGAATAACTAGCAGATCTTATTTGATGCAGGTGTTAGTTTTGGGAATGAAAATTTACAGGGTTATTCCATCATTTTTTCCTCATAATTGAGTGATTCCATAATTTTTCCCCTGTTTGGTCTTCAAAAGTAACCATTACTGGCTAGCACATTATGTTTTCATGAATTTTTTTTCGCGTTTCTCAAAGCCAGAAATTTGACATTTGAAATTACTTTAGTTTTGTGCCATGTCTGTGATCTGCTTTTTTAAACAAAAGTAAACAACTAAAAGAACATCCTCACAGCCAGGTGAGTCCATAATTTTTGCCAGGGGTTGTATAACAGCTTTTAAAAAAGGGCTGGATGATCTCCTCAGTACATGTATAATTGGTGGAGGAAGGTTGAACTAGATGGAACGAGGGCTTTTTTTCAACCTATGTAACTATGTAACATTATATTTTTCTTATAATTGTGCAATAATCCTGCATATTTGATAACCCATCAGCCTTCAATTCTGGACTAGAGGAATTTTTGCTGTATAAATTGATAAAATGTTCTAGTATGTTTGCCTTTAACAACCTTCCCATGTTGTTTGTATTTGGTCCAGATTTTAGACACAGCTAACTGTGAACAGCCAACATCTTTTGCAACATTGTGTGATAATTTACCTTTTTTTTAAGAGTTTGATAATCCTCTGATTTGTTTCAATTGACATCTCTCCTGTTGGAGCCATGATTCATGTCAGTCCACTTGGTGCAACAGCTCTCCAAGGTGTGAGCACTCCTTTTTAGATGCAGACTAATGAGCAGATCTTATTTGATGCAGATGTTAGTTTTTTTTCAACATATGTAACTATGTAACATTATTTTCTTCTTACAATTGTGCAATAATCCTGCATATTTGATAACCCATCAGCCTTCAATTCTGGACTAGAGGAATTTTTGCTGTATAAATTGATAAAATGTTCCAGTATGTTTGCCTTTTTACAACCTTCCCATGTTGTTTGTATTTGGTCCAGATTTTAGTCACAGCTAACTGTGAACAGCCAACATCTTTTGCAACATTGTGTGATAATCTACCTTTTTTTTAAGAGTTTGATAATCCTCTGATTTGTTTCAATTGACATCTCTCCTGTTGGAGCCATGATTCATGTCAGTCCACTTGGTGCAACAGCTCTCCAAGGCGTGATCACTCCTTTTTAGATGCAGACTAATGAGCAGATCTTATTTGATGCAGGTGTTAGTTTTTTTCAACATATGTAACTATGTAACATTATTTTCTTCTTATAATTGTGCAATAATCCTGCATATTTGATAACCCATCAGCCTTCAATTCTGGACTAGAGGAATTTTTGCTGTATAAATTGATAAAATGTTCCTGGCTATTATTTTGTTTCTCCGTGGTGACTCCAATTACGGCTGTTTACCGCGGGTTCTCGCTTTCCCTCCGCCGCGATCGTTATCCTCGCAGGATTCTGTAATTTTGTGAAAAATAAATGGTGTTAATAACCATAAAGTCCTCTCTGTTTTCCTATGAAGGAAGCGCTTAAGGGTTGAATGCTAATTAATTGAATGCAACATGCTGGCAATATCGTTTCCTTGATATGTAACCCGTAGTGTCCCCCCATGACTACAAATACCAGCTTGCCTCGGTACACAGCTGCCGCGGCGCAACTTCTAGAGCCGCTTTGCAACGTGAACTCTTTCTGACCTGAGGATAGGGGGAAAAAAATGGGTCTCCCCTGATTTACTGCAATGCTTTGTTTTTTCCTTGTGCTGTAATTCGTCTGTCGGGAGATGGTGAGCAGCGTCAGGCTATGCATTTATTTGTCTTTGAAAGTTAATATTAATTAGCGCTCTCATTATCACTTATTAAAACATACACTGCGTCCATAGGAGACAGCCCTGTGGCTAATCGATGAGTTACATCTAGTTTTGTCTCAAAGTGGGAATTTTTAATTCCAAGATATTATGCCTGCGGGTCAGTGGGTAAGAGCATGGGCCGTCTGCAGGACCGCAGGGCATTTACCACATGCTTACATTTCAGTGATTTCCATATAGGAGGCCGAAACTTCACAACATTTCTGTAATGTTAAAAGGACTTAATTGGAATACACAGTAATGTTTTTGTTTTATCTTTTTTTGCTTTTTGATATTTCCATTTCTGGCTACGTAAATAACTCCCATTATTCAGCCATAAGAGATGATGGGTGAATAGTGACTATTCGTGTTCGGATTAGTCATAACGAATCTCAAAGTGCTATTCACCGATAACGAACCTAATGCAAGTCAATGGGGAACCCGAGCATTTTTCTTGCTGTGCCGAATACTGGAATAGTACTCGGTTATCCAAACATAAAGAGTTACTTTTCGCCAATCTTTAAAGGGAACCTGTCAGATCCAATATGCATCCAGAACCACGAGCTGTTCCTGTATCTAGTAGCATAGATAAAGGGATCTTTAGAAAAAGTATTTCTAAAGATCTTTTATCGTATGCTAATGAGCGAGGGCAGTAGCCCCCTGGGCGTTAGTTCCCCGGTCAGTTGCCCCTCATTAGCATGTTAGTACACCAATGGGGATGTGCTAACATGCTAATGAATACGCAGCGTCACAGAATGATCTCACTCACCTCTCCGCCGTCATCGTGTCAGACAAAGTGCGCATTACCCTGGACTTTCGGTCATGCGCACTACTTCAGTTTGAAGCCAGGACGCGTACACCCGGCTTCATAGTGCGCACAACACAAACTCCAGGGTCATGCGCACTAGGCAGGGACTAGCAATATGCACCCAGGACTGCTCATGGTTCTGAGCGTATATTGGACCTCACAGGTTCCCTTTAAAACCCTTCAATGATGCAATTAGGTGAAACTGAGCAAAGCTTTTAAAAAAATAAAAAAGGAAAAAGTTCTATAACTTTATTGGAGTTTATGGGAAAACCATTTTAATTCTAGCAACGTCTTGTAGCTTGTAGCGTCTTGAGGTAGTGACTTAAGTGGGCTTTACACGCTACGACATCGCTAATGCGAACTCGGGGTCACGGAATTGGTGACGCACATCCGGCCGCATTAGCGATGCCGTTGCGTGTGACACCGATGAGCGATTTTGCATCGTTGCAAAAACGTGCAAAATCGCTCATCGGTGACATGGGGGTCCATTCCATTCTCAAAAATCGTTACTGCAGCAGTAATGAGGTTGTTCCTTGTTCCTGCGGCAGCACACATCGCTCCGTGTGACACCACAGGAACGAGGAAGCTCTCCTTACCTGCCTCCCGGCCACAATGCGGAAGGAAGGAGGTGGGCGGGATGTTACGGCCCGCTCATCTCCGCCCCTCCGCTTCTATTGGGCGGCCGCTCAGTGACGTCGCTGTGACGCCGCACGGACTGCCCCCTTAGAAAGGAGGCGGTTCGCTGGTCACAGCGACGTCGCTGGGCAGGTAAGTATGTGTGACGGGTCTGGGCGATGTTGTGCGGCACGGGCAGCGATTTGCCCGTGTTGCGCAACAGATGGGGGCGGGTACCCACACTAGCGATATCGGGACCGATATCGCAGTGTGTAAAGCCCGCTTTAGATAGCGTAAATGCAGAACGATTAGTAAAGGAATGATATAATGACATGTGCCCCCATTTCTGGATGGCAGGGGGTTTGACAAAATGTTAACGGGAACCTGTCACCAGATTTGGTGACTACAAGCTGCCCACCACCAGTGGGCTTTATATACTGCATTCTACAATACTGTATATAAAAGCCCAGGCTGCTGTGTAGAATTTAAAAAACACTTTTATAATAGCCACCTAGGGGGCAGTCCGGTCCAATGGATGTCACTGCTCTCCGATCTGGCACCTCCTCTCTGCGTCAATCTCCATCCTCCTTCTACTGAGAACGGTGTGCATGATGTGTCCTACATCATCCACACTGGCCAGCATTGAGGTCCTGCACAGGATAGACCAAAGTATTGTTGTGCGCATGCATGGGTGGTCTGTAACCTTTCCTCGTGCCTGCAACATTACAGTAGTTTGATCTGCCCCTAGCAGAGCAGATCAAATTGCGCCTGTGCAAGTCCGCAATGCCGGCCTAGGTGGATGATGTAGGACGCGTCATTCACACTGAGCTGGGTAGAAGGACGGTGACCACCGCAGAGAGGCCACGCCGGATCAAGGAGAGCAGCGACAACCATCAGACTGGACCACTCCCTAGGTAAGTATCATAAAACTATTTTTTTATGTTATTCAGAGTGGCCTGGGCTCTTATACACAGTATTCTAAAATGCTGTATACAAGAACCTACTGGTGATGGCCGCAACTTATAGTCGCTAAATCTGGTGAAAGGTTCCCTTTAATTATCCTTTGTCAGGGTATCGTGACATAACTTGTAACCAATAATCTTAATAATAAATATATGATATACAGTATATATAATAATAAGAAATAAATTAATCACAAAATTTCAAGTCATATTCAAAATTATGTACACAACAATGTCTAGACATATTTGACAACTCTACCGGACTCATTAATCATCAATAAGTCTTCTTGGACCTGTCTGACACATTCTGAAAACTGGTTATGCCAGGAAGTCCCTTCATTCAGGTAAAGATGTTACGGACGGGGGCCGGGCCGCTGTAGGGGCTGCTCGGATCCGTGTTCGTTACTGCGGCTTGAGTGGTAGCCAGACCCGGGCTCGCCCAGCCGTCCGTCCTCACAACCGTAGGAAAGGGGAATATTTACAGGGGAGAGAGTCTTTGTCAGTGACGCCATCCGTGGGTTGCGGACGGTGAAAGTTGGTAGCACCGCTGCTGCCTGGTGATGGGACGCCCGGGGCTGATGGAGCGGGGCAGCAGGTTGGAATCCACTCCACGGGTAGGGGAGGTGTAGTCCCGGGGCCCACTGGTGTACGGGAGCAATGACTGCTGAGAATGACGTGCAGGGTTGGACCGGGGATGGTTGGTGTACTCACAGTTCCAAAGAATTGCACACAAAGTCCAGTGGTAAAGCAACTTGCCAGTGACCGGTCGCCTTTGGTGGGTGTATTCGGGTCCCACACCCGGGTGTAGCAAACAGGGGTCCCTTCCTCCTGCACTCTGTGTTTGTGTTTTCAATGGGACAACTCCGCTTGGAACAGGGAAGTCCACTCCCGGCACTGTATATCTGACCCTTGGGATCTCTGTGGTTTCTGGCGGACACCCTATCCCCCGCGTTGGGCTTCCATTTCGCTCTCTGGGCTTCTGTAGAACAAGGCCTGAAACCTCATCCCCGGCTGGTCAATTGACAAGGGGCTTGCAACCTTCCTCTCCCTAGGGTCCAGGCACCCCGTCTGTGCACGGCCTCCGGACCAGATTCTCGCTGTCGGCACCGGCGAGCTATGACCCTGCCCCGGTCCATTTTAGGTCTCCCGCGACCTGATCTCCGTCGCCTGTGGTCCTGGTTGCCGTCTGCCACCTAGTCCCGTAGTCCAGGGGCCCCAACCCCTGACTCCGCTGTCACCTCACGCTCCTCCACTGTCGACTGTCAGAACTCCACCCTTGTGTTCCCGCCTCTGACACCTCAGGACCCCTAGGTTGCGCTCCCATCCGCCTGGTCCCGCCCACTGGTGTGTCCCTATTGTCATGGGGGGGTGACTAGGCTTTACTGGCTGGTGTTGTGCACCTGGGTGTGGGTTTTGTGTTGGTCTGCCAAGGAGGGAGGAGTATTGTACCAGAGAGATTTGTACAACCTCTGTGACTACCTGGTTTTGCCAGGGTGTCACAAAGAGGGTATTGAGAAGTGGGCAAATGGGCTTCAAAAGTGGCATGGATACAGAAAAGAGGCATGGTTACAACTGAAATTAGCTTCACATGGATACCCCTCCAGAATAATTGTCGCCAAGAGTTGAGAAGTGTGGGACCAATTCATCAAACAGTTTGCGCCATAAATCTAACTCTGTAAATATTGCAACATTTTGGGAAAATTCATAGTTGTGCAAACAAGTTGCAATGTTTGTCATTTTTATGCCGGCGCTGCCAACATTTTCAAAAAATGGGCAGAATTTATAAGGAAGGTTCATCATGACCAAACCCGGCCCAATAAATGCTTCATCGTTTACGCTACAAAAGTTGCGTAAATTACAATAGAAATGAATGCTGGCGCATGACCGCTGAATCAAACTCCAAATTCATTCAGATGTACACTCCGCTTAATGAATTTGATGCATCTTACTCCAGAATCCTCTGGATCAACACTGGCGTCTTGATGTCACGTACAGACTTGGGAAAGGTCTGGCGTATGGCAAACAAACAACAAACAGGGGTTTCACTATGACAAATAAAGGGTACACTGGGGAGGGTACTTTAACAACAGTGGGACCTATCGCTAGTGAGTGGGAAGATGGACACCTCCTCTAATTACCTGCAACTGTATCCTGCACTCCTAGCCAGTCCCTATACAGGTTCCTCACCTGTCGTCGAGCAGTAACTTGAAGCTCTAAAAGACCCTACAATAGTCCTGGCTAGTGAGTGGGCAGGTAAGGATCACTAGTCCCACCGCTGCACTAAAACAACACACCAGGGTAGGGAGACAAATATGGGAATCAACAAAGGATACACTCCAACGTCTTGGCTGCAGTCAGGCACATGGCCTGCAGCCTACACCACAACAGACAGAAAGGGTTCCAACAGCTCCTTCCACCTCCAGGCCATGTCTCAGACTGAGGATTCAGTATAACCGGCACTCTCTACAGGGAGTAGAGGGTATATATAGGGACTGGGAGTGGTTCAAATCAGAAATATCGGGGAAGGTAATGAAAATAGTTCCTGGCAAGGAATACTGACATTAACCCTACGACTGCCAAAGTAAAGGTAATACATTTATAGAGTCTAGCATGGAAATGACTCTCTAGCCTTCAATCTGTCACAAGTCTGATACTGCTTAGAGACAGCCGTGACACTTGATGAATCAGCCTCTAAGTATTTAGATCATTCTTTCCTTATCTCCTTGAAAGTAGACGTCTACTGGAAAAAATAGAAGACTCGTCTGCACTTCCACAACTAGCAACTCACATATGAGGCCTCCCGAAACGTCTTGGAGAGGAGCACTGCTTGAATGTGCAACCACTGGGTTCGTCATCAGATAGTGCCCCAGTGGTCAGATGTACATCCAGGGGTGTGTAAGGGGACGTCCAAAGATATACAGTGCCTACAAGTAGTATTCAACCCCCTGCAGATTTAGCAGGTTTACACATTCGGAATTAACTTGGCATTGTGACAATTGGACTGTAGATCAGCCTGGAAGTGTGAAATGCAGCAAAAAAGAATGTTATTTCTTTTTTATTTTTTTTTTTTTTTTTAAATTGTGAAACGTTTATTCAGAGGGTCATTTATTATTCAACCCCTCAAACCACCAGAATTCTGTTTGGTTCCCCGAAAGTATTAAGAAGTATTTCAGGCACAAAGACCAATGAGCTTCACATGTTTGGATTAATTATCTCTTTTTCCAGCCTTTTCTGACTAATTAAGACCCTCCCCAAACTTGTGAACACCACTCATACTTGGTCAACATGGGAAAGACAAAGGAGCATTCCAAGGCCATCAGAGACAAGATCGTGGAGGGTCACAAGGCTGGCAAGGGGTACAAAACCCTTTCCAAGGAGTTGGGCCTACCTGTCTCCACTGTTGGGAGCATCATCCGGAAGTGGAAGGCTTATGGAACTACTGTTAGCCTTCCACGGCCTTGACAGCCTTTGAAAGTTTCCACCCGTGAGGCCAGGCTTGTCCGAAGAGTCAAGGCTAACCCAAGGACAACAAGGAAGGAGCTCCGGGAAGATCTCATGGCAGTGGGGACATTGGTTTCAGTCAATACCATAAGTAACGTACTCCACCGCAATGGTCTCTGTTCCAGACGAGCCCGTAAGGTGCCTTTACTTTCAAAGCGTCATGTCAAGGCTCGTCTACAGTTTGCTCATGATCACTTGGAGGACTCTGAGACAGACTAGCTCAAGGTTCTCTGGTCTGATGAGACCAAGATCGAGATCTTTGGTGCCAACCACACACGTGACGTTTGGAGACTGGATGGCACTGCATACGACCCCAAGAATACCATCCGTACAGTCAAGCATGGTGGTGGCAGCATCATGCTGTGGGGCTGTTTCTTAGCCAAGGGGTCTGGCCATCTGGTCCGCATCCATGGGAAGATGGATAGCACGGCCTACCTGGAGATTTTGGCCAAGAACCTCCGCTCCTCCATCAAGGATCTTAAGATGGGTTGTCATTTCATCTTCCAACAAGACAACGACCCAAAGCACACAGCCAAGAAAACCAAGGCCTGGTTCAAGAGGGAAAAAATCAAGGTGTTGCAGTGGCCTAGTCAGTCTCCTGACCTTAACCCAATTGAAAACTTGTGGAAGGAGCTCAAGATTAATGTCCACATGAGACACCCAAAGAACCTAGATAACTTGGAGAAGATCTGCATGGAGGAGTGGGCCAAGATAACTCCAGAGACCTGTGCCGGCCTGATCAGGTCTTATAAAAGACGATTATTAGCTGTAATTGCAAACAAGGGTTATTCCACAAAATATTAAACCTAGGGGTTGAATAATAATTGACCCACACTTTTATGTTGAAAATTTATTAAAATTTAACTGAGCAACATAACTTGTTGGTTTGTAAGATTTATGCATCTGTTAATAAATCCTGCTCTTGTTTGAAGTTTGCAGGCTCTAACTTATTTGCATCTTATCAAACCTGCTAAATCTGCAGGGGGTTGAAGACTACTTGTAGGCACTGTATGTCCTCCAAATGGACCGTGATTATGAACATCCAACAAAATACTTTTGACAAATAAAAAAAACAACCAAATAATGTGAACATGAATACATTCTGCAGGGTTTCACTTTATTTTATTGAATGTCGATAGTCTATCTGCAGTACATAATTCTTGTAAGAGTCTCGCGGCAGCACATTAACACTGTGATTCACAGTCATATGGCGAAATATGACAAAGTAGCTAATTAAGATGAAGTGAGTCACTCTTAAATTTGATTTAATATTATTTCACCCCAATTTACATTTAAAGGGATATCAATTACTATTAAGAGTTGTCTTTTGAAACAAACTTGTAATGGTGTAAAACTGAGAAGTATTGCCAACGCCATTTACAGGGGATACAGTCCTTTGAAAAAGTACTCATACCCCATGAAATTTTCCACATTTTTTCATGTTACACCCACAAACTTAAATGTGTTTTATTGGAAATGTTTATGATACACCAGCACCAAGTATTCCAACTCTACCATTCTATGATTTAAAGTAGCAAGTATAGTTGAAACAAGAAGTTTCCATGTATTATCTAAAAACACACATCTGCAGGTTTTTCCCTCCGTTCTCTAAAAAGACCCATCTGCAGGTTTTTCCCTCCGCTCTCTATACAGACACATCTGCATGTTTTTCCCTCCGCTCTCTATACAAACACATCTGCAGGTTTCTCCCTCTTCTCTCTATACAGACACATCTGCAGGTTTTTCCCTCCGCTCTCTATACAAACACATCTGCAGGTTTTTCCCTCCGCTCTCTATACAGACACATCTGCATGTTTTCCCCTCCGCTCTCTATACAGACACATCTGCATGTTTTTCCCTCCGCTCTCTATACAAAAACATTTGCAGGTTTTTCGCTCCCCTCTCTATACAGACACATCTGCAGGTTTTTCCCTCCGCTCTCTATACAAACACATCTGCAGGTTTTTCCTTCCGCTCTCTATACAAACACATCTGCATGTTTTTCCCTCCACTCTCTATACAGACACATCTGTATGTTTTTCCCTCCGCTCTCTATACAAACACATCTGCAGGATTTCCCTCCGCTCTCTATACAGACACATCTGCATGTTTTTCCCTCTGCTCGCTATACAAAAAACATTTGCAGGTTTTTCGCTCCCCTCTCTATACAGACACATCTGCAGGTTTTTCCCTCCGCTCTCTATACAGACACATCTGCATGTTTTTCCCTCCGCTCTCTATACAGACACATCTGCATGTTTTCCCCTCCGCTCTCTATACAAACACATCTGCATGTTTTCCCCTCCGCTCTCTATACAGACACATCTGCAGGTTTTTCGCTCCGCTCTCTATGCAGACACATCTGCATGTTTTTCCCTCCACTCTCTATACAGACACATCTGCAGGTTTTTCCCTCTGCTCTCTATACAGACACATCTGCATGTTTTTCTCTCCGCTCTATACAGACACATCTGCATGTTTTTCCCTCCGCTCTCTATACAGACAAATCTGCAGGTTTTTCCCCCCGCTCTCTATACAGACACATCTGCATGTTTTTCCCTCCACTCTCTATACAGACACATCTGCAGGTTTTTCCCTCCGCTCTCTATACAGACACATCTGCATGTTTTTCTCTCAGCTCTATACAGACACATCTGCATGTTTTTCCCTCCGCTCTCTATACAGACACATCTGCATGTTTTCCCCTCCGCTCTCTATACAGACACATCTGCATGTTTTTCCCTCCGCTCTATACAGACACATCTGCATGTTTTTCCCTCCGCTCTCTATACAGACACATCTGCAGGTTTTTCTCAGTATCTGACATGAAATCAGAATAAACCTTTCACATTTTAGGTCAATTAGGAACCAAAATAATTTATATTTGCCAAATGCCAGAATAATGAGAGAGAGAGAATGTTTTCAGGCATTTTTATTACTTTTTGCAAAGTCAAAAGTTTACATACATTTCATTAGCATTTGGTAGCATTGCCCTTACACTGTATGACTTTGGATCTCCTTCCACAAGCTTCTCACAATAATTGGTATCAATTTGGGCCTATTCCTCATCATAGAGCTGGTGTAACTGAGCCATGTTTGTAGGTTGCCGCTCGCGACGGCCTTTTCTGCTTTCCCCATAAATTTTCAATAGGATTCAGATCAGGGCTTTGTGATGGCCACTCCAAAACATTAACTTTCTTATCCTTAAGCCACTTTGTAACCAGTTTGGCAGTATGCTTCGGGTCATTGTTTATTTGGAAGACCGATTTCCAAACTTTACGTTCCTGGCTAATTGAGATGATGCTTCTGTATTGCCATATAATCTTCTTTCCTCATTATGCCATCTATTTTGTGAAGTGCACCGGTCCCTCCTGCAGCAAAACACCCCCACAACATGATGCTGCCACCCCGTTTTTCACAGTTGGGATAGTGTTCTTAGGCTTCAAAGCTTCTCCTTTTTTCCTCCAATCGTAATGATGGTCATTATGGCCAAATTTTTTAGTTTCGTCAGGCCACAGGACATGTCTCCAAAAATTAAGGTCTTTGTAATTGTGTGCATTTGCAAACATTAATCTGGCTTTTTTATGTTTCTTTTGAAGTAATGATGTTGATACAGGACACAATCTTACCAGCTGTCACCAGCAGCTTCACAAGGTCTTGTGCTTTTGTTCTTGGGTTGATATGCACATGTCTGACCAAAGCACATTCATCTCTTGTACACAGAACCTGTCTCCTTCCTGAGCGGTATGATGGCTGGACATTCCCATCTTGTTTGTACATATGTATAATTGCTTGTACAGATGAATGAGGCACCTTCAGGTATCTGGAAATTGCACCCATGGATGAACCAGATGTGTGCAAGTCCACAATTCTCTTCCTGAGATCTTGGCTGATTTCTTTTGACTTTTTCATGATGCTACACAAAAAAGCAGTGTGTTTCAGGTGTGCATTAAAATACATTCATAGGTGTCTCTAATTAACTCAGATGTTGCCAATACACCTATCAGAAGCTTCCAAAGACATGACATCATCATATGGACTGTTCCATATTGTTAAAGACAGAGTACTTTTAGTGTATATAAACTTTTGACTTTGCAGAAAGTAAGAAAAATGCCTTAAAACATTCTTTCTCTTTATTCTGGCATTTTGCAAATCTAAATAATGTTGGTTCCTAATTGATCTAAAACCATTAAGATTTGTTTTGATATCATGTCAGATAGTGAGAAAAACCTGCAGATGTGTCTTTTTAGATAGTGGATGTAAACTTCTGGTTTGAACTGTACATGATTGACGTGTACATCGGAGGTGGGCCTTTGTGGCTTGGGTCCTCCCTGTAAAGTCCTCCTCCACCTTCCTCTATGATGTGCCCCTTTTCTTTAATTGAATCTTGCGCCGCACTGACATTGCTGTTGTTGGCGTGTGCGCATTGACCCAGTGATTTTGTCTTCATTAGAATGGCGCGTACCGATATTTCCGGCACCATTTTATTGAAGACATTGTGGTGAAG
This sequence comes from Anomaloglossus baeobatrachus, assembly GCF_048569485.1. NCBI lineage: Eukaryota > Metazoa > Chordata > Amphibia > Anura > Aromobatidae > Anomaloglossus > Anomaloglossus baeobatrachus. The sequence continues at coordinate 37,217,172 of NC_134357.1, read as the reverse complement.
ACTATGGGGTACTTTGCACGCTGCAACATCGCTAGCCGATGATAGCGATGCTGGGCACGATAGTACCCTCGCCCCCATCGCACATGCAATATCTGGTGATAGCTGCCGTAGCAAACATTATCGCTACGGCAGCTTCACACGCACTTACCTGCCCTGCGACGTCGCTCTGGCCGGCAAACCGCCTCCTTCCTAAGCGTGCGTCATAGCGACGTAACACGGCAGGTGGCTCATAGAAGCGGAGGGGTGGAGATGAGCGGGACGTAAATATCCCGCCGACCTCCTTCCTTCCGCATAGCCAGCGGGACGCAGGTAAGGAGATGTTCCTTGCTCCTGCGGCTTCACACACAGGGATGTGTGCTGCCGCAGGAACGAGGAACAACATCGTAACATCGGTCGTCCCGAAATTATGGAAATGACCGACGCTACACACGCATCTAGGCTTTACACCTTGCGACATCGTTACTGGCACCGGATGTGCGTCACTTTCGATTTGACCCCGACGATATCGCAGTAGCGATGTCGCAACGTGCAAAGTACCCCTATGAGTGGCAGGGGCACGTGCGCAGATGTAAAAACATCCCACCAATCACCAACATCTCTCATTGTCTTCACCGCATCGTCTTCAATAAAATGGCTCCGGAGATTGTGTGAAGCCCCACAGGTGTTGTCGGTGCATTACCTTCAGGGACTCCACGTGGATGGAACAGTCTGGTCACAGGTAGGGAACCTTCTTTTAGGATTGTCGTGACGCCACTCTCGGTATTGCGGTCAGGGTGACCGCCACTGCAGATTAAGGGGTGCCTGGGGCTGATGGTGGGTGCAGTCAGTTGTAGTGGCCTCCCGAGAGTGAGGCAAGCCCCAGGGCCCTGTGTAGGTGTGTGGCACCACAAGTCGCAGAATGACTCACACGCACAAGCAGAATGTCTTTCAGGGGTTTTACTCACATTAGGTGGCAGGGTGAGTAACCCGGGCATAGCTGGGATGAACCAGGCTGGAACCAGGAATCCTTCTGGCTGGCTGATGAGGGTGACTACCAACTTGCCTTTCTTAGCCCTTTGTGTTTTGTGGTGACCCCGACTTGAAGTCCCTACGGGGGTCACCCAGGGAAGTTGCTGCTGTCTGTTCTCCCCTCGTTTTGACCCGTTTGCTTGTAGCCTGGACCAGGTCACTCCGGCTGCTTGCCTCCTGTGAACTATGGGCCCTCTCTTTGCTACGTGGCTCCGGACTCTGTGGTGTTGTCTTGGAGGTCTGAATTGCCCCCTCAGGCAGGTTTGGCAGAAGAAAGGTGAATCTATCTCTGCACTGGGACATGTTACCCTTGCGGGCCTGGTACCTCCCTGGCAGTCCCTTTACTCTGCCACCCCTTTGCTCTCTCTAGCCTTGGGTGGATTTTGGGTGGCACTACCAGGTGACGGATCTCCCCCGTCGGTAGTCACTGCGCGGACGCTGTTAGACTGCCACAGCTCCAGGGTCTGCTCCTCACGTCTGCTCTCCCTGAGCTGCACACTAAACTGGCTCACTCGTGGGTTCTGCACGTCTGCTCTGTCTGAGCTCCACTTCCCAACTCCTCACTCCTCTTTCCTCTGCTTCACACTGCTTGTTCCTCCTTCTCTTCCTCTTTCCCCTTGTGCCTGCCTACATGGCCTAGCAACCAGGCTCTCTACCACACCCCTTGAGTGGACATGGAGGCCACGCCCCCTCCTGGAAGGTCTCAGGAGTCCTCCCAAAGGTACATGTGTAAGACCTAATTACTATGCGCCTGTGTAGTCATACCTCGGTCAGCCTTCTGGATTACCTGTATTGTACTGACCCCAGCATGGGTGCAGCACTCAGTGGTGCCTGACCAGGTCAGGGGCCCCACAATTGCGGTTTGTGCATGCACGGACTCCGGCGCCATTTTAATGAAGACAGAATCACTGTGTCAATGCACAAGCACCGCCAACAACAGCAATCGCTGCGTGGCACGAGATTCAAAGAAAGAAAAGAGGGCTCATCATAGAGGGAGCTGGAGGAGGATTTTACATTGAAGACCACAAAGTCCCGCCCCTGTTGCACCTGTCAATGAAAGTGCAGTGCATTTCTGCAACGTTGATTAAAGATATCTCAGCAATCAAACATCAGATCTTTTTACCACAGGCTTGCCTGGATTCAGCGTCTTAGTGCCAATATTGCACTGCCTTTGATTCATATACAAAAATCCTGGTGGTTGATCCTCTTTAAGTAGCTGCGGAGGTTAACCCCTTGGGACTGGAACATTTCCTAATGCCTGGAAGAGCCCAAAGGATCATTTCTCTGTTGCAAATTGCTTTTACTAGTAACAAGTCAACATTCACCTTGGCCGACCTTCCCATCCTTATGGCACGTAATTAGTAGACACTGAGAGTGTTATATTAAATGTTCCAGGTGTCCATCAATAAAAATGCTGTCTAAAATGGAAATGTCGCCTCTTAATATTCCAATGGTAAATCCTTTACACGCTGCTTTTGATGGGCAAATGTTCTGCTGTTTCCCATCACATCTGTGAACATGAACACTATTTGTACATAGTCCAAATGTCTATTTAACCTATATATAGGATGGATGTTATAGGGGACGGGAATATAGCAATTACAGGACTATAGGTAAGTGAAGGCAGAAGCACAGATGTGTGGAATACATAGATTCACTACTGGTACTAGCTTTACTACAGCACAGCACCCATAAATCCCAACAAACAGACACCATTAAGTCTATGCGTCCCCAATTCAGCACTTGCCTTCACCTCTACATAAGTCATCCGCACTGTTCTGTTCTCCTCTACCTTCTGTCATTCAGGATATTACAATCTCCGACTTATTTTATCCTCTATCAAATACAACTGCTACGCATCATCACCAGCTTATTTCACGCTGTATTGGGCAAGACAACGTCCCTCTCGCACACTTTCTGTTCACTTTATCGCAATGCTTTTCTTCATCTACTTTGCAAAACTTTGTGATACATTGTGAGTAATGAACACCTCCAGTGACTCCTTCCTACTCCCATGTGTGGGCACGGACAGAAAGTTTTAGGTAAAGCTTTCTGTCATGTAAAACTCTTGAAGGGTCCGTACCCCCTTCCCCACCATTAGCCACAAATCATTATGACAATTGTCTGATTGGCCTTAAAGTTTAGGTATTTATGACTTTGGGTGATGGTAGAGCTGCAGCCAAAGGATGCATAGAAAAGACATCCCTTTGTTCTGTTGGAGGGAAAACTTCTAAAACAATTTTTAAGGGCTACGTTAATGCTAGAAAAATGAAAAGCATATTGCCGGAATCTCTGTGGAGCGCTGAACCCAGCACACCATCTAGCTTAACTTGGAGATCGCTGGCAGCGCGACAAATGAGTATTGGCCAGTAAAATCATGCTAGATGCGTTGTGTTTGGTATCTATGTAAATGTAAAATCGAGATATAAAATATGACGCTAATATCTTTCACCTGTGTGGCCCAGGGGCAAAGATATGTGAAAAGCTACAATTAAAGAACTTTGTGACAATCTTGGCACAGCCCACAAGAGACCGTAAAATGAGGTCACAGAGAGGGGGGTTACCTGAGGGAATAAGAGCGATTAGCTCCTTTCTGGGGGGAACTCAGTATTGGAAGGCATCAGTAAGAGGTGATGCTGGCCGTCTTTCTACCATCTTCTTCTCTTGGAGACCTTCCCTCCCTAAGTTCGGACGTCACATCTATGGCACGAGTTTAGTAAGTTTCACGGTTATACCTTTTATTTTTATGTAACTGTCTATATTGTATTTGTATTGTTCCCTTTTGTAAATTCTTGCATATTTTTATAAACACTGCCTTGTATTTTGGATTAAATATATAAAAAATGTAATAGTTTCTTTCCTCATGCTTTATATACGAATCCCAAAACCCAAAGGGCCTTATGCTATCTGTAATGGGTGCTCGGACTGCCTGTGAAACATCCGGTGGTGGCAGCATAATTATTATTGCATAGAATTATTGGGGTGCTATCATTAAGGGTACTGAGGTATATATACTGTACTATATATTCCTTTAGCGGGAATCGGTGATATATATATTTACCCTTGCTGTGAGACCTTCAATATTTGGCATTATTAGCTCAGCAGCCTCATTCTGTTCATTGTCCTGCAGTACCAAAAGTGGCCTGCTGGCAAGAGGCGCGCTAGAGAGTAGCATGTCTGTGACAAATCCGTGAACAGCTTCGGGATATCTGAGTGACTCCCCCGGCTGTTCTTGACACTTTCTAAAGGAACAAGTTCTCCAGGTGGGTAGGTACATAGATAGATAAATACAAAACAAAAAACCTAGGCAGAAGCAGTAGGATAGAGTAGGACCCAGTATAATGAGGTTGCCGTGACGTGGCTACTGGGCAGGTATGGAAATGGCCATTTTTATATGAGAAACACCTCAAGAAAATTTTATGTAACTTTTTTCAGTAGTTTAAAGTTTTGACATGTGCGGCTGTTCCTTTCTTTTCTGTAAATAGATTGATAGATGCAAGACATTGCTTTTCAACATGAACCTGCAGGCCTGGACAGAAATGATGGTACCCGTGAAAATAATCTGACAAAAGGCACATGTGAAATCAAGGTGTGTCCCCTAATTATCACCACAGGTGTCTACAATCTTGTAATCAGTCAGTGGGCCTGTATTTAGGATTACAGATACTCACTGTGCTGTTTGGTGAAATGGTGTGTACCACGCTCAACATGGACCAGAGGAAACAAAGGAAAGAGTTGTCTCAGGAGATTAGAAAGAAAATTCTAGACAAGCATGTTAAAGGTAAAGGTTTTAAGACCATCTCTAAGCAGCTTGATGTTCCTGTGACTACAGTTGCACATATTATTCAGAAATGTAAGATCCATGGGACTGTAACTTCCTCCATGGACGTGGCTGCAGGAGGAAAATTGATGACAATTCAAAGAGACAGATAATACGAATGGTAACAAAAGAGCCCAGAAACACTTTTAAAGGGATTAAAGGTCAATTTCAAACTCAAGGAACATCAATGTCACATCGCACCATCCATCGTCGTTTCAGCTAAAGTAAACTTCATGGGAGACGACCAAGGATGACACCATTGTTGAAAAAAAAAAATCATAAAAATGCCGGACTGGAATTTGACAAACTACAGGTTTAAAAGCCACAAAGCTTCTGGGAGAATGTGCTATGGACAGATGAGACACAAATGGAACGTTTTGGCAAGGCACATCAGCTCTATGTTCATAGACAGAAAAATGAAGCATATTAAGAAAAGAACACTGTCCTACTGTTAAACATGGAGGAGGCTCTGTTATGTTCTGGGGCTGCTTTGCTGCATTTGGAACATGGTGTCTTGAATCTGTGCAGGGTACAATGAAATCTCAAGTCTATTAATGGATTCTAGAGAGAGATGTGCTGCCCAGTGTCAGAAAGCTTGGTCTCAGTCGAAGGTCATGGATCTTGTAAAGGATAATGACCCTAAACACACAGCTAAAAACACCCAAGAATGGCTCAGAGGAAAACATTGGACTATTCTGAAGTGGCCTTCTATGAGCCCTGACCTAAATCCTATTGAGCATCTTTGGAAAGAGCTGAAACGTCTGGAAAAGGCGACCTTCTTGAAGAGCGGCCAAAATACCTGTCAAGAGGAGCAGAAGTCTCATTGACAGTTAGAGGAATCATTTGATTGCCTCAAAAGGCTGTGTAACAAAATATTAAGTTGAGGAGGGGGATGAGGGAGAGGAGGAGGAGGAGGAGGGGATGAGGGGGAGGAGGAGGAGGGGATGAGGGGGAGGAGGAGGAGGGGGAGGATTAGGGGGATGAGGGGGAGGAGGAGGAGGAGGGGTATGAGGAGGAGGAGGAGGAGGAGGAGGGTGCCATCATTTCTGTCCAGCCATGTTTCATGAGTTTTATTTTTTAAAACATTCTGTGTCAGCAGAAAAGCAGAAATGTCTGACTTTCATTTGTTCATTTTCATAGATTTTTTATTTATTATTACTTTTATCAGATTCAATTATTTCTGTGACCATTGTGGGTTTTCCTTTCATTAAACGAGGGATACCAACAATTTTGACCATGTGTGTACATGCATATAGTAACTTGAAACAGAAGTGACGCATTGTTGCCCTGTGTCGCCTGCAAAGAAGAAACAAGCAGAGGGAGTGAGCACAGACACTGATGTAGATGTAAAGCGCCAGGGACGGGCAGTCGTGGACGAGGGTCATGACGGTCCTCAACCCACCCTGGCACAGTACAGACACGGAGGGCAGAGTGGAGTGAGTGGTAGGTGGTGTGGAGGTGGTACCTGCTGACTGCTGAGCTTCTGTATTTTCAGTTAGCTCCTCCGGCTCCCGTACACTTCCATGTGCCTCATGCCCCGTGTGCTCAGTGAGTAGTTGACTACCACGTAAAACTTGATCAATTTTACTGATCAGATGCTTTACATTTGCTTTCCATTTTCTTAGGAAAATCGCAAATCAAAAAAGTCTGTGGAGCCTCTGTTAGGACACAACACAGAAACCAGTCAGATATCCCTCCCCGAGATCAGTGATTGTTTTGTCTCATTTTCTTAGGACAGAGACGTCATCATTATCATCCTTCATAACATTTGCTTCTGTACCCGGCTCTGCTCTACAGGGATGGCCTTAATGGGGCAACTTATCCTCCCGCTTCTGACCCACTCCCCCAGCATGGCGGTGGATAGTTCAGCTCGGCTCACAGACGGATGGACCCACTTACCCTCCCGCCGCAACTGCTTTCCCACAGGTACCGGCAGATGCCAGGCTAAGGTAGGGTCATCCCAACTTCTTTTATGTCTCCATGACACACTGGACTTACACTCCACTGCAGATGAGCCCCCTTGAAATATCTTTGCTGCTTCCTTATTATTTTCCTTTCTGCCTGTCTCTGTCCTGCTTCAACCACCTCCACCCTGTTCACTCCACTCTGCTCTTCTGACCCTTTTGGTCCTTGTCTCCTGTTCTTTCCATTACAATAACATCTCCCTCACTGACTGAACTAGGAAGTTCCTTCCCCTATATCTTTTCCCCTGCTGGGGACCCTCCTCCCCCACTTAGCTCCTGACACTCCCTATGCATTTGCAGAGCCTCATGGGGCAAGTGGTTAACCTACTCGTTGCCAGGCCATTGTGGGTTCGGTCAGGCGATGTCCCGGGTGGCCTTGCCCGCTTCTATTTCCCTGAGGCGTGCAGTAAATGAAGGGAAAGTGGGGTGATTGGGAAAGTTTGTCATGATGCCACCTGTGGTATGCCGCCAGGGATTAGCCGCCGCTGCAGAATTCCTTGCCGGGGGAGGTGTTATGGCAGCCGGGATGGTGTCGCTCTCCACAGGTGGAGTGGGCCCCGGGTGGATGATGAGAGTGATAATGGCGGTTGGTGCCTAAACGCGGAGCACCGACACCGGTAAGGACAAGCCGACACAGTCTCTGTGGGTTCAAGGTGTCTTTACTCACAACTTCAGTTGCCAGCCCCGTAGTACTGGTCACCGCCGTGATGGGCTCCAGCCGATCCCGGATCCGTGGGAGGTCAGAAGCAGTGCGGTAGTCTGTGGGCCCTTCCTTGCTGCGCTTTGTAGTGCGGGTCCCTGTGACTTGAAGCACTTAGAGTCCCTTGCGTACTAGGTAGAGTACTGTTCCCTATGCCAGTGGCGTGGATCCCCTTGAGTTTGACCGAGATCGAGTCCCCGGAATCCTAGGTGCCACTTGGCTCTGGAAACTTATGTGGTCGGAGAAGCATGGAACCTCTCCATCCGGCAATCTGATGGTGCAACTTGTAATTACACCACCCTAGGTTGCTGCACCCTAAACTGCGCTGGTCCTGGGGGAACTGACACAGTATTCTCCACAGAGACCGTTATCCTCCTATGTTCCAAAGGAGCAAACGGGAAGCACGTCTGCTCACTGTCACTCCTGCTGGAGAACTCCCTATTGCTGTGTGTGACTCCTAACTCCCTCTGGTGGTCGCTTCTCCCCCCACCCAGGTCCCAAGCTAGTGAATTGAGGCCCCAGTTGTGATGGCATCCTGTAAATGCCACACTGTAGGCAACCCCTTTGGTACCCGACCCTAGCCCAGTCCCCAGTGTGGAAGAGGCAACCCATGTGTGTATGTTGTTGTGTGTGGTGAAACCGGCACCGACCTCCCCTAGATCCATGATGAGTACTACATCCCGGTTGGAGTGCAGTACCCTGTGGCGACCAGAGCCTCAGGGGCATCACACATTCCCTCACACTAAGGGACCGAGTGACACCTAGTGGCAGAGTCATATTACAGGAGAATACATTTTCCAAATACAATGCGGTAAAGCACAAAAGTACAATACCATTCACAGTTTGCATGTTGCTGTTCCAGTAGTCCCCATCGAGGAGTGGGGGCGGTATGGCACTGGTCACCATATTACATAGCAACACATGGGTCATTTTTTTTGAATGGGTCTTTAAAAAACCTTTAAGAGAAAAATACACTTTAGTTTTGATATGATGGCATAAGTTGACTTTTATACATTATCTGCCATGTTTTATCTAGTTAGTCATTTACTTAATGGATGTAATGTATGTAATTCTTTGGACGCGAGCCTATTGGAAGCCATTTGCTCACCACCCTCATTAACCTCTATAAAATGCCTGGAACTAGCGACTCTTCTGAAGTAGCTGAGCCGCGGGGCAGAGACCGGTCATCTCAACACCATCTGATGTTCCAGGAACAGAGGAATAAACATCTCAGGCTCGGGAGTGCTCTTCCCAGCACCGGGTGGTATTTTTAACCTTAGCATGGTTTCTAATTCCCTTAAATCCATATTTTCATCAATAAAATATTTAACCTTACACCTCGGAGACAAAAAAAAAATGTCTCGACACCTTCAACGGAGCTAAGAATCCACACCATACCATTCAATAATCCAGTCTATGGGTCTGCAGATATTGACCAGGGTCTGTCTATGACAACATATGACTGATATGAGCTCCGGGAGCGCAACGTCTTTCCAAGATTTTTTTTTTTCAATAAACTTATAGTTTCAGCTTTTTGTATTTGTCTTTTAATCCAATACTCATCACACATTGTCACTTCTTCCCCTCTCCCCCTCCCGCCACTTCTTTTGCTCTTAAGTAATTCTGTGAAGTCTTTTCTTACGACGACTTATAGAAGAATACTTCATCCGGTGTTTTAGCATCTGCCGGGGCTCAATGCTCCGTGCTGTGATCTTTATCTTTTTTTTTTTTCCTTAGCGTTGAAGGAATGTTCTGGTAGAAAACCCGAGCTAATAATAATACAAAGCTCCGTGCTCATTGTTCTGGCTTCCATTAAACATTCTTATCAATTGTTCAGCTTTTTTGTGCAAATGCATTCGTGTATATAAGACTGGAGAGGATGAAAAAAAAATATGTTTTTTTTTTTCGTTTCTTTTGTTTCGGATAGGAATGTAATGGATGACCAGCACTGAAGGAGTTAAAGGTGGAGCATTCTATACATTTTTTAACAATTTCTACAGATGTAGTAGAGCTAGGCTAGGTATGACCCAAAGTCAGGATGTGTTATTTTCCATAGGACTGTAAGTACGCTTTCTTAAAAGAAACCTGTCCAATTTTCTTGGATTTATAGGTTTAGTCTGCAGGAAAATAGTGGTAAAATGCTGCCTGGTTGTCTAAAGGCCGCTTTACACGCAACGATATCGCTAACGAGATATCATTGGGGTCACGGAATTCGTGACGCACATCTGTTCTCGTTAACGACGTCGTTGCGTGTGACACGAGAGACCGCTAACGATCAAAATTACTTACCAAATTGTTGATCGTTCATTTTCAAAATGTCGTTCCCCGTTCTGGACGCAGGTAGTTCGTCTTTCCTGAGGCAGCACACATCGCTATGTGTGACACCCCGGGAACGACGAACAACAACGTACCTGCGTCCTGCCGGCAACAACGTGGGAGTGACGTACATGCATCTGCACTCTGCCCCTCTGCTTCAATTGGTGTCCTGCATGGTGACGTCGCTGTGACGCAGCACGAACTGCCCTTTTAAAAAAGAGGTTGTTCGGCGGCCACAGCGACGTCGTTAGACGGGTAAGTTAGTGTGACACGTACCAGCGATTTGCCCGTGACGCACAAACGATGGGGGTGGGTGCTTTCACTAGCGACATCGCTAGCGATGTCGCTACGTGTAAAGCGGCCTTAACTGAAAAGGTGGCTACCAGGGGAAAATGAACTTAATTCCTCCCAGCTGCGATGGTTTTAGACAAAGAGGGGGCCTTGGGGAAAAGTTTAAATTGAAGAAAAAAATCCAGCATCGGATAGACGGAGGAGGTAGAATAAAACTAGGAAGTTTATTAAGTCTGTTAAAAACAGAATGTAACACACAAAGGAAGCATGGGGACACACGGTGAAAACACGGGACTATCCTACGCATTTCAACGCATTTCCATGACTAAGACTGCAAGGTCGGAACGCGTAGGATAGTCCCGTGTTTTCACCGTGTGTCCCCATGCTTCCTTTGTGTGTTACATTCTGTTTTTAACAGACTTAATAAACTTCCTAGTTTTACTCTACCTCCTCCGTCTATCCGATGCTGGATTTTTTTCTTCATGACTGTGCCTTTCCGCGCGGGCCAGGGCGTTCTGTGCATCGGTGATGGATCCTAGAGTGAAGAGGGGTGAGCTGAATTCATTTGTTTTTTTTCTTACTCACAAAAGTTTAAATTGGGGCCCTAAATTTTGACATATTGCATCATCATACTCTAATATTTGAGTTACATTTTTTGACACTGAGTTGGGACCATTAAAGAAGCGCAATTGACAAAATTGATGTCCTTTAGCGCTTGTTTCTCGGTCTCTTTACACAGATGGATGACGAATGAAGAGCCCGGAATGATCCCTAGTAGATCAATCTGTTCCCTGCATTATCAGCTTATTGGCAGCACTTTTGCAGTTTGCACCGGCTGATGTGCTGCCGAGAACAAAGATTTTTGTTCTGGAATTTACAATCCAAGCATCTAATGAAAGAGCAGCATTTTGCTCATTGTTTGGGCGATTCTTGACATGTTTAAAACTATCAACTCTTACCTGTGCATCCGGGATATATAAATGGATACTACATAAACACAATATGTGACATAAACACTGTATGGTACACACATTTAGAAGGTGGTCGATCGCCCTCCGCCCCTTCTATAGTGTTTCCCCTAATGTACAGTACTGTGATATAAATATAGAAAAATAAAAAAAACCTTTGGCATATTATGACTGCATAAGGACAACCAAGTAATCAAATGAAAATATTGGCCCCGAAACCTACTCGAGAATGCAAGAAACACAGAGGAAGTGGAGTATTGTAGGTACAAAGGATGTAAAAATCACCTTTATTTATTGCTATTTAAAATCAGTTCAAAAAATAATAAACATGTAAACAAGTGAACATGTCATAGAAGGTGCAATAACCGACAAGAGGTTAACCATAATAAAGTGACAATAAGGTAATTAGCATGACACAATAGGAAACAGTGGGTAAGCACTGGATAAGCACTGGAACCATTACACCAAACTATTGTCAAATAGACAGAATTCCTCAACACTGAGAGCAACAATGGATCAATTAAATGAAGCAGGGAAATAGTAAGTAGAAATTTTACCTATGTATGTGCCAGTGTAAATAAAGTGCAAGATGCAATAGGATTCCACGTGGAGGACCCCCAACGTACGTTTCACCTATATTTGTGACCGCTTCTTCTCCCCATGAATAAGTGGTCAGAAATATCGGCGAAACGTACATTGGTGGTCCTCTACGTGGAGTCCTATTGCATTTTGCACTTTATTCGCACATGATAAGCGGTCAGAAATATAGGTAAAACGTACGTTGGGGTTCCTGCACGTGGAGTCCTATTGCTTCTTGCACTTTATTCGCACAGGCACTTTCATAGGTAAAATTTCTACTTACTATTTCCCTGGTTCATTTAGTCTTGTGATATAAATATGTTTAATTCTGAATATATATTTTTGCAACCGCCGGCAATATAGCAGAACCGGAGCAGCACAGCAATCGGTGCCAGCTAGCGGCCGATAAGTTATAGTGTTCATATAAATGTAACTGTACCTTTAAGTGTATTGCATCGTACTGCTCTGCTCTAAACCCTATCCGGACTGGTCTTTTATTACAGGAAATATGGCATTAATGATGTGTAAAGTATAGAAATGTTAATCGGGATAATATGGAGTAAACAATAGTAAGTAACAGGCATAGGAATGTTAAGATAGAATGTGCAGATAACCTTTAGTACAACATAGGGACAAGAGGGCAGGAGGACGTCAGTGGTAGATAGTGTGTTATTAGAAGCTAAGTGCAGGTGTTAGCAGACCACCTAGATATCGATAATGGTAAGCTTAATGACAGAGCACAGTGGGTGGAGTAGAGGTTGTAATTGCAGACAAAGCAAGGAAAGGCGATCAGGTCAGATTAGTGAAGATGCAGTAGTGTTCTGCACAGGAGGTCCTGGGACCACGAGCTCTGGTTTAGGGTTTTCCCAAACCTCAGGAGGAATCCTCCATTGTGTCCTACGGGCACGGCTGCAAGACAAGAAGACACAAGTAAGTGTCGCACCCACCAGCTGGGGTGGAACACATGCACAACGCTGGAGTGGAGCATTGCCGGCCATCACACAGCTCCCCCTTCACACAGATATGTGTACACACACATCACACAAGCATGTATACACTGAACACACACAAACATACATTATATATATATATATATATATATATATATATATACAGTACAGCCCAAAGGTTTGGACACACCTTCTCATTCAAAGCCTTTTCTTTATTTTCATGACTCTTAAAATTGTAGATTCACATTGAAGGCATCAAAACTATGAATGAAAACATGTGGAATGAAATACTTAAAAAAGTGTGAAACAACTGAAAATATGTCTTATATTCTAGGTTCTTCAAAGTAGCCACCTTTTGCTTTGATTACTGCTTTGCACACTCTTGGAATTCTCTTGATGAGCTTCAAGAGGTAGTCACCGGAAATGGTTTTCCAACAGTCTTGAAGGAGTTCCCAGAGATGCTTAGCACTTGTTGGCCCTTTTGCCGTCACTCTACGGTCCAGCTCACCCCAAACCATCTCGATTGGGTTCAGGTCTGGTGACTTTGGAGGCCAGGTCATCTGGTGTAGCACCGCATCACTCTCCTTCTTAGTCAAATAGCCCTTACACAGCCTGGAGGTGTTTGGGGTCATTGTCCTGTTGAAAAATAAATGATGGTCCAACTAAACGCAAACCGGATGGAATAGCACGCCGCTGCAAGATGCTGTGGTAGCCATGCTGGTTTAGAATGCCTTCAATTTTGAATAAATCCCCAACAGTGTCACCAGCAAAGCACCCCCACACCATCACACCTCCTCCTCCATGCTTCATGGTGGGAACCAGGCATGTAGAGTCCATCCGTTCACCTTTTCGACAAAGACACCGTGGTTGGATCCAAAGATCTCAAATTTGGACTCATCAGACCAAAGCACAGATTTCCACTGGTCTAATGTCCATTCCTTGTGTTCTTTAGCACAAACAAGTCTCTTCTGCTTGTTGCCTGTCCTTAGCAGTGGTTTCCTAGCAGCTATTTTACCATGAAGGCCTGCTGCACAAAGTCTCCTCTTAATAGTTGTTCTAGAGATGAGGTGTGTCCAAATTTTGGTCTGTACTGTATATATATGTATTCACAGAGCACATACATACAGACACATATATGCCTACCAGGAGCCCATACATTCTGATGTCCTCACTAATATACACTCTAGATCAAAATTGGAGAACAACACACAATTTCCTAAATGTTGCAGTCATTGTGTTGTCCAATGTGATTATATCCTAACATGAGGAAACTCACAGTATTTTATACTTATTTCATACATTTATTTATTTCATAAATTATTTCAGAAATCGTGGTGGACATTGGGAGGCACTTTGTGCCTCCTTCCTATAGGTGCAATGTCTATGTGGCGCCCTGGACTAGCCAGGTTGTCACAGATAACACTCACACACCCCCACCCCCATTAGACAGTGACACCAGCCAAACAAAAACCCTTGTTGCCTCCCTCCAGAGTCTGATGTCCACACCAGGTTGGGCGGAGCCAAGCGGTTGGCCCCACCCACCGAGGAGTTCACAGGCCTGGAGGCGGGAAAAGTGTCAGAACAATTTAGGAGTTTGAAGTGAGAGGAGCAAGCACTTGAGTGTCTGGGTTTGTGGCCCAGGCACTGACAGCAAGGTTGGCAGACGGTGGTGGCCGTCTGCAGGAGTGGTGAAGCAACGCGGAACCGTAAGACCGGGGTCGGGCATTGGCCCGCCGGTACCGACCGGGGAGCGAAGTGAAGCCAGCACACACAGGCAGGGGCATCGGACCCCGACCAGGCTTGGAGCCACCGACAATAGTCAAATCTGAGTGTGACCAGAACCCCAGGGGTTTCCTAACAGCCAAAGACCCGATAGAAGGCAACCGCCCACACCGTGAGGGTATACAGCTACCGCCTAAGGCTAGAGACCCAAGGGCCAGCGCCTGCGGGCAAACGGGCTCTTCCGGCATCCATACATCGGGGAGCGGACTACCGTTGGGGATCCATAGTAGTCAATCAAGTACATCAAGGTGCAGAGAAAGACAGCCGCCATCACCTGTCCGGGGAGAGACACTGCAGCTGGCTGCGGGACCCATCCATCCAGCCGTTTGGTTTACCGAGGACTTTGTGCATCTCTTACTGAGTGAGTACACCCGTGCACCGGCACCGCAACGCGCCGTCCCTGCAACCCTGCACCTCACCAACCCTGCCTCCCCGTCACATCACCGGGCCCCGGGACCACCTACCCCTACCCACGGAGGGGGAAAACAACATCCCAGCTGCTCCATATCATCGCTCCCGGGATCCCCGTCACCAGCAGCGGTGGTGCCCATCTTCACCACGACCCGTGGGTGACGCCACGGACTAAATCCCCCAAACCAACCACCCTTTTCACTCACGGGCGAGGAGCGCCGCTCGAGTCCCCCAATCCGGCCCACCACTCGAGCCACCGAGCAGCAGCCGCAGCAGCGCCGGACCCGAGCGTTAGCGAGCGCGCAGCGGCGGCGTCCTCCCCGCCCGCGACAGCTATAAAGCCAGGGACGTCGAACGTCGGCCGCAAATCTTTGAATCTTATTTCTTAAATTTTATTTACTGTAAAGCACATAATAAAAATGTAAATAAGATAAATGTAAAAGAACACAGACCAAAATTAGAAAACACTTTCAGATACCTGCAAGTTATTAGTGTTAATATGGCACCTGGTGCTAATTTACTTAATTATCTGAGAAACCCTATATAACTGGCAGCCTAATTTCCAGTTTGCACTGACTTTTCAAAAATGGTGTGCCATTCCAAAGTGACTGAAAGCCTCCGGCAGCAGGTTCTCCAGATGACGGCCAAAGGGCTGACCCTATTAGCCATAGCAAGAGGAGTTGGTCATACCAAATCTGTGATTTTCAAAATATTACATCTTTACAATATTACAAACTCTTTCAAGTCCCCCAAGAAGGCTGGTCACCCTCGAAAGACAAATGAAAGAGAGGACAGAATAATGTGGACAATCTCCATAGGTAATCGTTTCAACAATACAGCTGGAATTGCTCGCCAGTTCAGCACTGAACAGGGTAAGGATCTGTCTCATCATACAGTGTCACAACGTTTAAGAGCATTTTGACTGACAGCCCATTCTGCAGTGACCAAACCTCTCATTAGCAGAAAAGAATTAAAAGGCAAAGTGGGGAAAAATTGATCCTAAAGTGTGTTAAGAAGTCAGTGAAGGATGGTGGAAGAAGTGTCATGGTTTGTGGAATGTATTCTGCAGCAGGAGTTGGACCTCTCATAGAGTTACATGGCAGAGTGAATGCAAGTGTGGATCAGAATCTTCTTCCACAACACGTGGTTCCTTACTTGTGTTCATCACTCTATCATCCAGCAATTTTGATGCAGGACAATGCCCCCTGTAACACAGCAAAATGGGTAAAGCAGTTCCTTGAAACAGAAAACATTGAAACAATGAAATGGTCACTGTCATGATCCAGGCCGGCTTTTCCCTGCTGCTGGTTACACCCAGCTCTGGCCTGGTCATGTCATGGGTTAACTTCCCTTGCCTGTTCTGGATCCTAGGACACTATATATTGCCTCTCAACCTATGGCTCAGTGCCAGTGATATTTCTGTCTTGCAGCTTGTATACTGGTTCTGGGGAGTGTTCCTGATCTGTTCTGCCTCCCTACTACTGTGTCCTGACTTTGACCCTCCCCCATTTGTCTGCCTGTCCCAGCCCCTGATTTCCCGCTCCTGTCTGTTGTTTGTGTTTCCCTCTGCATACCTGATCTCCTGGCTTCTGACTCGGTTCTACTTTCTGACTTTGATATTGATCCTCCCTTTGCAGTGACTCGACTTTCCTGGCTAGACCCTGACTGTTTGACTACTCTTTTGCCCTCTGG
Organism: Anomaloglossus baeobatrachus; assembly: GCF_048569485.1. NCBI lineage: Eukaryota > Metazoa > Chordata > Amphibia > Anura > Aromobatidae > Anomaloglossus > Anomaloglossus baeobatrachus. The sequence continues at coordinate 37,200,691 of NC_134357.1, read as the reverse complement.
TGGTTCGCCTGTTAACTGCCTGCTGAAGTTACTCTGCTATACCTCAGCTGCCTTTCCATTACAGTGTTTCTTTGTTTCTCCTTCACTACTCTGCTGCCACCTAGTGGGGATTACACTGTACTGTGTCTTACTAGCCTTTGTACAACGTGACAGTCACAGCACAGAGTCCTGATCTAAACCAAATTGAAAACCTCTGGAAAATCCTTGGTGACAAAGTTATGGCCAAGAAACCCGCAACAGTCAAAGAACTGTGGAAGAGACTGGAAGAAGAGTGGCCCAAAATCCCACCAGAGCAGTGTGAGAGACTAGTGATGTCCTGTGGCCACAGATGTGCTGAAGTCATGTAAAGCAAAGGCCTGTACACGTCCTACTGATTGGTGACTGTTGTTACCTGCAGAAAATTTACTTAGAATCTTTCTCTGTGCTATAATAATAATATAATAATAATTTTTATTTCCATAGCACCAGCATATTCTGCAGCGCTTTACAATTCAGAGGGGACATGTTCAGACAATATGAGACAATACAAAAAAACAAATTTAAGATACCAAGAGGAGTGAGGGCCCTGCTCGTAAGCTTACAGTCAGGTGAAGGGGGGGGAGAAAAGCTTGTTGTATGTCGTCCAGCCATTGATTTAATAGGGGATTCAAAACCAGCTGAGCGGACCGGTCGCCAGCCAGAATTTATACAGGTACAGAGTGTAAAAAAGTACATGGAGAGGAATGGAATCAGAAGATACAGAGGACAAGAATTGGAAGTAAATTTTATGAAGGGCAGAAAGGAACTAGATTAGATGATGGAGGTGAGGTGATAGGCTAGTGTAAAGAAACGCACTTTTAGGGCCGGCTTAAAGGTGTGGATGTTGGGAATTAATCGGATTGTTCTTGGTTGTGTGTTCCAGAGCATAGGCGCAGCTCGTGAGAAATCTTGAAGACGGGAGTGGGAGGTTCGAATTGTTGAGGATGTCAGTCTTAGCAGAGCGGAGCAGAGAGGTCATTAGCAGAGCGGAGAGCACGGGTGGGGCGATAGTCAGAGATGAGGGAGATGATGTAGGGCGGTGCGGAACTGTGGAGAGCTTTGTGAGTCAGAGTGATAAGTTTATGTTGGATTCTGTAGCGGATAGGCAACCAGTGCAATGACTGGCACAGAGCAGAGGCATCAGTGAAGCAGTTGGAGAGGAAAATGATCCTGGCTGCGGCATTCAGGATGGATTGGAGGGGGGAGAGTTTAGTAACAGGGAGACCAATTAGTAAAGAATTACAATAATACAGGCGAGAATGAATGAGAGCGATAGTAAAGAGTTTTTGCAGAGTCAACGGTAAGAAAAGGACGAATTCTAGAGAATTTTTTGAGGTGGAATTGACATGAACGAGCGAGTGAACGAATATGGGATCATCGTGACAACCTTGTTGACATTTCTTTAGGATATGACTTGTTTTAACGTGTACCTATTCCTTTTTTTCTTACCTGTGCCGTTGCTCGGTGGAGGGGGGATATTACCCTAAAACATCTGTGAATCTCGCAGCTCCTTCATGAGTGCACACACAGAGCATACTGGTTCAATGGAAAGTCTATGAGTGCACAGGGTGATAGGAATGAGTCTCATGACCTGGATTTCCACCATTCAATGACATATGGAAGGGGACATATTGAAAAAAATACGATATGATATATATACTTTCATAATCACTATGGTTCCAACCTCCTTACCAAGAAGAAAGTGTCACAGCGCTGCTTCAGGGAAACCTGCACAGCCCGGTGGTCTTGATCGTTACTTGAATGGTGTTACCCTGCATCGGATTGTCGGGGACGTCCCTGTGCAAAGGAAGAACTGTAATGGGGACGCAGCCAGGGTTGCAAACCCAATCTTTCAGAAATTCCTGGATGCTTCTGTAATTCTTTACAGCTGGAGGCGTTTGTACAGATTATTATGACTGATAATAATTTTACAGTTCACAGTGATTGCTGTTAATGTGTTCATATTAGTATTATGGGTTGAAGACAGACATGACTTAAAATCCTAATGATTTATTATGGTTTTTCACTCTGGCAGTAAAAATTATTGTCTGTCTGAGATTTTTAGTTCATGGACAGAAAAATGTTGACAACCCTTGACACAGCACTTAAAAAGTGTTGCAGCTCAATTATTCTTAGAATTTGTGCCGTCCCATGGAATGGACAGCCAGCGATCTGTAAAGAGGAACTTTTCTCCTGAATCTGGCGTTTTTCTTTTGGGCCTACACCCTTCTGCTCCTGAGATTTGGCCTCTTTTTTTTTTTTTTAGTCTATATGACCAAGTAGGTATGTGTCATTGGTGGTATGGATATAACAGTGCACCAGGGCTCCTAGACTGGCACTCAGGCTAGGGGGGTTCTAACTATCCCTGTTCCCAGAGATACCTTTGAAGGTGATGTCTGGGCCGCCTTCCTGGCCCTGGTCCTGGCCAACCCTTATGTAATACCCCCTTTTCCACTCTTCAGGAGAGGGCCAGGATAGGAGTGGTTAAACCCATGAAAATAGACAAACAGGGGAAACCAAAACTCAATCACACAGCATCCTCACACAGAAGTATTAGACAACAAGTGATAAGGAGGAATATGAGAGCAGGGAATAAACAATGAGACGACAATTGAATTCCACAACACCCCAAGCAGCACACAGTATAAACACCAGTAAACTGGAACACACAGCACATGGACAGGTTAAGCAGAAGCTATAGTCAGAATGGGAAGACATATTCCACCATCTTAAAATTGTGGGAGAAACTGTGATAGGTTCCCCACAAAATGTGATCCTTGAGGTAACCAGCAGGTTAGCAGAGATAAACTCTTGCTAGCATAACCATTAATGAGCACACAGCTGGTTGACACCTAAGCCTGCCTGTGTAACTCAGAGGCATCAGAAAAACCATAGTGTGGAGAGTCAGAATCTGTAGTGTGAACAGCGTCTGATGCCGCTATGACGCTAGCGAGTTTTGAGCCAATCTCCATGTGACAGCATGGCCTTGAAGAGCATGCCCAAAGAGAAGACTTGCGGATCACGCCCACTAGGCTAAAGCCCGCTTTACACGCTGCAATGTATCTTACAATGTGTTGGCGGGGTCACGTCGTAAGTGACGCACATCCGGCATCGTAAGGTACATTGCAGTGTGTGACAGGTATGTATGATTGCGATTGAACGGTAAAACGTTCATCGCACGCACGTCGTTCATTTCTCTAGAATTGAACGTCAGATTGTTCATCGTACCCGGGGTAGCGCACATCGCAGTGTGTGACACCCCGGGAACGATGAACAGATCTTACCTGCATCCTGCGGCACCTGGCCAGCAATGCGGAAGGAGGTGGGCGGGATGTTTACGTCCTGCTCAGCTCCGCCCCTCCGCTTCTATTGGCCGGCTGCCGCGTGACGTCGCTGTGACGCCGAATGTCTCTCCCACTCCAGGAAGTGGACATTCGCCGCCCACATCGAGGTCGTATGGATGGGTAAGTACGTGTGACGGGGGTTAATCGTTTGTGCGGCACATTCAACAAATTGAACGTGCCGCACATACGATGGGGGCGGTTACGATCGCATACGATATTGTATGCTGGATCGTAAGGTGTAAAGCAGGCTTAAGGCTAACAAGTGTAGGTTTATATACAGCAAGGGGGCGGTCATTTTTCATGAACAGAGAGGCACAGGAACAAAAGAAAAAAAACAATGCTGGAGGATAACAGCATTTACTCCACTGGAATAAAAGGTCTTTAAGTGGTGGTATATCGTCACAATATTAAGAGAAGACTCATACTGTACCTTCTGCAGTGGCACTTCCATTGTAAAGCAGTCAAGTATTTCAGTGCAGCAGCTGTGCCTGCCTCCCCTGTCTCACTATGATGACAGCACTGGTTTGCCAGGTGTGAGCACTGCCTACAGAAAAAGCTCCAGTGCTGTCTATCACCAGTGAGAGAGGAGGGGGCAGGGATGTGTTTTTGATGCGTTTTGGATGTGTTTTTGATGTGTTTTTTTCCATGTGTTCCATTCTGGGATGTAAAAACGCTGAAAAAGTTGATTTATTTCTGCAAGGGAAGAAAAGCAATATGTGCACACAACTTTAAAAAAACACATCAAAAACACTATAAAAATGCACTATAACAAACAGAAAAACAGACAGAGAAAGAAAGACAGAGAGACAGACAGACAGAGAGAGACAGACAGACAGAGAGAGAAACAGACAGACATAGAGACAGACAGACAGAGACAAATGGAAGGGTATAGAGAGACAGAGAGAGGCAGGCAGACAGGGAGAGAGATGCAGAGAGACAGACAGAGAGAAAGACAGACAGAAAGAAACAGAGACAGAGTGAGAGACAAAAATGGATAGACAGAGAGAAACAGAGAAATAGAGAGAGCAACAGACAGAGAGAGAGAAATAGAGACAAAGACAAAGAAAGAGACAGACAGAGAGACAGACAGAGAGACAGACAGAAAGAAAGACAGTGAGAGAGAGAAACAGAGAGAGTGAGAGACAGAGATGGACAGACAGAGAGACAAACAGAGAAAGAGAAAGAAATAGAGATAGAGAGACAGACAGAGAGAGAAACAGAGACAAAGAAAAAGACAGAGATAGAGAAACAAAGAGAAATTCAAAGAAAGAGAGAGAAAGTTTCTGTTTCAGAGACAGTGAGAGACAGAGATGGACAGACATAGAGAGACAGACAGAGAGAGAAACAGAGAGATAGAGAGAGTGACAAACAGAAAAATAGAGACAGAGACAAAGAAAGAGACAGAAAAAGACAGACAGAGATAGATAGAGTGACAGATGGAAAGAGAGAAACAGAGACAGATAGAGAGGCAGGCAAAGAGAGACAATGAGACAGATATAGAGAGAGACAGGCAGACAGGGAGAGAGACAAAGAGAAAGACAGACAGGGAGATAGAGAGAGACAGATATGGATAGAGAGAGATGGACAGACAAAGAGAGACAGACAGACAGAGAAACAGAGAGAGACAGAGACAAAGAAAGAGACAGACAGAGAGGGAGAGTGAGAGACACTTATTTACTATCTCAGGCAACGCCGGTACTACAGCTAGCCCCCTATAAAGGCTATGTGCTTAGACTGTACTGTCAATTTGGGCTGACAGGAAGTGTACAAAAAAGTTTACATTTTTTTTCAGTAGTCAAAATCCTCAATAAATACTGGAGCTGATTCCTGGAAGAAAGGTGACTAAATAAACTAAATTAACAATCACATAACAAATTCAACTCTGCTATGTCTTGCCAAATTTACACAAGGGCTTATGTACCATAAGATGCGCAAATCCTGCTGCTATAAAGTTCATGAAGAGGGGACACCTAGCTCATGTTGGTTCAGCTTATTCTACTTTTTAGGCAGGGGTAAAGATATTGTGTAGCGCACCTTGTGTGAGAATTACTGTTGTGTTGCAATCTTCAGATGCCCATCAAAGCGGAAGGAGTAGAATTAGTAAGGGTTGTGGCATGATCCATAAATGATTTAGCAATTTTCAGCTAGCCCTCTGCAGAGACTGCGACTGCGCGGCCACATGTGTCTCAGATAAGTCGCACACAAGTTGCTGTCACATATGATTTGCATTGAAGTCTATGGCAAGGGAGTAACATGCGACCAGCGACAGAAAGTCCAACATGTTTGAATAGATTTGTGACTGTTTTGCAGTTGTGTTAGGTCGCAGGTCGCAAAGGAACATTATGGAAAATCATTAGATGCAATGTCGTAATTGGGCACTGTAATCTCAGTCACATCACTAGCCCTAACCAAAAGGTTCAAATCAACAAGAAAACAGAAAGGATCTGGGTGCAAGGGACATGAGAAGGATGAGGTAGGAGGGAGGTACAGGGTTGAAGAACACACACTGAGGGGGAACTCGCCAAGAAACTTGCACTTAAAACAGTTTTCTGGCATTAAACAGTTGCGACTTATCTTCCACTTCGTTCTACATTGCTACTTTTTTACATTTTACTCTTGAAATTTCAAAGATGGATGTAAAAGTGGACTTTTAGGAATTTTTTGTGGATTTTTAGGAAGGCTGGACTTCCCGAAAAAAAAGAAGGAACCAAAATTGCTGGACGAATCATCAACAATTGCAGATGATACAACATTGATAGCAACAAGCGTAGAAGGAATGAAGGAGATTACGGAGTGTCAAAATGGAAAGCTCAAACATGGGTCTCCTACTCAATACAAAGAAGCCAAAGATATTGACTACTGCCAGCTACAACAGGGACACGTTTGAGATGGACGGAACGAAAAGGATGTTGTAAAGGACTTCACCCTGCTTGCATCTCTGTCGCTCACCTGTAGCGGTCGCCTCAGGGACGTCACTCCACCCTCTGGGACGCCACAGGGGCTCCACTTGATTACCGCTGGCTACAGGTATGTCAGGTTTATTTACATGGGAGTCATGACGCCACTCACGGTTTGTGGTCAGGGTTATCGGTGACCGCCACTGCAGGTTTAACGAGCGTCTAGGGCTGATGGGGTCTGCAGTCGGGTGGTATGGCCTCCCGTGAGGGAGGCTGGCCCCAGGGACTCGGGTGTGTGGAACAACAGTTCGCAGAATATCTCAGTCACAGTCCAGAAAGTCTTTCAACTTGTTTACTCACTTTTGGATGTTTTGTGAGGTACCCGGGCGATGCTGTGATTAAACCAGGTGGAACCAGGAACTCCTTCCGGCCGAACTGAGGGTAGCCATTAACTGGCCTTCCTTGTACGTCTTGTTTCAGATAACCCCTGACTTGCAGTATCATGGGATTCATCCAGGGAAGTAGCTACTGCCTTTCCTCCCCTTTCTGGCCCGTTTGCCGGCAGCATGGACCAGGTGAGATGGCTTCAGGCCCTATCTCCTTATGGGTCCCCCTGTTGCTGCTGAGGCTCGAACTCTGTATATTTGGTGTGGAACCTCTAGTCCCATCAACCTGCAGGTTTAGCACACCAGTAAATGGATGTCCGCTCTAGGGACCTGTTCCCTGTGTGCGCTTAGTCACCAGCAGTCCCCGTACTCGACTGCCTCTCTTCAGGTGTCTTTCAGACTGACTTTCTGGTCACTGTACTCCCCTGCTAGCAGCTACCACACGTGCAGGGTCTGACTAGCATGGCTGTACGTCTGCTTCCTTCAGCAACTTCTGTACACTGCTCTCAGACTGGCTTGCTCCTCCCCCTTTCCTTGCAGCCTCTGCAACCTAGCTTCCAGCCTCTCCACTGCACCCCTTGCTGAGAATTGAAAGCTAGCCTCTTTCAGAGGCTACCCAAGGGTCCCTTCTAATGGTGTGGGAGACCTGGTTGCTATGTGTCTGTGCGTACACACCTCATTCTGGTCTTTTGGAATTACCTGGAAGCACTGTCCCAGCATGGGTGCAGTACTCTGTGGTGCCTGACCAGGTTAGGGGCGCCACACATCAATGATCACTGAAGATGCAGCGACTAAACCGGAAGTAAATAGGAGAGTAGCTATGGGCAAATGAATAGTGAAGTCACTAGACAAGGTCCACAAATCGAGGAACATTTTACTGGTGACAAAGAGCTTGTACATAGTCTGGTCTTTTCTGTACTCACATATTGATGCGAAACCTGGACGATAAAAAAACAAGACAGAAGAAGAATCAACGTCTTTGAAATGTGGTGCTGGAGAAGGATGTTATCAATATCATGGATGGCAAGAAGGACAAAGAAATCAATTTTGGAACAAATCAAGCTGGACATGTCACTGGAAGCAAGAATCAGCAAGCTACGACTTGGCTACTTTGGACACATCTTACAAAGAGAGCAATCACTGGAGAAGGAGATCATGGTGAGAAGAATGGAAGGAATAAGGTGGAGAGGAAAACCAGTAACTCCATGGCTTGATTCATTCAAGATAACGGCAGAGAAGATCCTGGTGGATCTATCTAGGTGGAGAAAACCCTGGTGGACCTATCTAGGCTGCACAAAATCAATATTCCTACAAAGCATTCAGAAAACGAAACAAAAAAAATAAACAAAAAAAAACCAGATGTATGAATTGTGACTTTTAAAAAGTTGTAAAAAAAAGGTTCAAATCTCACTCAAGGACGGGGGTGACAAAAAAAGTGGAAAAATAGTCCTAGACACAAGTGTTAAGGGGGCTTTACACGCAGCGATATCGCTAGCGATATCGCTGGTGAAAGCACCCGCCCCCGTCGGTTGTGCGTCACAGGCAAATTGCTGCCCGTGGCGCAGAACATCGCTCAGATCTGTCACATGGACTTACCTGCTGAGAGACGTCGCTGTGTCCGGCGAACTGCCTCTTTTCTAAGGGGGCAGTTCGTGCGGTGTCACAGCGACATCATTAAGCAGCCGCCCAATAGAAGCGGAGGGGGCGGAGATGAGTGGGACGAACATCCCGCCCACCTCCTTCTTTCCTCATTGCAGGCAACCGCAGGTAAGGTGAGGTTCCTCCTTCCTGTGGTGTCACACATAGTGATGCAGGAACGACGAACAACCTGCGTCCTGCAGCAGCAACGATATTTGGGAACTGGACAGCGTGTCAATGATCAACAATAAGGTGAGTATTTTTGATCATTAGCGGTCGCTCGTACGTGTAACACGCAACGACGTCGCTAAAGAGGCCGGATGTGCGTCACGAATTTCGTGACCCCAACGACATCGCGTTAGCGATGTCGTTGCGTGTAAAGCGGCCTTTAGTCCTCATTTTTTCATTAAAAAATTGCAATGTTTTACAGTAACTGTAAAATGAGTGTGATTTCTAAAACCTCATTCACGGTGCATTTTGTTTTTCCTTTCTGTTTTTTTACATTTGGTACTATTTTGTTTAAAAAAAACAAAAACAAAAAAACTAAGCAGAATGACAGCTGTTGTAACATTTTACCGCAGTATTCCACTATTGTGATAAAAACGGCTTAAATCCAAAAAACTTAACAAAAATCCATAAAAATGCTGCGTTTTTTTTGTGGTTATTGTTTGCATTTTCTTCTGCAGAAAAAAAAGGATCAAAAAGGCTATATTTGAACATACCTTATATATAAGCATGAGCCAAATTGATAAAAAAATATCATGCGACACTTTCAGACATTGAGGGTGAATAACGGCAACACAAACACCCGCAAAGCTAGCTTCAAAATTTCATCTCATGACCAATTCCCCCTTCCAGCTTTTCTGTGGGTGATGAGAAGTTTTTCTTCTTGTGTGTTCCACAGCACATAACTTATACCAATATCTTTACAATGACTGTGTAATACCTGGCGTATAGCCAGAGGGTCTACCAGAACATTTGGCTTAGCGGGTTGAGAAGACCATGAAGCCCCAGGAAAAGGAAACTGCCTACGGCTCTGCATTTTACAATATTGTTAGATTTTACAGTGACAATAAAGATAAAATAGACAGGACAGATCCACACTAATAAGCCTCTCAAGGTGTCTCCAGTGTTGTCTTCTTCCGGCCGGTTGACAGCCGGTGTTAATGAAAAGCCAGCAGTAGAGGGTTCCTCCATTGAGTTCTCCGAGCACTATTCTTGTTAACGCGTCTACACTGACAAGATTATTAGTGAAATGGACAAGAGCCTAAAGCTGGTGTCACACTAAACGACAGCGACAACGACGTCGCTGTTACGTCACCATTTTCGGTGACGTAACAGCGACCTTGTAAGTCGCTGTTATGATCGCTGCTTAGCTGTCAAACACAGCAGAAGCAGCGATCATAACGTCGCTGTGCTACATGTGCAGAGAGCAGGGAGCCGCGCTTAGCGCTGGCTCCTTGCTCTCCTGCAGCACACATCGGGTTAATTAACCCGATGTGTGCTGCAGCTACATGTCACAGTTCAGAGAGCAGGGAGCCGCGCGCACTGCTTAGCGCTGGCTCCTTGCTCTCCTTGCTACAGTATGCATCGGGTTAATTACCCGATGCATACTGCAGCCACATGTCACAGTGCAGGAGCCGGCGCTGGCAGCGAGAGCGGAGGCTGGTAACCAGCGTAAACATCGGGTAACCAGGGAAAGGACTTCCCTTGGTTACCCGATGTTTACGCTGGTTACAGCTTACAGCAGCTGCCAGTGCCGGCTCCTGATCGCTTCATTTCGTCGCTCTCTCGCTGTCACACACAGCGATGTGTGTGTCACAGCGGGAGAGTGACGACCAAAAAATGAAGCTGGACATTCAGCAACGACCGGCGACCTCACAGCAGGGGCCAGGTCGTTGCTGGATGTCACACACAGCGACAGCGACGGGACGTCGCTGCAACGTCACAGAAAATGGTGACGTAGCAGCGACGTCGTTGTCGTCGTCGTTATGTGTGACACCAGCTTAAGAGGTGAGAGGCAAGAGGTGAGAATTTGTAAGATGCGATGAGCATCCTTATCTACACTTTCAGCCCCATGAATTGAAACAGGAGAAAAAAAGTCCATGTATTGGGAGAAGTAATTTTCAATCATGTTGGTCCCGCCATGTCAAAAGTCAGAACGATTGAATAATTACACTAACCTGTATAGGAAATTCACTGATACATGCTACAAGAGTAAAAAAGTGGGTTCCGTGAAATTATCAACATTTTCTCTCTGGAGTAAAATGTGTGGAAGCGACAAGACTTTACCGTCTCGCGTTCCAAGCTGAAGATTAACTATCCACTCAAAAGAGTGGGTGGAAAATTCCATGAGAACTTAAGAACAGTTCCTGGACATATTAGACTTATATGTGAACCAAAAGACATTTTAGTATATTAGCAAACAAGATCATAGTTTTCCAAAGGTTTTGTGCAATGGACAGGTAAGCTTTTGGAACACTTCTTTCACTCTTGTCCTCCTCTTGCTCTTACTCCTTGTCATGTTCATGTCCCTGTTTCGATGGACTGGAACATCTCATGTGGCTCTCTAAATTTATATTGGTTTTGTTTTTCTTAGTAATGAAATGGTTAAATATCAGTTTTTCTCTTGCAGCTTTTCCAAGACGTTCCTAGCTGAGCGTGTCAGCTGCACTTACTTTTTAGTCACGCCCTTCAGGTTTAAATAGTGGTCTTACCCAGCAATCCCTGCTGAAGATGCAAAGTCATTTGGTCTCTGGCCGCCTTGGAGGAAGGTTCTGCTGTGGAGATTCCTGTTCTCAGGCTATATCCTTTTTTTTTGGTTGCTTTTTCCCCCTGTTTGTCTTTACTTACCTTGTGTCTTGTTAGTGCAGCTGTGAGGACTAGTGAACCCCACCTGCCCTTCACTAGGAGGGTCTCAGGTTCCTGCTCAGCGACAGTTGCAGAGACTGTATAGGGACTGGCTAGGAGAGGAAAGACAGCTGCAGGTGATGATAGGAGGTGTCAAACCAACCCCTCTCCCTAGTTCCAGGGCCTCCCACTGTTATTTTGTCCCTGGTGCCCCCTTTTGATGTGCTTTTTATTGTGCATCAGACGCACGTAGGTCTGAACGCCCCCTGCCACACTTGCTACACCCGGCAAGCGTGACATTCCTACACAGTAATGATAGCAAAAATTACCAAATTTTCCTACAAAATTTGCACAATGGATTTGTGTAACATCAATTTATGAAAATAGCAGGTGATCACACTGTCCTTTTGAGAAGGGTTATGGTCCAGGGTGGGCACCTTTGACACAAGACCTGATGACTGTCAAACTCAAACTGCGTTTTCTTAGGTTATCCATTTGGGAACATCAAAGACTTTATTTAAATATTTGCCTTTGAATGTATTTTATTTATTTTTTTAAATTGTTTTGTGACTGCCTATAACATCATATTCCATTTATTATATATTTTTTTTTTACAATGGCCTCTGGAGCACACAATAGGCTGACTTTTGCTATATTCTGCTGTTCACTTTTCAACTTTGCTGTGTAGAGTCAGATACTGTTAGGACCAGGAGGACGGGTAGGCCCAGGAGGTGGATCCACTGGACTGAGCACCCCACCGAGGGCAAGTTGCCCGGTAGCCGGAGCACTACGGGTAGCAGGACAGTCCGTTCAGAGGAGTGGAGTGAAGAAGTCCCTGGGACCACGGAGTCTCTGAAGGTAGTCCAGGTGACGGAGCTCAGGTTCGGAGGCCGAGATGATGTCAGGCAGAGTTCAGAACCAGCGGAGCGAGGAGGTCGGTCACCACACGGATCCAGGGATCGGAGACGGTAGGGACTGACGAGATGGCGGACAGTCACCGTTCGGGGTTCTGGAACCGTCAGGACCGGTTGGCGAGACAGGAGCGACTCTACAAGAGAGATAGGTGAGTACGAGACAAAGCACAGGGAGACCTGACTCCTAGCTTAGCAAACAAGAAGAACAGGCCCCGCCCACTTGGAAAGGATCCCCCTATATACACTGTACCTGGATCTTCAATATCCTGTTGGAGGACGCTGGCCCTTTAAGAGAGGGTCAATGACCGCGCGCGCGCCCTAATGCGCATGCGCGAGGCCCAGGTGCCAGAAGCCAGAGCAGGAAGCGGTGCACAGGAGGCAGGAGTGCCGGGCTGGCTCAGCATCGCAGACGGGCGCCGGGAGCGGTGAACGGGTTGCCTGGAGGACGCAGGTGAGGGAGCATGGAGGCTGTGGAGCGGGGGACCGGGGAGCGTGGCACGGGAGCGGGGAAGCGTGGCACGGGAGCCAGGAAGTGTGGCAGGGGAGCCAGGAAACGTGGCAGGGGAGCCGGGGAGCGTGGCAGGAAAGCCGGGGAGCGTGGCAGATACAATCAACAGAGCCATCTCACTAGAGGGAAGTTGTAAACATTGTAACTGAAGTAGTCCACACCTGCAGCATGCCAACCAGGCCTTCTGCTTGAGAAGCCACGTGCTGTATCGATAGGAGACCTCTGAGAATCCAACAATGGGTTAACATGGTGAATACAATGGTTTCTTATGAAAAGATTAGCTTTACAAGCTGCGACATCGCTAGCATTTGCTGGCAATGTCGAGCACGATAGCACCCGCCCCCGTCGTACGGCCGATATGTGGTGATCGCTGCCGTAGCGATCATTATCGCTACGGGAGCGTCACACGCACATACCTGCTCTGCGACAACGCTCTGGCCGGCGAGCTGCCTCCTTTCTAAGCGACGTCACACGGCAGGCATTCAATAGAAGCGGAGGGGCGGAGATGAGTGGGACTTAAACATCCCACCCACCTCCTTCCTTCCGCATTGCTGGTGGAGGCAGGCAAGGAGATGTTCGTCGTGTCACACACAGCGATGTGTGCTGCCGCAGGAAAGACGAACAACATCGCTAATAAGCAGAAAACGATTTTTTGTTTCAGGACGACCTCTCCGCGGCAAATGATTTTGACCACTTTTGCGATCGTTTAAGGTCGCTCATAAGTGTCACGCACTGCGATATCGTTAATGAAGCCGGATGTGCGTCACAAACACCGTGACCCCGACGATAAATCATTAACGATATCGTAGCGTGTAAAACCCGCTATACTCTACGTAAAACAGGCATAGTTCTGAAAAATGTGATGTTATAGAAGATGTTGAGTGACTCTTTGATGACTTAATCTCTATGGGTTTCATTGTCCTTCAGCACAGGCTGTTCAGACTTGTAAGTGAGAGGCATGAATTGTTTAAAGTGATAATACAGCTGTCCTGATGTCTTGGGGGCCTATTAATCAGAAGAGGCATCCAGGATGCCAGTATTCAAGTGCTAGCAAAAAAGATAGTTGCACTCTGAAATGCTAAAGCATGCAAACCATGAGTGAAAGTATTTAATAATGTATTACTGCTTAAAGAAATCTAGGAAAGTTTTAGATATTTAACATACAAAAATGACCATTTCTATCTTTGCCCAGGAGCCGCGTCAAGGCGTGTCTCGTATACTGGGTGCCTACTCTAACTCTAATACCTTTCTCTGGGTTAAAAACCTCCATATGTATGCGCACGTAGGAACCTGTTACTAGATAAAAAAATCACCTATGGCTTTTTTTTTGCCAAATTATGGCAAATTATGCCCTCTGACTGTGCATCACTCCCCCATTAGCCACAGGTGATTATATTCTCTAGTAGCAGGTTCCTAATTGTTTTTAACGCAGAGAGAGGCATTAGAGTAGGTACCCAGTATACAAGATATGCCTTGATGCGGCTACTGGGCAAATATAGAAATGGCCATTTTTGTATGCTAAATATCTCAATTTTTCCTAGATGTCCTTGAGCAGTAATGCATGTATATTGTTACATTCATGGTTTGCATGCTTTAGCATTTTAGTGTGAAACTGTCTTTTTTGTTATTATAAGTCATGTTCAGTTTTACATCTGTTCAGACTGCATGTTGCGAGTACCGTCAGTTTTTTTTGTCTAGTATTCAAGTACTGGTCGAGGAAGTTCGTATGCCATGGAGTACCAGCATCAGATCTTCTATACTATATACTGCAATACAATAGTAGTGAGGTATAAATAAAAAAAATCAAAGTTCCCTATGAGGCCCAGTCACAGACAGGTCTTTACGGGAGTACCTTCATGACAGGTATTGGGGGATGGCCAATAGAACAGTGTACTTGACAAGCCCACCAGGGCCGTGGGACACTCAGAATCAGGCTGGTTCTGTTGGGAGGTTACGGCGGCAGCGCCCGACTCCCTGACCCTGGCAGTGTCGTTTAAATGAGGGATATTTACAGGGTATGAGTCATGACGCCACCTGTGGTATTTGGCAATGTATGGCCAACGCTGTTGGATTGGACCGCTGGGGCAGATGGTGATGCAGTAATGATCAACCGATAACCGATAACCGGGCAACCGATATAGTCTATGATGGAGGACTTAACGTTGGGGTGCAAGACTGAAGACACAGGGAATAACTGGACGACACAGGGGTTGTAGTTTTCTTTACCTTTTTACTTGGTAGTGGATGGTGCAGGCTAGGCAAACTGGTTCAGATGGTAACAGAGGTCCGGGCAGCCTGGAAGCAATTGGGGATCTTGCTAGCCAGGTGGGTTCAGAGGCCTTCCTTCTGCGCTGTTCTGTGTAGGTCCCTGCTGCTTAAAGCTATGCTGCGGCCCTCTTCCTGGTATTTGTACTGTTTCTCAGTTGTATGGCAGGTGGTGCAAGCCTTTGAAAGGTGCTGCTCCTCTGGGCATGGCTCCGGGCTCTAATATGCTGCTGTGCCCCAGGCGTTCTGTGTGGCCAGAAGACATGCAGTCTCCTGCCCTCCAGAGTCAGCTGCCGAGCATTCAGTACCTAGCAAGCAAGGACTCCGGCGTCCTGTTCCTAGCGCTCTGCCCTGGAGAGCTCTGTCACTGCTCTGTTCCTCAGGCTCTCTCTCTAGACTCCATTCACTTCCTTGTCTCCTCTCCTTCCCTTTCAGCTGACCCTCCCCCAGGTCAGAATGCATAGGGAAGCTGCCCATGAACTGAGTTTTAGAGCTCCCTCTTCTAGTATGGAGTTTGTAAAGTGTTGACTGCTGATGCTAACTAGCGTTGGGGACCCTCTTCTTGCTTCCAGGCATAGCATCACCCCCTGTGAGAAGAGCAATGCTACTGTGGCAACCGGACCACTGGGGTGCCACATACTTCTCAATAGAGGCATTTAAAATGGTAACACCAGCATGCAGAGCTCGGCTTTACCCACAACTGTAAGATGCAGATGCTTTTTGGTTAACATGGCCATCATTTGCCGGCAATGATGCCTGCTCAGCTCCTGAGCCCGCATTAAGGACAGGAATCCGATATTGAACATACTAGTATGTCCATGTTAGTGATAAGTCAATGAAACCCAATTTGCAATAAATATTTTAGTCCATATTCTTTATTGCAGGACATAACTGGTAACTGTTCATCCAATAACCCATTGCGTACCCTACGATTGTGGCCATTGACCGTTGTCCAACAACTTTACAGATCTACAGTTATATCAAATCCTCAGAGAATGAAGAAAGATGAATAATTTCTATGTCTCGTCTCATATTTTCCCCTTGAATCTGATTACCAAAGATTATTTCTGTAGAAACACACTTTAGTGTTATTACTCAACACATTACGAAGACTCCATATTACAAAATAATATTGGAACAGAACTGATATTTTTCCGCTATGTGTCTATAGGGTATATTTTTCACAGGCTGGAATTTGTTTTTCCCACTCGTTCCTATCACAGAAGATTGCAATTAGCCGGTATGACTATTAACAAGAAAGAAATAAAGATTGCTAATGACTGAAGCTAAGCCGGGAACATACGTCTTCAGGGCAAATAGGATCAGACTTATCAAAAACTTCCTTATTTTAAGAAGAAGAAGCTATAGTAATAAGTACCTGGTTTTAGGATGAAGGAATGAAGGGCACAGGAGGGAATACATCAAATGAAAGCGATGAAGATGAGAAGCGATGCTGCTGGAAAATACATAAGTGATAGAAATTGTACAAATGTTTCCTTCGCAAGTGGAGAGGATCTCCAGTGCCCCATTCACAACATCCGACTGGCCCTGTTATTTCTTCCTAAGTGATGGTTTATTAGATGTTTTTCTTTTATGTTGCCATTTTCCACCTGAGCATTGCTTACATAACTTGTCTACTTCATTACTACCATGTTTCCATGAAAGTCAGATAGGGTCGATATGATAGAGCTTATTTTCATTGGAGGTCTTACTTTTCCATGAATAACAATTTCCATTTATTCTTGAACAGAAAAGTCAACATTTATTCAAATAAAGTCATGACCAAAGCCTTTGCTCTCCTGTTGTTACGTTGGTGATAAGGATGAGAATGGATAGGAACCCCTGCACTGGTCCTCAGACTAATAGCACCCTTGGTTGACCATCAACCCAGAGGTACAGTAGATGGCAGTGAGGTCTCAGCCACCAACATGTCCCTGTCTCCTGACACGGCCCTGCTGTAACACTCTCCACACCCACCACCCAAGGGATGGGCTGGAACAGTAGTCACAAAACCCACCGACAAACAACACAGATGGGGGGACAACAATACTCATGCACACAAAAAACAAACACTAGGGGTACTACAAGAAGGTAAAGATAAGGCGAAGGTAACTAAACAATGGGGTAACTTCCACACCAAACAACAGACGACAGCAGCTGCAGCAAACACCTCCTTCCCGCTCCTGACCAAGGTCCAGAATGAATTCTGAATAACCGGCACCCTCTGCTGGTAGCAGGTTAGGAGTGGTTATCAGCGGATAAGTCTGAGCAGAGGTAATGAGCTTGCCGCTGGCAAGCAAAAGTGATATTAACCCTGTGAATACCAAAAGGAAAAAACACAATGTGTATACCCTCAGGTAGTAATAAGAGACTCTGGGCCTGAGCCTCTCAAAGGGAGATGACCATGACACCTGTCAGCGACCTATCTACAGTTCATGTCTTCAAGCTCAGGGAACCCTGCTCCACACTTGTGCGTCTTAGCATTACCCTCCTTGTAACCTGTTGACTGAGGAAATCGTGCTCTTTTCGCCATTTTCAGACCATTGGGATATCCAACATCTTCTCTTTGAAGGAAGCAGTTCAATTTTTGCCTTGAATGTCCTCCATGATTCTCTTCTTGCATTCAGTGGAATAGCTTTTTCTTTTTGCCCTCATGTTGTCTGGGGTGGGTCAATATACTAGTGCGGTATATTTCTTGCTCGGTAAATGGTAGACAGACCCTTCACCGAAAAAAGTTTGCAGCTCCAAAAGATTGCAAAAGGTTGTGTGATAGCCTGGCACTTGCCAACCCTTATTGCTTTGAGTTTCATGGGGTCTTTTGAGTGCTATTCTTTTGTGGGGTCTTCTTTCCTTTATTGAAGGGTCTATCTGTCTTGCTGCATTCTTTTTTGACACAATTTCACTATATATTTTTTACGAACTGTAACTTGGGATTATTGTTGGAGTAGGGCTTATATTTCAAGCATCCTAAAAAAATCCTGAAAAATTACATTGGGGTTTATTTTTGGGGCTGGTCTTATTTTCAGGGGAAACAAGAAGGACAGCTATAAAGGTGCTGATCGAACTGATGCACTGAGGCCCTGGTGCCTGATGGGGTCAAAATCCTCTTTGCCTCTTTGTAAGAAGATGCCACTCAATGGCCTCGGTAAGGATTTTTTCATTGGGCTGCAGGAGCTTCAATTTATTCATATAAAATGATATAGCAAATTCTTTACTCAAAATATGACAGAACAATCACTGATCTAGGGGAGATCAGCTAGAAAAACCACTGTCGACATCGAACAAAGGCGCTCAAAACAGTGAAATCCTAGGTGCATTGCCCCCTGGGAAATATGCAAATAAAAAAAAGGTCCGTGGTGCCTCTGTTAGGAGTCTCAACACAGAAAATAGCCAGATGTCCCTCCGGGAAGGACCTAGCCAATGAGGGGCTCTTTTTATGAGACCACCATAACCACCATATTAAGTGTCCTTTTTAGTCAATATCCAACTCTTTGACGAGTTTAAAGATATGACAAGGGAAATACCAAGGCCAGGTATCCATCCACAGACAGCTGTTTCGGGGTGTTGCCCCTCATCAGTGTAGAGTAGCATTCTGGCTTGGGTGAGCAATGCCTAGTAGACCAACAAGACAAAACAATCACTGATCTCTGGGAGACCAGCCAGAGAAAACACTGCCGGCAGCCAACAAAGGCGCTCAAAACAGTGAAATCCTAGGTGCATTGCCCCCTGGGAAATATGCAAATCATAAAAAGGTCCGTGGAGACTCTGTTAGGAGTCTCAACACAGAAAATAGCCAGATATGCCTCCGGGAAGGACCTAGCCAAGGAGGGGCTCTTTTTAGGAGACCACCATAACCACCATATTAAGTGGCCCTTTTAGTCAATATCCAACTCTTTGATGAGTTTAAAGATATGACAAGGGAACTACCAAGGCCAGGTATCCATCCACAGGCAGCTGTTTCGGGGTGTTGCCCCTCATCAGTGTGAAGTAGGATTCTGGCCAGGTGGGAGCAATGCCTAGTAGACCAACAAGACAAAACAATCACTGATTGTCACTTAATATAGTGGTTATGGTGGTCTTCTAAAAAGAGCCCCTCCTTGGCTAGGTCCTTCTGGCTATTTTCTGTGTTGAGACTACTAACAGAGGCTCCACTGACCTTTTTTTGATTTACTCAAAATATGTAAGAGAGTCTCCCAGAAGATGGGTTCTGTCTTTTCAAGACAACCTCTTAAATTTCAACATGCCTTGGGCACAGGATAACTTTTTCACAAAATTTGCTTCTCCCGACTTGAGGACGAATATTGTCATTTTTTTTATCATGACTTGATCACTGCGGGGTCTTCACAAGCAGGTGGGTCAATTGCCTCTTGTGTCTGCATCCTCAATCCATTCCATCAACTGTCTCATTTAGAGTCACTCTTACCTACTGGCTCATATCATTGGGGCTTGCCAGGGTCCATATCAGCTGTCTACAGTACCCCCAGCACATGTCATTGATCTAAGTTGCACCCTCTTGACAAAGCTCCCTCTTTCGATGCAGCATCACTTAATTGAGCACTGTTTCCCCACCAGAGATCCCCTGTGACACCGTATCTTTACTTTAGCTGTTCAGTATGTTGATGTACATGCACACCTCTCCCATGCAATATAGGCTAGCTCAGGTGGCAACACACTGCATGAGTATTCAGGTTCTTTGTGTCCACACCATTATTATTTTTATGCATTACTTATATACAGCCATCATATTCCATAGCACTTTATAGTCCTTATCATCACTGTTTCAATTGGGGCTCAAAATATAAATTCCCTATCCATATATATTTGGAGCAGGACCGCCATCAGGGCATTATTGCCCTTACGGGTAAATGGGGCCTGGGCCCAAGGGTAATTACTTGGCTTTAGTAAGTTCTGGGCCCCAGTCATAGCCGCAGCCTGCAGATACTTAAAAGTATGGCCGGGCCATAATGTGTCTGACATCATTAGTGATTTTAGACATTGTCAGGCCGCCCTCTGTTTGTTCAGTCACTTTTTGCTGAGTGATTTTGCTCCTCCATATGGCTAATTTGCATGTGATGTGCTTCAGGGGCATCACAAGCAAATTAGCCATGTGGCACTGTACCTTGAATGTTGCAACCAAAGCTTTCCTTGCAGCCGGGAAACTCTGGATCTTTTTATTTTGTACCCAAATATATTTGCAGCTTTGTAACGCAAATATATTTAAATACATGGCAGTGGGGCAGAGCAGTGTGTGTCATCCCACGGCCCAGCGTGATGAGGAAACCCATAGGAATACTGCAAAGCAACTGTGCAAACCACTGAGCCACCACTCTGCCAACATCAGACTGCTTTATTGTTTCTAAACTCCTATAAATACTTGACAGATCTTATACATTTACCATGTGACCTGGCCAGCTATACCACTTGCCAGTTCTGCCTTAAGGGGAACCTGTCACCACTTTCTTGCCCTATAAGCTGCGGCAACCACCAGTGGGCTCTTATACACAGCATTCTAACATGTTGTATATAACAGCCCAGGCCGCTGTTTAGAACATAAAAATCACTTTATATTACATAAACCGGTCATTATGGTGGATGTGGCTTAGATGGGCGTCTTCGTCCTCCGCTGCTGGCACCTCCTCATTCGGCCATCTTCGTCCTCCATCTTCTGAAGCCTGTGTACATGATGCGTCTACGTCATACACATTCGCCGGTCCCAAACATGTGCACTACAATACTTTGATCTGCCCTGCTCTGGACCTGAATACCGGCGAGTGTGTATGACGTAGGACGCGTCATGTATATGACTCGCCCACCCCAGGGCTATGGGACACCCGGTGCCGGGCCGGACTAATCCGGGGGTCGTCAGTGGTGGTGGGGCCCGACTCCGTGGCCCTGGTGGGTGTCAGTTAAATTGGCTGGTGACTTGGGAGTAATTAAAGTTTTTTTTATTTCGTGACGCCACCTGTGGTTTGCGGCTATTAGCCGCCGCTGCTGTGTGAGGCCTCCGGGGTGATGATATGGCAGCAATGGTGGTACTGCTCCCCACAGGTGGAGCGGAGCCCCGGGGACACTGTTGGTGCTTATTAGTGTCTTTGCAGAGAAATAACTGAGGCAACACCAGGGGTGCAGTTTCAAGG
This sequence comes from Anomaloglossus baeobatrachus, assembly GCF_048569485.1. Classification (NCBI taxonomy): domain Eukaryota; kingdom Metazoa; phylum Chordata; class Amphibia; order Anura; family Aromobatidae; genus Anomaloglossus; species Anomaloglossus baeobatrachus. The sequence continues at coordinate 37,179,734 of NC_134357.1, read as the reverse complement.
GTTTTACTCACAGTTCTTGTCAAGGCCTGCAGGAGCCTTTGGACTGCTGGGACCACCGTCAGGGACCTCTGCCGATCCCGGGTAGATCTGGGGGTTGATGCCAGTGCACCCCTCTAATTGTGTCCTTTCTCCACTGACTTCACTGGCCACCAGCTCTGAAGCTATCTGTGGCCCTGGAATCCCTTCGTTCCCTGCTTGGTGTCACCTGGACCCTCCGAGTCCCAGGGTCTTCACCAGGAAGCGTCACTTTCTTCTTTCTTTAGCTCCTGCCTGACTAGAGCTCTTTTTCTACTCTCTGTTTCTCTCATTCTCTGTTGCTTTCTTTCTCTGTTGCGGACACTCTGAACTCACAGAGCTCCTTTCTCTTTCACAGCTACATGCTGGCTCCTCACTCTCTCAGGTAAACTGAAACTCTGACCTTCCTCTCTGCTCTACACTCGGCTGGCTCTTCCCACCCCCCGGTTGCTAAGCTACCACCCTATGGGAGCAGGGATGGGTCTTACGACCCCTCCCAGCATGCAGCATGGGAGGGTTGCTGCCACTGTCCCTGGTCCCAGTGTGTGCCTAGTAATGGGTGTAGTGCAGTTTTACCTGTGAACTGGCATGTACCCCTTTCCTTACCCAGGATGGGACATCACACCTCTGACTGGGGTGCAATGTCTCTGTGGCGACGGAAGCCTCAGGGGCGCCACACATACAGGCTTCAGAAGATGGAGGATGAAGATGGCCGAATGAGGAGGCGCCGGCACCGGAGGATGAAGACACCCATCTGAGCCACAACCACGGCAGCGACCGCTTTAGGTGAGTATTATAAAGTGTTTTTTATATTCTACACAGCAGCCTGGGCCCTTATATACAGCATGTTAGAATACTGTATATAAGATCCCACTGGTGGTGGCCGCAGCTTTTAGGGCAAAAAACTGGTGACAGGTTCCCTTTAAATTCTGCAACAAATACAGCTCTGCTACAATTGCAAGGCTAGTCTTCTAGACTGCAAGTCAGTTCTAATTTGGACTCAGCTCCTCTACACAGGGGAGTAATTCTGCTATTCTTCTAGTTAGTTCTACAGTCATATGAAAAAGTTTGGGCACCCCTATTAATGTTAACCTTTTTTCTTTATAACAATTTTGTTTTTTTGCAACAGCTATTTCAGTTTCATATAAGTATGGGCACCCTTATCAATTTCTTGATTTGAATACTCCTAACTACTTTTTACTGACTTACTGAAGCACTAAATTGGTTTTGTAACCTCATTGAGCTTTGAACTTCATAGGCAGGTGTATCCAATCATGAGAAAAGGTATTTAAGGTGGCCACTTGCAAGTTGCTCTCCTATTTGAATCTCCTATGAAGAGTGGCATCATGGGTTCCTCAAAACAACTCTCAAATGATCTGAAAACAAAGATTATTCAACATAGTTGTTCAGGGGAAGGATACAAAAAGTTGTCTCAGAGATTTAAACTGTCAGATTCCACTGTGAGGAACATAGTAAGGAAATGGAAGAACACAGGTACAGTTCTTGTTAAGCCCAGAAGTGGCAGGCCAAGAAAAATATCAGAAAGGCAGAGGAGAAGAATGGTGAGAACAGTCAAGGACAATCCACAGACCACCTCCAAAGACCTGCAGCATCATCTTGCTGCAGATGATGTCAATGTGCATTGGTCAACAATACAGAGCACTTTGCACAAGGAGAAGCTGTATGAGAGAGTGATGCGAAAGAAGCCGTTTCTGCAAGCACGCCACAATCAGAGTCGCCTGAGGTATGCAAAAGCACATTTAGACAAGCCAGTTACATTTTGGAAGAAGGTCCTGTGGACTGATGAAACAAAGATTGAGTTGTTTGGTCATACAAAAAGGCATTATGCATGGAGGCAAAATAACACGGCATTCCAAGAAAAGCACTTGCTACCCACAGTAAAATTTGTTGGAGATTCCATCATGCTTTGGGGCTGTGTGGCCAATGCCGGCACCGGGAATCTTGTTAAAGTTGAGGGTCACATGGATTCAACTCAGTATCAGCAGATTCTTGACAATAATGTGCAAGAATTAGTGACGAAGTTGAAGTTAAGCAGGGGATGGATATTTCAGCAAAACAATGATCCAAAACACCGCTCAAATATACTCAGGCATTCATGCAGAGGAACAATTACAATGTTCTGGAATGGCCATCCCAGTCCCCAGACCTGAATATCATTGAAAATCTGTGGGATGATTTGAAGCGTGCTGTCCATGCTCGGCGACCATCAAACTTAACTGAACTGGAATTGTTTTGTAAACAGGAATGGTCAAATATACCTTCATCCAGGATCCAGGAACTCATTAAAAGCTACAGGAAGCGACTAGAGGCTGTTATTTTTGCAAAAGGAGGATCTACAAAATATTAATGTTACTTTTATGTTGAGGTGCCCATACTTTTGCACCTGTCAAATTTTGTTTAAATGCAGATTGCACATTTTCTGTTAGTACAATAAACCTCATTTCAATCCAGAAATATTACTCAGTCCATCAGGTATTAGATATATGAAACTGAAATCGCTGTTGCAAAAAACAAAATTGTTATAAAGAAAAAAGGTTAACATTAATAGGGGTGCCCAAACTTTTTCATATGACTGTATATAGGACTCTGTGACAAACCCAGCTCTGCCACTTTGCTGCGCATTTCTGCTATATGGATGCCAACTCTGCATTGGAGTCTGTGACAGATATTGCCATAATATTGTGCGACTCCACGGATTCCTCAGTGTGGTATGTCCTCTGCTTCATCGCACCTTGTGATTCCCATTTCTTCCTTCTTTTCTCACAACTGCAGCTCTATATAGATCTCCCTGATACACCAATGTCCATGGTGCGTAATATCTGCTCATCCGGACCAAAGACTTCACCCTCACCGGGTGAGACGTGATATAAACGGGCAAAATTCTAAATGTGGTGCTGACTTTTTTACTATCCACATAAAAAAGCCGCTATTCTCCTCTCCGCGTACATTGCATGGCTCCTGGGCTTTCTGGTTGCTAATAATACAGTTCCTCTGAAGAGAAGATTCCTGCACAGGTTCTTATTACCCAGTAGTAAAAGAGACAGGACTAGAAAGGAGCGAAACTTATCAAATTCTTCAAGTTCTATTTGCTGTGAACCGATTCCCTGTGAATCACAAATACGACCAAGCCTGTAATTGCTCTGAAAACGCGTGTGGAACGCTCTGAGGTCCCCTAGGACCGTATCAAAGACTTTTCAAGCCCTTTACCACAAACATAAAAATGTGGAAAACAGGAAACTTTGTAATCTTATCAGAGAAATCTGCTTCTTTCTCCTCTTAGATTGATCTTTCATTGTAAAATCATGAGTAAAATCAGTTTTCAGTGAAGACAGATTTTGCCATTACTAAGATAGGAAATGACAGTTGGTGCTTATAAAGTTCTATGAACGATCAGTCCAGGAAGAGAAAGAAGCGAATTTCATTAATAAGATATTTTAGAAAGTGTATAATTTTCACAAGTACTATTGATTTCTGAAAAAAAAAATCCTTTTTAAGCAACCACAATATTTAGGACTATTTACTGCCATTGTGTCGCACACTATCTGTAATGTTTTTTCAGTGTTTCAAGCTCCCTATCTATATTACTAAGTAGTGAGCTGTGACGTCCTATTGTCTCACGGAGTTTTGTATAAACTTCATCAACTGTCATGGTGGCATCGGGCACTGTTCAGATTGCAGATTCTGACACTCTGGTGTTTCTCTGGTGTCTGCGATCAACACAGGCAGACTCTTTCATCGACCTACTGTGTCCTGATTCATAGGCAGGCTAGCAAGTGTTAATCTCTGCTAGTCTGCTTGCTCCTTTAATCACATATGCTGGGGAGACCTATCACATCTGCGCCCCTCCTATTTATGCTGGTGGAATCCTTCTACCATTGCCAGCTATAGCTTATTCTAGGTTGGTCTGTGAGGTGTGGTGTCCCAGACTTGTGAACTGGTGAAAGTTGTGCTTAGGTTGTGCCTCTTGCTTTGAGCGGTTGTGGAGCTTACCCCTTTAGGTTTGTAGCTTCATTCCTGCTCTTGTTTTTCTTCCTGAATCTCTTTTTGTCTTTACCTTTGTGTGTGTGTATTGTGTGACAGAGTATTGTTTTTTTCCCTTGTCTGTCTTTATCTGTTGTTTTCAACACACTCTTGTCCCTTCCCTCCCTGAGGGGAGGATGAATCAGATCAGGACTGATTAGGAGTAGGGCCAGGATGGAGACACAGGCCACTCCACCATCAGGAGTATCCCTGTGTTTAGGGGTACCATAGGGTCCCTAGCTTGAAGGACAGCTTAGGAGCCCTGCTATCCCAAAGTCATAATGACACCTGTCACTATCCATATTCACTATAAAAAGGCTGCTGCATTCCCTGCTTTTGCTTTTATACAGTCCATTATAGTTCCTCCTTATTAGATGTGCTATACTATGTGATATAATAGCTGCAAACTGTATGGGAACCCCACAGCTATGCCTCAGGTCATGTCACTCTTCTATGGCTGAGGCAATCTTTTTTGAGTAAAATAGTGGCGTATAATAGTTTTTATGGCGATTCATATAAATTGAATACCAAATTGTTCTAATTCTCCGAGTCCAGTGAGTGTCCTAAAATTTTGCATAAATTAAATTTGCATCAAAACAATTCGCTTTTTTCTGGACGAAACCAGCCAAGGTTGGGCTTTACGAGACACATGGTCTCCATCTATGATATGTCACCCCTCGAATGCAGACCTGTAATAAACCACAGATAATATATCACAATGAGCCACCCTGAAAGAAGGGATGATATAAGGAAGGAATCATCTCTGACTACATGTTAATGCCATAGAGCCTGAAGTATTGAGACGCATTACCGACAATACACTTAATGCTTCTGATGGATACGTCTAGTGAGATATTAAATGTAACCACTTCTTATCAATCAGTTATAGAATGTCTAAATATATAAATATATATAACCTCCATCTTATATCTGTAGATAAATGCGCTCATACTGCCAGAACACTTTCCAATGGTGGAAAGTAGACATGAGCGGATCAGGTAAAAATCGAATTTGCCTATTTGCGCAGTTTTCCTGCCAATTCAATTCACAGAGAAAAAATATAATGTCCCTTATTGCGCTCCGGGGTCTCTCTAGACCCCAGAGCATGATTAAAGATGTTGTCCACTACTTTTACATCGATAGTCTATCCTTAGGATAGGTCATCAATGTCTGATTGGCCGGGGTCTGACACCCGGACACCTCCGCCGATCAGCTGATCTTGGTCCCGGCAGCAGCAGCTGGAAATGCTCAGTTCCGGCACTGCTCCGTCTTCTCATAGTGGCTGTGGCCGGGTACTTCACATCCGCCTCCTATTGATTAGAACGGGAGGCTGATGTGCAGTACCCGGCCGCTATCAGAAGATGGAGCAGCATTGGAACTGAGCATTTCTGGTTGCTGCTGGACCGAGAACATCTGATTGGCGGGGGTGCGGAGTGTCGGACCCCGACCGATCAGACATTGATGATGTCGCGGGCGGAGGAGGGGACGCCGCGCTCTCCCTACTGCTCGGGTCCGGCTGCCGCGGCTGCTGCGGCTGCTGCGGCCTGCTGCTGATCGGTGGCTCGAGCGGTGGGCCGGATCCCGGGGACTCGAGCGGCGCTCCTCGCCCGTGAGTGAAAGGGGGTTGTTTGGGTGTGGGGATTGTGTATTGTCCGTGACGCCACCCACGGTTGTGGTGATTTGTTAACACCACCGCTGCTCTGTATGGGGATCCCGGGAAGGATGGTATGGAGCAGCCAGTTGTTGTGTTGCCCCTCCGTGGGTAGGGGTTGGTGATCCCGGGGCCCAGTGATGAGGTGGGTGATGCAGGGCTTGGTGGGCGCAGGGACGCGGGGGCAGCGCTGTGCCTTGCGGCACTGTGGTACTCACTCAGCCTGAGACGATGACACAGTTCTCGGTAAAACACACGGCTGGCAAGACGGTTCCCACGGACGGCTGCACTTGCTTTCCCCAGTAGGTGACGGTGACGGTCCCTCTTTCCTGCACCTAAAGTGATGATGGTTGCGATGGGTTCCCACCGGTAACCCGCTCCCCGGCTTGGATATGGGCCGGAGGAGCCCTACTTTGCCCTCAGGCGCTGGCCCTGAGAAACTGGTGCCCTGGCGGTGGCGGTGTTTCTCCGTTACGGTTGGACTGTTGCCTTCAATCGGGACTTGGTTGTTAGGAGACAGCCGTCCCCTTCACTGACGGATTTGGCAAATTATGGCGACTCCTAGCCTTGCCGGGATCCGAAAGGCCCCTGCCCTGGTGCTGACTGTTCTTTGTATACTGCTCCAGACCGCCGGGCCACTACCCGTCCGCGGTCCTTCCAGCAACCTCCGAGCAGTCCCCCTCCAGACTATCACCGCCGTCTGCTGACCTTGCTGTCACTGTCCGGGGCACACACCCGGACCAACTTCAGGCTTTACTACTGTCACTTGCCACTTTACTTCAGCTTCTCTCCTAAGCTCCTCTACTACTTCACTCTTTATTCCTCCTCAGACTCTAGTCTGGCTTCAACTGCCTGGTTCTTCCCGCCTCCAGGGTTGTGAACTCCTCGGTGGGCGGAGCCAACCGCCTGGCCCACCCCCTGGTGTGAACACCAGGCCCTGGAGGAAGGCAACAAGGATTTTAGGTTAGCTTGATGTACCTGCAGGGAATGTGGGGTGCATGTGATGTTGTGACCTGTGACCCCTGGCTTGCCCAGGGTGTCACAATGACCTATCCTAAAAAACACTTTTATTATACTTACCTGTCCGATGGGCGTCGTTGGTCTCAGTCCAGCACCTCCTCTTTTTCTTCGATCAGTGTCCTCTTTCCCTGCTTCGTGTGGATGATGCGTCCTACATCATCCACACAGAGTCCTCCATTGTACTCCTGCGAATGCGCAGTTCTCTCTACCCTGCTGAGAGCAGATCATAGTATTGTGTTGCGCATGCACAGGCTTTCTTTGACCTTTCTCTGCACCTGCGCTTTACAGTACTGTTTTTTGCTTGCAGCATGGCAGAGAGAAGGGCACGTGCATCAAAGAAAAACACTTTTAATACATACCGAGGACAGAGCCGCGCTATTGACTAGTCATACAGGTGGGTTTCCGGTGGCTTCTCCCCGCCCGCCGACAGCGACTGACAAGTCTCTGTATATACGCGCATTTAAGTATAGACTTGTCAGTTACTGTCAGTGGGCGAGGACAGTGTTCCATTAACCCAGGAACATCATTGCAATACACTAGAGCACCGTCTTGAGAAAATTAGGGAAGGAATTCCTTTTTTCCTGCATTCTGTACCCTGAAAAACAGGTACCAGGAGCGAGCAGGTTTTATTTCTTGCGTCTAAAGCCTAAAAGTTCTGCAGAATGTCAAGGAAGGTCCAAGTCCCTGACTAAATCATTTCATTCAAGCTGTGAGAAAAGTTGCGTCTCATTGGGACTAGCATGAAAATCTTTGTCAGAATCCTGTTCTTCATGTTATGAATCTTCAAGTTTCTCTAGAGGTGAAGAGACAGATATTCCTGGACTCTGAGAATCAGGGCGATTCGCTGACGGGAGGTCCGATAATTTCCTTCTTATTTTTAAGGATGAATCCTTCCATGTTGCATGTACAAAAGTAGCAGTCATCAGTGTGATTTTGCGGTTCCCTCCAGATCACTAACGGACACATGCAGAAAAGGGCCCCAGTGCAAGAACCATATATGGAACCTTTGAAGCCCAATAACTCCTCATAATGCACAATTTCTACCAGCTTTGAAGGTAGAAATGGGCCATGTGTCATGCTTTAGACGTGGCAAGCATGTTCAGACCAACAGATATCTGTTGCACAACAAAAACACACCACAACATCACAAACAAGAGGGACACTAGGAATACAATAACCACGGTGGGCCCTGTCACTAGTCAGAGGGTAGATGGGACACCTGCTGCTGTAAGCCTATACAGGTTCCACACCTGTCGCCAAGAAGGAACCTGAACCTGAAAAGACCCTACAATAGTCCTGGCTAGTGAGTGGGAAGGTAAGGCTCACTAGACCATCCGCTGCACTGATGCAACATGAAGGTAGGTGAGACAAACAGGGGAGTAACAACCAAAATGGAGAAGATATGACTTCAGGACAAATCCTCAGCAGCTCTTTCCACCAAGGTGGCCAGAATATAAATGGTTTTGTATAATCAGCAAGGATTATTGGGAAACCCTACTACTTAAACACAAAGGGGTGTGACTAAAAAGCAGCTGCAGCTGACAAGCACTGCAGGGAAGTTGCTGGCAGCAAAACTGACATTAACTGTTTAAGCACCAAGAGAAAAGAAACATTTAAATATAGAGTCCTGGATAGCAATCAGACACAAGCATGACAGCCCCTTACCCTTTGCGCCCTATTATATGTCCGCTCCTGCTCCAGACCATAGGCACACCAAAATTAAAACTATCTCTTTCCTTTAGCCCATGAACACACTTCATGTGGAGTCCACCACTTGTCCTGATCTCCTAGTTTTACACCTATTGAATGACAGTGGGGCATTTTATTGCATAGGTAGTGTTTATCGGTACACAGTGTGGCACTGTTATCTGTACACTCTTTTACTGTATTGTATGCACATGTTATGGCACATAAGGAACCGCAGAGGGCACCGTCCAATCTATGGCTGGAAATATCCGTCACTTCTCTATCCCAAGCCTTGAATAACTAAAAATACAATATTTAGTAATTTCTTCAATATCTGGTCATTAGCATCAGAATAAGAGGCCTCCGGATGCTGAGCATTGAGATAAAGATGGGCATATTGTCTTTCCATTTAACTGTCTATCAGTGCCAAGGGCGGCCACCATCACCATGTTACACAAAGAGAAGAAAGCTCCACCGCCTCTCTGGAAAAACGCTTGTGATGAATAAACTGCACTGGGTATAGGGGAGATAACGCCAATCAGCCGGCACCCTCTGCGAGCGAGGAGGGGTTTATGATGGAAATGTGCAGCCGCTGATGTTAACCTGCGGGATCCGTAAAAAAATGAGAGATCTCAGTTGCCAGGAACATATCACATCCCTTGAATTTGCCGACGTGACAGCCCAAATGTTCTGATGATTCAATAAAGCTGAAATGAAATGCATTGGATTGATCACTTGTCTGAACTCATCAGAGGACGGCGGCAGATTTCCCCTCTGTGTATATTAGGGATTTAGGACAATCTTTATATTCTGAGCTTTATCGGTTTGCAGCAATTCTGCTATTAATCAGTCAGTTCATGAGTAAGGATGGACGAGAGCATCACCTTCTGGGGAGGGAAAATTTAGATAATGTCCTCTTCTGCCAAGTGTGATTTGCAGATTTGGAGTGGATGGTGGAGTATACTATATGTCCACCATTCAATATGAAGAGATCCATCAACAGTATAATGGCCACAGCCCGGTACTGCACATTGAATGAATAGGGTTAGATCTGTCATAGCCAACTGCGGTCAGTATACAGTTGACTGATCTTTGATGTACGACTTCGCGAGTGACCACATCCAGCGACTGATCACATCCAGCGACTGATCACATCCAGCGACTTATCACATCCAGCGACTGATCACATCCAGCAACTGATCACATCCAGCGACTGGTCACATCTAGCGACTGATCACATCTAGCGACTGATCACATCTAGCGACTGATCACATCCAGCGACTGATCACATCCAGTGACTTATCAGATCCAGCGACTGATCACATCCAGCGACTGATCACATCCAGCGACTGATCACATCCAGCGACTGATCACATCCAGCCACTGATCACATCCAGCGACTTATCACATCCACTGACTGATCACATTCACTGACTGATCACATCCAGCCACTGATCACATCCAGCGACTTATCACATCCACTGACTGATTACATCCAACCACTGATCACATCCAGCGACTTATCACATCCACTGACTGATCACATCCAGCGACTGATCACAATTTTCCGTCAACATTGTCATATGAGGGCTAGTATTTTGAGGGACGAGTTGTGCTTTTACTGTATATCAACCCATTATTTTTACCATTTAGTGCACTAGAAAATGGGAAAAAAATTCCAAGTGCTGTGAAATTGCAATTCCAGTTATTTTTAGTTGTTTTTTTTTATTTATCATGTTCACTATATGGTAAAACTGACTTGTTAATATGATTCCCCAGGTCAGTACGTCAGTACGTGTACACAGATACCAAACATGTATAGCTTTTATTAATTTAATTGGTGAAAAAAAAATTCTGAAGTTTGTAAAAAAACAAAGTTTGCTTTTGGCGCCATTTTCCAAGACCAGTAACATTTTCATTGTTCAGTATCTGGGGCTGTGTGAGGATTTATTTTTTGTGCCCTCAGCTGCCATTTTTACTATTATAATTTTTGGGTAAATGTGATTTTTTGATCGCGTCTTCTTGCATCTGATTGTAATGTTGCGGCGGCCAAAAATTCGTAATTCTGACTTTTTTTTAGCTTTTTTTCCGGTACGCTGTCTACCGATTAGATTAATTTATTCTATATATTGATAGATCAGGCATTTCTGAACTGAACGGTAGCAAAAATGTATATTTTTTTTACTGTTTTATTTTCAATGGGGCTGATTTGAACTTTTGTGGGGGGTTTTTTCATATTTTTAAACTTTATTAGTTCTCTTAGGGGACTTGAAGCTGTATAGAGCAGGATCAGCATCAGCACTGTTCTGTACAGCACAAATGCTGCCTTCCTAGGAACGCCGCTGCTCACAGGAGGTACGTCATGAAAGACACAGTGGTAATCATCTGACCCCTGCTGCCATGACAATCCATTGGCGCCCCATGATCACATCCAGGAATCACGCACTACCCACCGGCATGCGTTACATCCTGCTGGGATTTAACTAGTTAACAGAACTTGGGTGGATCTCTGATCCACCCACATCTGTTAGAGGCACATGTCGGATGATCAGATCAGCCAACATGTGCAGGAAAAGATGTGGGCTCAAAGGCAGGGATACCACCTTGGACATACCAGTACATTCAAGGTCGTGAAGGGATTAAAAAAAATGCAGCCATTTTCCTTTTCAGTCAGGAAATAAAACCCAATCATCTGCATTAGATTTATAGAATCTCCCAGCTTTTACTGCTCCTGTAAAAATCAGCTTTTAATTAGCATAAAACACATGACAAAATGCTGCATAAAATGAGGCAAAAATGCAATATGTTAACATAGCCTTAATAGCCGGGCCATCTCTCACCATATTTCCCCGTCGCCTATGACTACAGTAAATGACATAGTATAGGGATAATTAAAACTACAGCCTCTGGTAGTCACCGGTCATCTGCTGATCCCCTTTACCCACTTTGATTAGGGTACACCACTTTAGTTGTAAACATGGTTACCTGGTTAGGGGCCCACGCCGATGTCCATACCAATAACAACGTTTCCTGGTTTTCATCTTAAGGCCCTGTCACACACAGAGATAAATCTGTGGCAGATCTGTGACAGATCTGTGGCAGATCTGTGGCAGATCTGTGGTAGATCTGTGGTAGATCTGTGGTAGATCTGTGGCAGATCTGTGGCAGATCTGTGGTAGATCTGTGGCAGATCTGTGGTAGATCTGTGGTAGATCTGTGGTAGATCTGTGGTAGATCTGTGGTAGATCTGTGGTAGATCTGTGGTAGATCTGTGGTTGCAGTGAAATTGTGGACAATCAGTGCCAGGTTTGTGGCTGTGTACAAATGGAACAATATGTCCATGATTTCACTGCAACCACAGATCTGCCAAAGATTTATCTCTGTGTGTGACAGGGTCTTAACTACATTTTTGGACTATTCCATACCACTGACCACCACTATCTCAGCATCATGTGCCAACCAGACCTTGTCTATTACACGAAAAAAACAAGATAGCCAGCACTAAATGTGCACTACTGCACTAAAAATTACAAACTGTACATATTATTAAAATTTGTCATTTTTGGCAAAAAAAATTGCAATTTCTTGAGCTACCCCGCCACATCACGGCAAATCTCTTTGGGGCAGTCCTACTCTAATGAAAAAAGTAGAACTGTTCTAAGCAGAACTTACCTGGTGCTTTTCAATCCCGTACCCTTGACTGAATCATGGCTGTGGGCGTGACAGGCCCAAGTAAATGCCTGTGGACAGGGCTTGATGGCTGAATGTGAACATGCACCAATTGCCAAAATCAAGACCGTTGGAATACAACCCAAATTGGGGTGCACGACAAGGTGGGGGTCAGCCACCGACCAATTCAATGAAAAAAAACAAGATCGCCAGCACTAAATGTGCACTTCAGCACTAAAAATTCCAAACTGTACTTCTTATTAAAATTTTTCACATGTGAGGCCGTATGGCACATTTTATATAAAAATATTTTAGAGTAGGACTGCCCCAAAGAGATTTGCCGTGATGTGGCGGGGTAGCTCAAGAAATTGCATTTTTTTGCCAAAAATCTCATATTTTAATAATAAGTACAGTTGGAATTTTTAGTGCTGTAGTGCACATTTAGTGCTGGCTATCTTGTTTTTTCTTGTCTATTACACATCGAAGAATATGGCTGCAGCAGGCCAAGTGACTGGAGAAAGATGTCATCATCGCCGGTACATCTGAGAGTCTTCTCACTTTTCCATCCAACTACAGGCATTCAATGTTAAGGCTTCCAGAAATTCCTGGACAGTTCATAAAAATACCGTAAGGGACCTTTTTATTTCCCCTGTCCGTAAAAAAAATGTGACGCTTGAGTTAATATCCTTGGAAGGCATCTCATGTTTTCATGCATGATCAAACCATTGTATAAATTGGTAATTTTCTCCTCGATAGGTCATCATAACTACAATGTGGAGTGGTGGAGTCCCATTAAGACCATAGACAGTTTTTGGGGAAGGGACAACTACAGTGCAACAGGAGGCAGCAGCGGCCCGGCAGTGACATTTACCTAATATCAACTCTGTCACAACATGTCTATGTGGCATCACTGTACCCTCTATTACAGGCCAGAATTTTAAGTACCGGACTTCAAGGACAGTCGATATTCCCTGAAGGGTGCTTATTTAGTATTTAGTGTTGCAGGGTTGTTAATCTCGCTGTTCTAATGCAATGCTGCACGCTGTGAACTGTCACTCATGAGTAAGGAGGCCGCTCGGAAATCCCTGTGGAGCCTGTGCCGAAAGTTCACATTCCCTTCCAATTTTTTAACATTTGGCTTAGATCTTCCGCACGGTGCAATTTGTTAATGGCTCATTTACAGCAGCGATGTGCCATATGCACGCATGTCATGACGATGGGCTGAAACGTAGAAATGTCTCCTCAATCCTTCTCACATAGTAACTCATGCGGCAGCTGCTAAACAAGACAACTCCGATTTCTTCGTTCTCAGGGAACATATTTTTTTAGTGCAGGATCTCGAAGTCTACGACTTTATATATTCTCCGAAGTTCCATTTACATTTTATATACGTGTTTATTGCCGTGCCGTAGAGAGAAAGTCTATGAAATCCAGATCAATGTTTTATCTCTGATCCTCTTCTCTCCCTATGTTTGAAAGCATTACATTTTTAAGCCTGGTGTAAAGGAGTGACTATGTGAGACCAGCTTTTTTATGCATTTTGTACTTGACTGGGTGGCCATGTTGGCTTTTATTGCACTGTTTAAGGTATTTTTACAAAAGGTGCAATGTTTTTGTGCACAACCAGTGCCGGATCTTCACTCTACTTTATACATGGGGTTAATTTAGGAAACTGTCTGGGTTGAGAATGTACGTGCCTTTGTGTGTGGGATGTCCAGAGAAGAGGGGTAAGGCCTCTTTCACACATCTGTATTTAAACACATATGTTGCGTCCAGGGGCAGCCGAGCTGCTCGGATCCGGGCGGTCCGTGGCTCGAGGGCTGCAACTCTCAGCTGTCTGCTGTACCTTGGCTGGTGATGAAAAATAGAGGGGATCCCATGCTTATTTTTTAAAATTATTTGATTTAAAAAAAAGAAAAAAAAATGAACTGGGGTCTCCTCCTTTTTTCTAAAACCAGCCAAGGTACAGCAGACAACTGGGGGCTGATATTATTAGGGTGGGAAGGGCCATGGTTATTTGGCCCTTTCCAGCCTAACAATAGCAGCCCTCAGCCACCCCAGGCACTTCCATTAGATGTGCCAGTTCTGGTGCTGGGCCCAGCTCTTCACGTGTTGTGGTGGCAAACGGGGTAATATTTGTGGGGTTCATGCCAGCTCTTAGAGGAGAATAAAAAAGTTTATTTGAACAAGAAAACCATGACTCCAGCCCTTGTTTACCAATTTATTTATTTATTTTTTTAAAATACAAAAGGTCCGCTGTAATGCATTGTGAGGTCCCACAAAAAGCAAAACTGAAAAGACATAAAAAGAGAAAGTTATTCAATAAATAAAGACAAATGACACCCTCTTTTCCAATTTATTTTCCTGTCAAAGCCCTAATCCTGGTCCGCCGTAATCCAATTAGGGGGGCTCACGTCGATCCCATACTGCGCGGACATTCAATGGAGAACCGAACGTTCCTCATTGATTGTGAGAGCAGCCCTTGCAGACACACAGTGACCTGGACCTCATAAGGTCAGCCCAGGTTACAGCAGGGGCACCCTCAGCAGTGGGTGTGCGGGAGCGGCAGTGACAGCACGGATTTATCGAATCATATCCAATGAACTTGGATGACCTCCTGACAACAACCCAGCAACTCCTGCGCTACCGCGGGTGTCGCGGCAGTAATGTCACGGGAACATCGGATTGGCTAATGAACTCTGATGAACCCGTGAAGTCATTGTCGCGACACCCGCAGTAGTGCGGGTGTCATGGGGGTGTCGTCAGGAGGTCATCCGAGTTCATTGGATACTCCAATGACCTCCTGACGTCACTGCACGCACACTGCTTGCTGGATACTCACCTGTCTCTGGTGCTGCTCTCCTTGGCCAGTGCTGAAGACTGCAGCGCTGGAGACAGGTGAGTATAGAAAATCATTTTATTTCAAAGATGTGTTCTCTCTGGTACGGGTCACACTGATGTCACACGGATCACATCAGTGTGCGATCCGTGTGACACCCATGATGTCGGAGAACGGACATGTTTTGATGTGTATATGGGGGCCAATATAGTTTGGCAAATTTATGGGCACCATAATGGGGACCAGGTTTGCTCATTGATCCCTTTGGTCCTATTTCTGTGTTAATAAAACTTTTAGCTCCCATATAGTGACTGGTGCATACCATTGGCGGTACGGTGACTCAGTGGTTAGCACTGTGGTTCTGGGTTCAAATCCCACCAAGGACAACATCTGCAAGGAGTTTGTATGTTCTCCCCGTGTTTGCGTTGGTTTCTTCCGGGTTCTCCAGTTTCTTCCCACACTCCAAAGACATACTGATAAGGAATTTAGATAGTGAGCCCCAATGGGGACAGTGATGCTCATGTATGTAAAGTGCTGTGGAATGAATGTCGCTTTATAAGGGAAATAAATATTATTCCCTATACCACCTTGATGTCAGTAATGGTGTTACTATGTTGCACCCTGGTCATGAAGCCAAAAATCCCTTTGGCCTATATGAAAAGATCAATACTATTAAAGACTTGCAATAATTGGGAACCCTGTTGGAGCTTTTGCTTTGGGGTTGTGCTGCTCCCGGTAGACCTCTGATGTCACGGTGGTGAGTCCGAGCGACAGGACTTTTGTAATGGGGGTTTAAAAATAACATTAAAAAGGAGAAGAGAAAAATAAAATAAATAAAAAGTTTGTGATGCCAGTTGTGCTCTTCGGGTTTGCTATGGCTGGGCACTGCTGGAGGTGTCCTGGATTTAGATGGTGATGGGCAGTGCCAGAGGGTTGTCCTCTTGCCCCCTCAACTAGGGCTGGTTCCTGGGGATGTTGAGGTAGGGATGGTGCAGCAGAGAATAATTCAGCCAGAGACAGGACAGGGAACTGTTACCTTTTACTGGAGCTCTGCAGAATATTCATCACAGCATCCAAAGATGGGGGTTCTTCCTCCCCTGATGAGAGTTGGCTTCTCTGCTGTATGGTGATACTGTATTCTTCCTGCTATTTCCTTACCTGGGAATAGATATCTTGGTATCCTGGGATTTCCAAGACAAGAGAACTCTGGATTTTTAATCCCTTCTTGCGAGAAAGTGACTGGAATTTTGAAAGAAAACTCACTATTTCTTTCAGAGGTTTCCAGACCCAAAGATGTCACTGTGCTCCCAGACAATTCACTGCTCCCTATAAATATGATAATAGCAGTCTCTCAGTGTTCCACTGACCTCGAAAGTACTGGGGGCCTAGGGACTGATACCCTGCCGATGTTTTGCTGGCCCCTGCAGAGGTTTTAGCAGTTAAGCCCGCTTTACACGCTACAATATATCTTACGATGTGTCGGCGGGGTCATGTCGTAAGTGACGCAAATCTGGCATCGTAAGGTACATTGTAGTGTGTGACAGATACGTGCGATTGCGATTGAACGTTAAACCGTTCATCGCATGCACGTCGTTGAATCCTGACGAATTGCACGTCGGGTTGTTCAATGTTCCCGAGGCAGCACACATCGCAGTGTGTGACACCCCGGGAACATTGAACAGATCTTACCTGCCTCCCGCGGCTCCCGCCGACAATGTGGAAGGAAAGAGGTGGGCGGGATGTATATGTACTGCTCATCTCCGCCCCTCCGCTTCTATTGGCTGGCTGCCGCGTGACGTCGATGTGACGCCGAACGTCCCTCCCACTCCAGGAAGTGGACGTTCGCCGCTCACATCGAGGTCGTATGGACGGGTAAGTACGTGTGACGGGTGTTAATCGTTTGTGCGGCACGTTCAACAAATTGAACGTGCCACACATACGATGGGGGCGTTGCAAATCGCATACGATATCGTATGCGAAATTGCAACGTGTAAAGCAGGCTTTACCTTACAACAGGACCATCTCCATATCACACGCCTCACTTTACCCTGGCTGCAAAAGACTGAAATTACCTAAGAACTAAGCTCCTCCCCTATTATCCTTCTAGGGCTCACACTCCAACACTGGATTTATGTCAAGTGAACAGCCCCTGTAAGGGAGTGTGGGCAAATGTGTGTTTGTAGTGAACAGCAGAGAAAACCGCATCTCATTAAAGCTGACAATACATGTTATAGAGATGGAAATGCACATTTAGTTATTATTTGTAGCAACCAGGCACAGGTTACCACAGGGCCAATGAGCTTCAGGTTACGGTACTGTTTCTGAGCCATGCAATCATGCAGGGTTTTGCAATCTATGATTCACCAGTTATTGCAAAACCATAACTCTCAGCATTTTACACAGCTAGGGACATAGTTGCTGTCACGCTCCCCGATCCCCGTGCTGCGCTCCCTGGCTCCCGACGGCGCTCCCTGCTCACCGCCCCGGTTCCCGGTCCTTCCCTCCACGGCCTCCCTGCTCCCTCTCCCTCGCCTGCGTCCTCCATGTGTCCTGTTCCCCGCTCCCGGTGCTCCTCTGCTTCACAGGACACTCTGCCGGGCACTCCTGCTTCCTCTGCCCCGCTTCCTGCACTGGCTTCTGGCATACGGGCCTCGCGCATGCGCATTAGGGTGTGCGCACTGTCACTGATCCTCTCTTAAAGGGCCAGCACCCAGAAACAGGATATTGCCTATACAGGTACAGGGTATAAGAGGATTCCCCTTCCAGGTGGGCGGGGCCTGTTCTACGTGTTTAGTAAGCTAAGAGTTCAGGTCCCCTTCTGCCTTGTCCGGTATTAACCATTCTCTGTCTCATAGAGCCTGTCCTGCCACGCCAACTGTTTCTAACCATGCCAGCTCCAGAACTCCTGTCTGTGACTGTCGGCTGATAATCCACCACCTCTTCAGTCCCTCCAGTCTCTAGTCCCTGGCTCCGTGTGGTGACCTGCCATCTTGCTCAGCTGGTTTCGGATTCTGCCTGACATCTACCCGGCCTCTGACCCTGAGCCTCGTCACCTGGACTACCTTCTCCGTACGGACTGTCTTGCTACCAGGAGTGCTTCGGCTGCCGTGCATCAAGGCCCTCTGGCGGGGTGACCGGCCTGGTTGTCTCACCCGGGGAATCCGGTGTACGGTCCAGTGTTTCTACCACCAGGTCCCAACAGTTGCAGGCCATTGCTGATGTGTGACATGGGTATAAGTCAATATGGAGCCCATGATCCTATAATCAGAGCGATCTTCCTTCATTATTCTTATAGCGTTGGCCAATTATGGATAAGCCGGCTACATACTGGAAGGAAACATTTGCTGCATCTTTATGTCTTCCCCTTTGTAGTGCAGATCAGCAGAATTGGCATCTGTTTGTCTTCCGTACAGTACAAGTCGCTTCTATATCTGAATGCCAGTAAATAAATGACCCCAAACCTACCAAGCACATCAAAAACTCATTTTTAGCTTGGGAACAGAGCCAGCATAGTGTAGCATAAGGAACAGGGTGAAGGTAATCTCTTGGATTGATTCCAGGCCCAGGGTTTACATTCTGGTAAAGCCACAGAAAACATAAGGGCTTTCTTTGTGTCTTGCACTTTTTTGTTTCCTCTTTTTTACTTTTGATTTTTCTTTTTTTTTTTTCTTGCATTTGTATTTTGTACTTAAATTAAATATTGCAACTATTTTCTAATATATAAGTATAATAGTTCTATTATTTTGTATTAAAATAGCTAAGATACCGGAAACATGGCTGCTTAATATGGATGAGCTATCGGTGACTCTACAAGGGATGTACAATATTTGCAGATTTTAAAGCTAATGTAAAAGTACTTTAACCCCTTCAACTCCAGAGCGGTTTCCGTTTTTCTGTTGTTTTTTTTTTTTGCTCCCCTCCTTCCAAGAGCCGTATCTTTTTTATTTTTCCGGCAATCTTGCCATATGAGGGCTTGTTTTTTGCGGGACAAGTTGTACTTTTAAATGAAACCATAAGGTTTACCATATAGTGTACTGGAAAACGGCAAAAAAATTCCAAGTGTGGGAAAACTGCAAAAAAAGTGTGATCGCACAATAGGTTATGGGATATTTTATTCACCATGTTCACTATATGGTAAAACTGATGTGTTGTTGTGATGCCTGAGGTCGGTGCGTGTTTGTAGACCCCAAACATGTATAGATTTACTTGTATCTAAGGGGTTAAAAAAAATTCAGAAGCTTGTCCAATAAAAGTGGCGCACGTTTTGCGTCATTTTCCGAAACCCATAGCGTTCTCATTTTTTCATAGTTTCATAGTTTTTAAGGTTGAAGGGAGACTCTAAGTCCATCTAGTTCAATCGGTAGAGAGAGGGGAGCCAGCACGATCTGAAAATGACATGCATCATATAAAAGGTGCAAATTCACAGATTTATTCCAACTGGACTGTAATATAAATGAGATTTTTAGCAAATAATTGATCAATTCTTTGAGCCACCCCTGCCAACGTCACGGCAAATCTCAATAGGGGGGTCCTACTCTATATTCTGTATTTCATGTGCCATGCGGCCTCCTAGATCAAGTTAAAAGCAGAACTATAATGGAGCACACATACCTGTAACCTGTATATATAACCGCTTCTATGTTGCAAAAGAGGCAATTGTGGATAGAGACCAGCCCAGGTCCCAGCATGTGGAGCAAGCTCTACACATACCAGGACTATATCAGAACTGACCCTCCCAGTGCCAGACAGCAACCATTGATAAAGGCGGACCAGATCCAAGTACGGTGCTTAATTAGCATTGCCTGTGGAAAGGGTGAGGCAACTGAATGTGTACAGCTACCAACAGGAGGAATACATTGCAAACCAAGATCAGGCATGCATAGCAAGGTGGTGACCAGCCACCAGACATTTGTAGCATAACTACAACCAAACAGAGAGAGAGGGGAGCCAGCACGATCTGAAAATGGCATGCATGCCAATTTCAGATCGTGCTGGCTCCTTTTTCTCTGTTATGACTGTAGTTATGCTACAATTTCTGGTGACTGACCATCACCATACCATGCACGCCTGATTTTGGTTTGCAATGTATTCCTCCTGTTGGTAGCTGTTCACATTCAGTTGCCTCACCCTTTTCCACAGGCAATGCTAATTAAGCACCATTCTTGGATCTGGTCCGCCTTTATCAATGGTTGCTGTCTGGCACTGGGAGGGTCAGTTCTGATATAGTCCTGGTATGTGTAGAGCTTGCTCCACATGCTGGGACCTGGGCTGGCCTCTATCCACAATTGCCTCTTTTGCAACATAGAAGCGGCTATATACAGGTTACAGGTATGTGTGCTCCATTATGGTTCTGCTTTTAACTTTATCTAGGAGGCCGCATGGCACATGAAATACAGAATATAGAGTAGGACCCCCCTATTGAGATTTGCCGTGACGTTGGCAGGGGTGGCTCAAAGAATTGATCAATTATTTGCTAAAAATCTCATTTTTTTATTATAGTACAGTTGGAATAAATCTGTGAATTTTCACTTTTTATATGATGCATGCCAATTTCAGATCGTGCTGGCTCCTTTTTCTCTAGTTCAACCGGTAGCCTAACATGTTGATCCAGAGGAAGGCAAAAAACCCCCAATGTGTCAAATAAGCTCCAATGGGGAAAAAAAATCCTTCCTGACTCCACATACGGCAATCAGACTAGTTCCCTGGATCAACACCCTGTCATAAAATCTAATATACATACTGGTAATATTATATTTTTCAAGAAAGGCGTCCAGGCTCTGCTTAAATGTTAGTAGTGAATCACTCATTACAACATCATGCAGCAGAGAGTTCCATAGTCTCACTGCTCGTACAGTAAAGAATCCTCATCTGTGGTTATGATTAAACCTTCTTTCCTCAAGACGTAGCGGATGCCCCCATGTTCCAGTCGCAGGCCTAGGTGTAAAGAGATCTTTGTAAAGGTCTCTGTACTGTCCCCTCATATGTTTATACATTGTGATTAGATCCCCCCTAAGCCTTTGTTTTTCCAAACTAAATAACCCCAAGTTTAATAACCTGTCTTGGTGTTGCAGCCCACCCATTCCTCTAATAATCTTGGTCGCTCTTCTATCTACCTGTAAGATTATGCTATTTATCATAGTATCATAGTTCATAGTTTTTAAGGTTGAAGGGAGACTCTAAGTCCATCTAGTTCAACCCGTAGCCTAACATGTTGATTCAGAGGAAGGCAAAAAAAACCCCAATGTGGCAAACAAGTTCCAATGGGGAAAAAATTTCCTTCCTGACTCCACATCCGGCAATCAGACTAGTTCCCTGGATCAATACCCTGTCATAAAATCTAATATACATAACTGGTAATATTAAATTTTTCAAGAAAGGCGTCCAGGCTCTGCTTAAATGTTAGTAGTGAATCACTCATTACAACATCATGCGGCAGAGAGTTCCATAGTCTCACTGCTCGTACAGTAAAGAATCCTCGTCTGTGATTATGATTAAACCTTCTTTCCTCAAGACGTAGCGGATGCCCCCGTGTTCCAGTCGCAGGCCTAGGTGTAAAAAGATCTTTGGAAAGGTCTCTGTACTGTCCCCTCATATATTTATACATTGTGATTAGATCCCCCCTAAGCCTTCGTTTTTCCAAACTAAATAACCCCAAGTGTAATAACCTGTCTTGGTATTGCAGCCCACCCATTCCTCTAATAATCTTGGTCGCTCTTCTCTGCACCCTCTCCAGTTCAGCTATGTCCTTCTTATATATCGGTGACCAGAATTGTACACAGTATTCTAAGTGCGGTCGCACTAGTGACTTGTACAGAGGTAGAACTATATTTTTTTCATGAACACTTATACCTCTTTTAATACATCCCATTATTTTATTAGCCCTGGCAGCAGCTGCCTGACACTGTCCACTAAAGTGAAGTTTACCATCCACCCATACACCCAAGTCTTTTTCTGTGTCTGTTTTACCCAGTGTTCTACAATTAAGTACATAATCATAAATGTTATTTCCTCTACCCAAGTGCATGACCTTACATTTATCTACATTAAACTTCAATTGCCACTTCTCAGCCCAATCTTCCAATTTACATAAATCTCCCTGTAATATAAAATTATCCTCCTCTGTATTGATTACCCTGCCGAGTTTAGTATCATCTGCAAATATTGAAATTCTACTCCGCATGCCCCCAACAAGGTCATTTATAAATATGTTGAAAAGAAGCGGGCCCAATACTGACCCCTGTGGTACCCCACTATGAACTGAGACCCAGTCCGAGTACGTACTATATAACCTTCTATACTTTTGTTATCAAGAAAAGCATCCATTCCTCTCTTAAATTCATTCAGTGAGTTGGCCATCACCACTTCCTCAGGAAGAGAGTTCCAGAGCCTCACTGCTCTTACCGTGAAGAACCCTCTTCTATGCTGATGTAGGAATTTTCTTTCCTCCAATCGAAGAGAATGCCCCCTTGTTCTTGTCATAGTCCTTGCTACAAACAGATCATGGGAGAGATCTCTATATGGCCCTCTGATATATTTGTACATCTTTATTAGGTCTCCCCTAAGTCTTCTCTTTTCTAGAGTAAATAGACCTAATTTTGATAACCTTTCCGTGTATTGTAATGCACCCACTCCATTTATTATTTTAGTAGCCCGCCTCTGAACCCTTTCAAGTTCAGTAATGTCTTTCTTGAGCACCGGTGCCCAAATTTGCACACAATACTCCAAGTGTGTTTTGGGATCTATGGCTCAGTGATGGCTTATTTTTTTTGCGTCTCGAGCTGACATTTTTAATGGTACCATTTTTGCGCAGATGCTTTGATTGCCTGTTATTGCATTTTGCGTAAAACTTGCGGCGACCAAAAAACGTAATTTTGGCGTTTGGAATTTTTTTGCCGCTATGCCATTACCGATCAGATTAATTGATTTTATATTTTGATAGATCGGGCATTTCAGAACGCGGCGATACCAAATATGTGTATTTTTTTATTTTTTTTTAACCCTTTAATTGTCAATGGGGTGAAAGGAGGGTGATTTGAACTTTTAGGTTTTTATTATTTTTTTTATTTTTTAAAACTTTTTTTTTAACTTTTTTTTTATTTTACTAGTCTCCCTAGGGGGGCTATATTGATCAACAGTGCGATCGCTCTGCCCTATTATGCCTATCATAGTCCCACCCACCCCTCTGCTGGCATCAGTGATTGGAACTTGTGATAATAAAATAATGAATATTCACCCCCGTTCCCTGCCCCCTTTTCTGCTGCCATCATTGATTGGGATTTGTAATAATTAAATAATGAATATTCACCCTCTTCCCTGCCCACCCCAATGTGCTGGGTGTCAGTGATTTACTCATCACAGCACAATGCTCACACTGGCCAGAAGGTCTTCTGACCCAAGTGTGTCATAGTGTATTTCTATGCAGCTCTCATGCTCAGGTGAGAATAGCCACCGGCTAGTGCAAGCATTGGGCTGCGATCTTGCGATAACAATAAATCACTGACACCAGGTATAGAGGAGTGAATATTCATTATTTCATTAACGCAAGTTCCAAACACTGACTCCATTAGAGGGGAGGGTCAGATTATGGGCAGGGAGATGAGTGAATATTCATTCCATTAACTAGCTGGCATGTGACTATAAACATCTAGGCCTAACAACAACATACACCAATAAAAGTTACATATCCTGAAAGGATGGCTCAAGCACTATTTCAGGATACTATTAGTATGATGATTGGCAACTAGGGCTTATTTTTGGGGTAGAACATATATTTTAAGCATACTTCAAAAAGGCAGAAAAATCCTGCTAGGGCTTATTTTCTTGTGACTATAAATTTCCAGGGCTTACAACAACGTACACCAATAAAAGTTACATATCCTAAAAGGACTGCCCAAGCACTATTTTAGGATGCTATTAGTATGAATATCCACAACTAGGGCTTATTTTTAAGGTAGAGCTTATATTTTAATCATACTCCAAAAAGGCAGAAAAATCCTGCTAGGGCTTATTTTCAGACTAGGTCTTATTTTCATG
Organism: Anomaloglossus baeobatrachus; assembly: GCF_048569485.1. NCBI lineage: Eukaryota > Metazoa > Chordata > Amphibia > Anura > Aromobatidae > Anomaloglossus > Anomaloglossus baeobatrachus. Next base: position 37,155,780 of record NC_134357.1, on the reverse strand, counting down.
TGACTTTAAACTTCCAGAGATTACAACAACATACACCAATAACAGTTACTTATCCTGAAAGTACAGGTCAAGATATTATTAGTATGATGATCCACAACTAGCTCTTATTTTTGGAGTAGGGCTTATATTTTCAGCATATTCCAAAAAGGCAAAACAAAATCCCGCTAGGGCTTATTTTCTGGGTAGGTCTTATGTTCATAGGACTATAATCTTCCAGGGCTTAAAACAACATACACCAATAAAAGTTACATATCCTGAAAGGGCTACCCAAGCCCTATTTTAGGATACTATTAGTATCATGTATCATGAGCTGCAACTAGGCCTTTTTTTTGGAGTAGGGCTTATATTTTAAGTATACTCAGAAAAGGCAGGAAAATCCTGCTAGGGTTTATGCTTGGGCTAGCTCTTATTTTCATGTGACTTTAAACTTCTAGAGAATACAACAACGTGTTGTGAATGTTAGTTATGTTTTGGCTGCTGGGAGGCTCCCTCTGGTGGCCAGGAATGGTTTGGACTTGGACCAGGTGTGTTGTGCAATGGGTGTTTCCTTTGCTAACTCTCTGCTTATTTAAATCCTGGTCTGATTGCAGGCTGTTGCCGGATGTCAGTTGTTCTTTGTATCTCCAGCCTGCTTAATCCTTCTCTACACCACATCTATCCCAGATAAGTGCTTGCTCTTTATTTATTGTCTGGTTGTTTTGCTTATCTGGGTTTGTCTTTTGCTGGGGTTGTTTTAAGTTTATTTGCATGCAGGGATTTTCCCCCTCAGTGGTTTGTTGGGGAACTCCCTGCAGTTTTGTTTGGAGTATAGCTCCTTTGAGTCCATGTGTTTGTGGCTTGTTGAGTTTGTTATGATTCTTGTTTTCTGTTCATTGGTATGACAAGGGCACTTGGTATAGGACGGAGTTCAGATCGTGCGAAGTTGGAATTTTGCAGGCTTTTTCTCTGGCCACCATCAGTCCCTTTCCTGTCCTTTCCTATTTTAGTCAGCGGGGGCCTCACCTTTTGCTAATCCTGTCATCTACCTGTGTATTGTGTTTTTTCTATATCACCGCAGTCTTTGAATGTGGGGGGCTAGCTATTCTTGTCTATTTTCTGAGGCAGAGAGTTATTCATCTTTCCTTCCTTTAGGATAGTTAGTTCTCCGGCTGGGTTCGCAGTGCACAGGATGTTAGTTCACCCCTCGGCTACTTCTAGTTGTGATGGTTAGTAAGGGGATGGCGGCCAGATTAGTTGCCAATGCTCTTGTCACCTTTTGCCAATGATTTGTGGTGGTCTTCCATGGTTCCGGATCATAACAACAACGTACACCAATAACAGTTACTTATCCTGAAAGGACTGCCCGAGATATTATTAGTTTGATGATCCACAACTAGGTCTTATTTTTGGAGTAGGGCTTATATTTTAAGTAAACTACAAAAAGGCAGAAAAATGCCACTAGGGCTTATTTTAAGGCTAGGTCTTATTTTCATGTGACTTTAAACTTCCTGGGCCTACAACAACGTACACCAATAACAGTTACTTATCCTGAGCCCTATTTCAGGATACTATTAGTATCATTATCCACAACTAGGCCTTATTTTTGGAGTAGGGCTTATATTTTAAGTATACTCCAAAAAGCCACAAAAATCCTTCTAGGGCTTATTTTTGTAGTGGGTCTTATTTTCATGTGACTTTAAACTTTCAGGGCTTACAACAACATACACCAATAACAGTTACATATCCTGAAAGGCCTACCCAAGCCCTATTTTAGGATACTATTAGTATCAAGATCCACAACTAGGCCTTATTTTTGGAGTAGGGCTTATATTATAAGTATACTCCAAAAAGCCAGAAAAATCCCGCTAGGGCTTATTTTAAGGCTAGGTCTTATTTTCATGTGACTTTAAACTTACAGGGCCTACAACAACATACACCAATAAAAGTTACATATCCTGAAAGGCCTACCCAAGCCCTATTTTAGGATACTATTAGTATCGTGATCCACAACTAGGCCTTATTTTTGGAGTAGGGCTTATATTTTAAGTATACTCCAAAAAGTCATAAAAATCCTTCTAGGGCTTATTTTTGTGGTAGGTCTTATTTTCATATTACTTTAAACTTCCAGGGCTTACAACAACATACACCAATAAAAGTTACATATCCTGAAAGGGCTACCCAAGCCCTATTTCAGGATACTATTAGTATCGTGATCCACAACTAGGCCTTTTTTTTGGAGTAGGGCTTATATTTTAAGTATACTCCAAAAAGCCAGAAAAATCCTTCTAGGGCTTATTTTTGTGGTGGGTCTTATTTTCATATTACTTTAAACTTACAGGGCTTACAACAACATACACCAATAAAAGTTACATATCCTGAAAGGGCTACCCAAGCCCTATTTTAGGATACTATTAGTATCGTGAACCACAACTAGGCCTTATTTTTGGAGTAGGGCTTATATTTTAAGTATACTGTAAAAAGCCAGAAAAATCCTTCTAGGGCTTATTTTTGTGGTGGGTCTTATTTTCATATTACTTTAAACTTCCAGGGCCTACAACAACATACACCAATAAAAGTTACATATCCTGAAAGGGCTACCCAAGCCCTATTTCAGGATACTAGTAGTACGATGATCCGCAATTAGGGCTTATTTTTGGTAAAATGCTTATATTTTCAGCATATGCCAAAAAGCTAGAAAAATCACGCTAGGGGTTATTTTCAGGGTAGGTCTTATTTTAAGGGAAACAGGGTGCTAAAAATTTATATAATAAATCGAGTAAATTATTCATAAATTTGGTTTAGACATTTTAAAACAATGATAACATTTTGGAACAACGCAGTGATCAGTGCCCCCCAATATTCTATTCACAGTAGGCCATTATTATATACTCAAGGTACTAAGTAGTAACATCTAATAAGAAAAGTAGCCATGTAGTCAGCAGCTTGCTGATGGTCTCCAAGCAGCATTAAATACATTTCAATACTTCCCAGAAACTTGCAGATCTATGCAACCAAAGGCTGATAACGGACAAAGCTCTGCCGTAGGACATTTGTATATAGACTTCAGAGCGGTTAGCTTTATAACAAAACGGAAACAATTTATGATTTAGAAGTGTGATCAGGGCAAGATCGGTAACAACTTTTAATTATTTGTGCACAGCGGAGTACGTTCATTCCCGCTGATTTGTAGGACAGCTTCGGCTATTCATTTCTTTTTATTTCCTAAGCAGCATACTTTCCCTGAGGTTTTATTAGCTCGTGTTGATCTTTATATAACGATTGGATTAATCACTGTGGGATTATTGTAGATTTGTTCTTAGCTAATATTTAGTTTGCTCTAAAATGAGATACCGCTGTTATATGGATCTCTCCTGTGTAAAGTCCCACTACAATAATCTCTGAAAGCCACGCTAAGCAATAAGTGAACCTTAACTTTTTAACTTTATGTATATTTTTTCTTTCCAACATTCTGCAGAATAGGGACTGTAATAATGTACCAATATGCCTTATTTTTAAATCCTCATTGTTTTGAAGATATTACCCCCAAATCATGGCCCTCCAGGCTCTATTTACTCTCTGTGATTCTATTCATTAGTGGGTGTGTATAAAAAGAAACACAGCACCCCAGACCTTCAGTTGAACTGCAACTTGACCTCTGACAACATGCCAAAAATCCACCTTGAGACCAAAGGCTTGATTATCAAGAGGCTGAAGACCAGATCCACTGCAGAGGTGGCTGGCAACTTTAATGTGTCTCAGCGTTAAGTACAAAGAATTAAAAAAAGATTTGAAGAGACTGGAGATGTTTTTGACAAGCCCAGATCCGGCAGACCCCACAAGACAACTGCTCATGAGGAACGTTTGTTAGTTAGAAAATCTAAAGCCAGCCCCTCTTCCACTACAGCAGAGCTCCAACAGGCCTAGTCACTTCAAGTCCCTGCGTCAACTAGAACAGTTTGTAGGATTCTGTATCAAAATGGCCTTCATGGTCGAATCAGTTCCCAGAAGCCAGCACTAAATAAAAGGCAACAAAAAAACACCTGTGGCATTTGCCAAGTCCCACAGCCTGCTAAACAGATGGACGCTGGAAAAGTGGCAGAAGGTGGATTTCTCTGATGACTTTTCAATTGAATTACACCACAGCCGCCGCAAATACTGCAGGAGACCTACTGGAGCCCGTATGGATCCAGAAAACAGTTAAGTTTGGTGGTGGAAAGATCATGGTCTGGGGTTACATTCAGTATGGGGGTGTGCGAAACATTTGCAAGGTGGAAGGCAATATCAATAGCCTAAAATATCAAGACGTATTATCTACCGCTTACATTCCCAATCATAAAAGGGGTCAAATTCTGCAGCAGGATGGTGCTCCATCTCATACATCCATCTTTACAACAAAGTTCCTCCTGGCAAAGAAGATCAGAATGCTCAAGGACTGGCCAGCCCGGTCACCAGACATGAACATCATTGAGCATGTTTGGGGTAGGATGAAAGAGGAGGCTTGGAAAACAAAACCAAAGAATCTAGATGAACTCTGGGTGGCATGTAAGACTACATTCTTTACTATTCCTGATGACTTCATCAATAAATTGTACGAATCATTGTTGAACCGCATGGATGCAGTTCTTCAAGCTCATGGAAGTCACCTAAAATATTAAATATGGCTCTAATAGCACCACAACTTCATTCACCAATAATATGCAACATATCTTTAAGTTAATTATTTGTTTGAATTTCACATTACTTTCTGTGGGCGACAAAACTTTTCTCTTGTCAAAATCTGACCTTTCTGTGTTCATTAAATGATCAATATTTGCAGCAACTTTATTTTCATAAGCTAAACCAAATTTGGGAGGGTTTCAGCTTTCAAAAGAGTAATTTATGAAACCAATGGATGAATTTAAAGTCAGGTTATAAGCTTTTATTTACATAATATGGATAAGCGACAGAACTTCTGTCAGGGACTGTAGTACTCCATAGGATCTCCATTGTGAAGGAGTACAGGAGACATGAGCTCTGCTATGAACAAATTAATATTGATGTGAAGTCACATAAGCAGGTAAACTGATGTATATGGGAGAAATTAAAATTAATCTTGTGAAGTTCTGTCCAGTAGCAGAGAGTGCACAATAGCAGTAAGTGATTTCTACACTTAGATAAAAATGCTTATTGTAATACCCATACCGACGTCTTCGCGCTGTCCTGCCCCCCCCTGCCCTGGAGGGGATGTCGGTTTTCTCACCTGTCCGGCCGTCCTGCAGTGGCTGCCCTGTTCTCGGTCTATGCTGCTGTGGCACGCCTGTGGCTCCAGTTGCCACAGGGTACTGCATCTCATTTAAGGTGCGGTATTTGCCTCGGGTAAGGAAGAGGTTAATCACCGATGTTCCACATTCACACTTTACATACAGGTTAGGAGCTTTCTCACTGGGGATCTGGACTAGGGTAGGCAGGGGGTTGGCCAGCACGAAGCTTGGGACTTTCCCGGTCACTAGAACAATGACCTGGGGGGCGGGTTCCAGTTGAGGTAGAAGTAGGAGCAACCTTACACAATCCTTAGTCAGTCTACCCGGGACATCAGTTCTGGTGACACGACACCACCATCACTTTCTTCCTTTTTCTTCTTTCATGGGGTCTGTGGCTTGGAGCGGAACGCTCAGCCCGGATTCCTCACTACTGGAGGGGCAACTCTTACAAAGGACACTTTCCAAACACCGGTGGCTTCTTCCAACTTATCCGAAGTCGACGGGGCCCATCACAGCGGATGACTGGTACTTCCTGGGCGAGCTGCATATGAGTCAGTAAAGACACCTGGAACCGCAGCAGCCGACTCGGACTCTTATTACCGGCGTCGGCACCCTGCACCTCGGCGCCTATGGCCAACGCCACTGCTACTCCCCTCATCATCCTCCCCGGGGCCCGCTTCACCTGTAGGGAGCGATGCCATCTTTGCTGCTAATACCACCCAGCCCTCAGGACAGCGACAGCAGCGGCGGCTGATCCCTGGCCACATATCGCAGGTGGCATCACGACAATCAACCCATCTATATTCCCTTTTATTGTGGACATCTCAGGGCACGAAACTGGGTAGGCCACTGCAACATCCCAGACCTCCACACCTGCCTGGTGATGAGTAACTAGTGCGAGACCAGACCTGAACCCCCTACCCCCTGGGTGCCACACTGTTGTCTTCCAGGCTTCTTGGTTCTGCCTGAATGGTGCGCACAGCCACGCACCTTTTCTTAGAGGGCCAGTTCACCCTGACCTGGAAGTGCCTCTCAGGTCAGTTGAGAGGTTGCAGGTATTTAAGGAACCTTTCCCTTAAGGGAGGTGTCTGGGCAGGGAGTTAGTTATTTTGCTAGTTCTAAGGTTCTCAGTGCTCCTGATGATCTTGTGGCTATCTTCTGCTGCTGATTTGTACCTCTGTTTCAGTGCAATCCTTATCTGCTGCTGTTGATACAACCACCCACACCAGCTATCTGCTACTGGTCGCTGCTACTGTATCCATCCATCAATCCTGGAAGTATCCACTACTTTGCCTGCTGCCGCTTCTACCAAAAACTGTACTGTGTCTGTGGCGCCAGCTGCTGGGGTACCGCATATCCCCTGGGGCTTGCCAGCGTGTCTACCTGAAAACTCGGCGGCCATTCCAGTTCCCCAGGCAATTGAATGGTACTTTTCGTGCAGTGGACCCATTAATACAGTGCTCTCCCCATGAGCATAACACAAGTCAAAGGTGGAACTAGTCAGGAGCACATATAAAAAGGGAGGGCGGGGTCTGCAGCACTGAGGAGAAACAAGGTCTTGCTAGGAAATGTAGTTTTAACAGTGTAAGCATAAGACCGAACATTCAGCTAAGATACTGGTGGTTAAAAAGAAACATTATGATGGGCTTAGTATGTAAATTAACAAAAAGTGTGTATTTATTGTGCTTTGTCCAAAATAATGTGATAGTTGGAATATCTCTTTCACTGATAAAAAAATGGCTTTCATTATCCTTAGTTCTTTCTACCACTGTCAATTTTTTCTTTTTGCGCTTTCTAATTTTCCTCCCTTTCTTCCAAGAGACATAACTTTTTATTTTTTGTTGACATTGTTGTATAGGGATTCATGTTTGCTGGACGAGTAGTACTTTTGAATCACCTAATTCATTTTTAAAAAAAAAAATAAAAAAATTCAAGTGCACCAAAATTGTGAAAAAAACAAAATTTCACCATTATTTTGGTTTTACAACGTTCATTGTGTAGGAAAAAATGAAATGGAAGCGGCATTATTCAGGTCAGCACAATTACGGTGATACTTGATACTTGTATAGTTTGGTTTTTTTTATTTAATAGTGAAAAAATGTAGAAACTTGTAAACATAAATTAGTTTTTTTAGTTGCTATCTTCTGAGACTTGTAATGCTTTTTTGTCAGTGTAGCTTTGAGAGGACTTGTTTCTTGTAAGGAGAGCTGTTTTTCTTGATTGCATTTTTTAGAACACCCAAAATAGGGTAATTCTGACATTTCATTTTTATTTTTGCTTTAAGGCATTTGCTGTTCACGTTAAATTATTTCGAAGTTTGATAGATCAGACTTTTATATATTTAGTGATGTTTATTTTTAGCAATTTTTAAAGGGAATCTGTCGGCTCATTCTATAAACCCACACTGAATCCGTGTATATGTAAGATATAAGGACATAAGTGAATCCATACCTTCATTAAAGAAAAACACTGCTCTGCTATGGGAAAATCCATGTGAAAGAGTGACATAAATGCTGCTATCACACATTGACACTTATGGGGTTAACAGCAGAGATATAATATTAGAGGCAGATGTTGGCTGTATGGCACAGCTGGCATCTGCCTGGTATGGTATGGACTAGGCTCCTAACCCTGCACCCAAAATGCATCATACAAGTACATATTTAGTGATGAGCGGACCAGTGACTGTTAGATGTTAGGCCGCTTTCACACTGCGTTCCTCTCCCTGTTCAGTGGTTCCATTGGGGCTTTCATTCAAACCCCTCGCAAAACAGGTTTCGGACCATTGACTTTAAGTGACCATTGAGTCACCGTGTTCTCTATCGTGCACCATTTTCGGGAGTATACGCTTAAGCGGGCTTTACACGCTGCGACATCGCTAATGCGGAGTCGTTGGGGTCACGGATTTTGTGATGCACATCCGGCCGCATTAGCGATGCCGTTGCGTGTGACACCGATAAGCGATTTTGCATCGTTGCAAAACCGTGCAAAATCGCTAATCGGCGACACGGGGGTCCAGTCTCAATTATCGTTACTGCAGCAGTAACGAAGTTGTTCCTCGTTCCTGCGGCAGCACACATCGCTGCGTGTGACGCCGCAGGAGCGATGAAGCTCTCCCTACCTGCCTCCCGGCCGCTATGCGGAAGGAAGGAGGTGGGCGGGATGTTACGTCCCGCTCATCTCCGCCCCTCCGCTGCTTTTGGGCGGCGGTTCAGTGACGTTTCAGTGACATCGCACGGACCGCCCCCTAAGAAAGGAGGCGGTTCGCCGGTCACAGCGACGTCGCCGGACAGGTATGTGTGAAGGCTCTGGGCGATGTTGTGCGGCACGGGCAGCGATATGCCCGTGTCGCGCAACAGATGGGGGCGGGTACCCACACTAGCGATATCGGGACCGATATCGCAGTGTGTAAAGTAGCCTTTACTGGAGGTGGACACCCAGATGCTGGTCTTTGTGTCCGGCTGCAATAGACGTATACGCCTAAAAATTGGGCACATTAGAGCACATGGTGACTCTGTCTGTACCATTATAGGCAATGGCCCTGTCAGTGCAGACGTCCAAAACCTGTTTTGTGGGGCTGTCGGCCAAAAGCCCCAGTGGGATCACTGAATGGGAATAGGAACGCAATTTGAAACCTGCCTTAGGGTTTGCCGGGACTTTAACCCCTTAACGACCGCGGGCCGTAAAATTACGTCCTAGCGATCATAACGTTACTGCCCGCGGTCTGCCGGCGGCAGCATGCCGCGATCAGCACACATCTCAGCTGATTTTCGCAGCTAAGATGTGTGCCTGCTAGGCACGAGCAGAATCGTTATCTGCTCGTGCCGTTTAACCCCTTAAATGGCGCTGTCAATATGTGACAGCGCCATTATAAGCGCAATCGCGGTAAACTTTTACTTACCGCCCAATACCGGAAGTCATGTGACGCGATCACGTGACTTCCGTTAGTTGTCATGGTAGCACAGGGTCATGTGATGACTCCTGTACTACACATGAAAAGAGAAAGAGAGCGTATCTGCTGTTTACAGCTGTATAGCTGTGATCAGCAGATAGATAATAGCGATCGGAATGCTGATCGCAATAGCCCCCTAGGGGGACTAGTAAAATAAAAAAAAGTTAAAAAAAAAGTTTTAAAAAATTAAAAAAAAAACAAAAAACCTAAAAGTTCAAATCACCCCCCATTCGCCCCATTAAAATTAAAGGGTTAAAAAAAATAAAAAATATACACACGTTTGGTATCGCCGCGTTCAGAAACGCCCGATCTATCAAAATATAAAATCAATTAATCTGATCAGTATACGGCGTAGCGTCAAAAAAATTCCAAACGCCAAAACGACTTTTTTTGTCGCCACAACTTTTGCGCAAAATGCTATAAGAGGCGATCAAAACGTAGCATCTGCGTAAAAATGGTACCGTTAAAAACATCAGCTCGAGACGAAAAAAATAAGCTGTCACTGAGCCATAAATCCCAAAAAATGAGAATGCTACGGCTCACGGAATATGGCGTAAAACGTGCGCCACTTTTTTCGGTCAAACTTCCGATTTTTATTAACCCCTTATATAAAAGTAAACCTATACATGTTTGGTGTCTACAAACTCGCACTGACCTGACGCATCACACCCACACATAAGTTTTACCATATAGTGAACACAGTGAATAAAATATCTCAAAAACAATAGTGCTATCGCACTTTTTTTGCAATTTTTCTGCATTTGGAATTTTTTTGCCGTTTTCCAGTACACTATATGGTAAACCTTATGGTTTCATTTAAAAGTACAGCTCCTTCCGCAAAAAATGAGCCCTCACATGACCATATTGACTGAAAAATAAAAAAGTTACGTCTCTCAGAAAAAGAATGGCGAAAAAAAAAAACGGAAAGCAAAAAATCGGGCAGTCGTGAAGGGGTTAAAAAAAAAGTTTGGTTCGGGATCCAAAATTGTAAAACCTTCTATCCTGGTACACCAAGAAAAATCATCAATTTTCCTAATGACCTCTAATTGAGGAAAGTCCTATAATTTCATGGACTGTCATATTTTTAGGTTTTTCTTATCACCCACAGGATCTCTCTAAGAACTTTAAATATTTTTTATACATTAAAAGGAACCTGTCACCAGATTTGGCCCCTATAAGCTGGGACCACCACTAGTGAGCTCTTATATACAGCAATCTAGAATATTGTATATAAAATGTGTAGACTGTAAAAGACACTTTTTTAATACTCACCTAGGGGGCTGTCCATTCCGATGGGTGTCGCTGCTCTCTGGTCGATCTCTGTCCTCCTTCTTATGACGCCCGTGTGCATGACGCTTCCTACGTCATCCATACTGGCCAGCATTGAGGTCCTGCTCAGGGCAAATCTAAAGGCGGCGTTAAACACTACGATTTATCTGGCGATATGTCGTAGTCGTTGGGGTCACGGTTTCTGTGATGCACATCCGGAATCGTTAGCGATGTTGTTGCGTGTGCCACCTACGAGCGACTCCACACGATCGCAAATAGGTTGAAAATCGTTGATCGTTGACACGTCGTTCATTTTCAAAATATTGTTCGTCGTTTAGATCGCAGCAGACATACTGGTACGTTTGACACCCTGCCAACGACGAACAACATCCACACGACCGCCTTGGTCAAACAATATATCACTGATCGCTGTTGCGTCATTGGTGAGATGTGTATGTGTGACCGCTAATAAACGACCTATGTGCGATCTCGGCAAATCGTACCAATGATCTGGGCGTGTCGCATCGTTTATGAGATCGCCAGATAAATCGTAGCGTGTAACGGGTCCTTTAGTATTGTAGTGCGCATGCGCAGCGGTCTAACCTTTCCGCGTGCCTGCGTATTACAGTACTTTGATCTGCCCTCAGCAGGTCAGATCAAAGTGCTTCTGCGTAAGACCACAATGCCGGCTTGTGTGGATGACGTAGGGCACGTCATCCACAGTGGGCTGGTTAGAAGGTGGACGGCGAACGCCAGAGAGAGGACGTGCCGGACAGGAGACCAGCGACACCCATCGGACCGAAACGCCCCCTAGGTGAGTATTATAAAAGTGTTTTTCACGTTATACAGAGCAATCTAGGCTCTTACATACAGTATTATAGAATGCTGTATATAAGAGCCCACTGGTGGTGGCCGCAGCTTATAAGGAAAAACCTGGTGACAGGTTCCCTTTAATGGTGGGTTTAAAAAATTTAAAGGAGGTTGTATAGTGGGTAAAAAAGGCACAAAATGGGTAAAACAATTAGAGCTGGAACACTTGCAAATCCCCAACCAGTCCTGACACTGCTTGGCCCCCGGCCGGTCTCTACTTCTGATTTACGAGCATTTGACCACTGCAGCTAAATTAGTCATTATAACAACTACAAGAGAAAAAGAAAAACATCAATTACATAATTTTTTATTTTTTTTTTATTGTTTTTATGGCCAACATCATTTAAATAATGTGTTATCTACATGTCGTTAGTATTGCAGTAGTATAGTATATCTGTTTCATACTGGATGACAAATAAGTAGCCCCGAAAAAGGAGGATTTACTTCCTAAAACCTACAGTATGCAAACTGTTTTTCTAAATTTAGGCGTGATTTTGTGCAAAAGTTTCCAAAATTCTCATTAAATTTTATCATGGTGGGATGGGAATTTTAAGTTTACAGCTGATTGTTGGCGACTTTGCATTAACATTGCTGTTTTCAGCAATTTGTTTTATTGGCCGCATTAAACGAGGGGGGAGGTCACGTGATCGGTGCCTTTTAATAGGGATGACCTGAAGTGTCTACAGACCGGATGAATCATAGGCTCTCGGCGAAGGACGGATCAATCGTTATCTGGATCGCTGCCACATTGTCTTCCTGAACCTGGAACATATTTGTCCCTTCCTAGTCAATTCCTCAGCCTGGTCTAGAGTTATATCTTACCTGCCAGCCACAAAGCTGATGAAGAGAAAGAAGTAATCTATGTCAAGCAGTTTGAGGCGCAGCTCCGGAGCACAATAGCGTCCCAGAAGTGCTGTATCTCAGAGTTATGATCCTAGATGGAAAAAGTTTAAGTATCAGGTCCCTAACTGGTAAGACTGCTCAAAAAATAAGCAGAAGAGAGAATATTGCCCATGAGTGAAGAGATTAGGAAGGAACGGCTGCATCTGAGCCTTGATACAAGATGTAAGGAAAATAGAAAAAACATCACGGGAAATTGAATAAAGAAATATTGTATGGAAACCGATCAGTGACATCATGTACACCATGTAATGCAATAAATCTCACCTTGCAAGGTTCATTAAAAAAATACTCTTGCCTGTAGGGGGCAGTATTATAGTATAGTATAATATAGTATAATACAGTGGGAAGAAAAATTATTTAGTCAGCCACCAATTGTGCATGTTCTCCCACTTAAAAAGATGAGATTTGCCATTTGCCTGTAATTGACGTCATGGGTAGACTGCAACTGGGCAACACGGACTTTCAACTCCCTCCAAAGGTTTTCTATGGGGTTCAGATCTGGAGACTGGCTAGGCCACTCCAGGACCTTCATATGCTTCTTGCAAGCCACTCCTTCGTTGCCCTGGCGGTGTGCTTGGGATCATTATCATGCTAAAAGACCCAGCCATGTTTCATTTTCAATGCCCTTGCTGATGGAAGTCATCTGTGGATAAATAGTTCATGCATTTTTCCCCTGTGTATCCTCCTTGTGTCTTCTTGAGTGTTTAGCAGGGTTGACGAAGAGCTCATCCCATCTGTTCCCTATTTAGGGCCCAGCACTAAGGATTCCTAGGATCAGGTATCCGACTCTGCGCATAGGTGCAGAACCTATCTAGGGTGGTGAGGGACCCCAGGGACCAGCAGTAGGTTTGGTCAGGTGTCACCATCCCTCTCTTTAAACAGAGTTTCCCGTCCCTTTCGCCGTTAACTTGGTACTTCTCTGTACCTTCCGTGACAGGTTCCCATTCATAAATGAGCACAGAAAGAGTGATTCCTGCTCATTATTCCTTAGCACAGTAAGAAGCAGCAGCAGTAGTATGGAGGACACAATAAATCAGCCCTGGGCAGTATAGATGTGAACCAATAATTTGGAGGTAAAAGACTTGTTAGAAAGCTCAGCACTATCTGTTTCTCTCTGCCCTTTATTCCTCCTTATAGAATATAACAGGAATAGCCTGGTACTTCACTGTGCTAGCTGTCCATTGTGCCTAAATGAGTTAAAGAGATGGTGGAGAAGAAGTGGCTCATAAGTGAAAAAGGAAGCAGAATTCGCTGATAACATATATTACAAAATTCCTTATTTTGGCTTGTACAATTGATTTACACAAAGTTAGTTCGTAATAAAGGCCAATATACTGTACATCGTAGATGAAAGTTGGCTGACCCCTCTGTTTTTGACTTTGGACTGGATTTTGGAATTTCAATGGCCATTCTGGGTTTCAAGGGAGATAAGCCACTGCCAGACGATTCTGCCAGCAGCCTTCTCCCCTCTCCCCAATAATCAGAGCAGCCGAGTCCTTATGCTTATGGGGCAGTTGGGAGACATAGCTCTCTATTGAAAAAATGTCTGGCCATCAGTTGTCTCATGTATATGACTGACTTTAATTATTGGTATGAGATAAGGTGGGAGGGTGATATCATGAATAATGCTAACAAGTTGGAGTCACATGAAAGCTGTAAAGGTAGAGCGACCACAGTAACAGGCTGTGATTTGTCTTCCTGCTTTGACTACACGGATACAGAACCAGGAACATCTTACAGATACAGAACCAGGAACAGCTTACTCCTGCTTTGGCTACACAGATACAGAACCAGGAAGTAAAACTTTCACCATGCTTCCCAAATCTAACCAAATATTGCCCTGTGAATATTTAAACAATAGTTTCAGTCCTGGACCATTTGATAGCTAAGATTGCAAGCTTTAAAGTCAGTTTGGTGCAGTTTTTCCTTTTTTTTTTTATTAAAGCAAGTAAATCCTTTATACTTTTACTGTATTTAGGATCACTTTTTGCTTCACAACATCCTAGATTGATGGGTTTGCCTTGAGCAATGCATTTCCCAGAACTGTACCCCGCACCCTGCTGATCAGCTCGTTAAAGAGGCCGTGGAGTTCTAGTGAGAACCGCATCCCTTTCATTGTGTATCAGGTACAGTTTTATGCTCTTGGTAGCGGCTGCACCTGCAATGAGATATAACTAGGACTAAGCTGCATCTTCACATGGCTCACATGACCGAAGTCCACACACCCACTGTCACGGATGTCTCTTTGCATTTGACACTTGTGACAGATTCAGGGCAAGAAAGCCATTGCCATGCTCACCCCTGTAGTTAAATGTATTTTTCTTTTCTTTGGGGAGGAGAGGGTTAATGTTAGTATTCCTTGCCAGCAAGTATTCTCTTTACCTTCACAGATGTTTCCGCGTTGGACCACTCCCAGATCCTATATATTCCCTCTGCTTCCTGTACAGGGTGCTGGATTATTTACTCTCATTTGCATGCTTGGTCTGGAGGTGGAAGGAGCTGGTGGAGCCCTCTCTGCAAGTTGCTGTTGAGGCTGCTGTCCTAGTGCTGACTGCAGCAGTCTGTTGGTGTGTTCCCCCTTGTTTGTCTTTATTTCCCTTGTGTGTTGTTTTGGTGCAGCGGTGGGGCTAGCATCCCTTATCTGTCCACTCACTAGCCAGGACTATTGTAGGGTCACTCAGGGCTTCAGGTTCCTGCTCAGCGACAGGTGAGGAACCTGTATAGGGACTGGCTAGGCGTGCAGGGTACAGTTGCAATTAAGTGGAAGAGATGTCCATCTTCCCTTTCACTAGCACAAGGCCCACCATTGTTAAATTGTCCCTGGTGTACCCTTTGCGTTATGTGTTGCCCATGAGTCATGACCACGTTTGGGCCTGGGGGTTGAGGGGGCCTGCTGACCCCAGTGTCTGCTTCAGCTGGATGTGCTCAGAGGATGGGCACATGTACACCAGGAATGGGCCTAGGATGGGGATATGGGGCGGCACGGTGGCTCAGTGGTTAGCACTGCAGTCTTGCAGCGCTGGGGTCCTGGGTTCAAATCCCACCAAGGACACCATCTGCAAGGAGTTTGTATGTTCTCCCCGTGTTTGCGTGGGTTTCCTCCGGGTACTCCGGTTTCCTCCCACACTACAAAGACATACAGATAGGGACTCTAGATTGTGAGCCCCAATGGGGACAGTGTTGCCAATGTATGTAAAGTGCTATGGAATTAATAGCGCTATATAAATGAATAAAATTATTATTATTATTATTATATATACCAGTAAAGGTCCAGGATAAAGACACGTATACCAGGATGGAGACATTACCAGAAAGGGGCCTAGGATAGAGACATACGTATGTACTATGATGGGGACAAATATACCAGGATGTGAGACATATTTACTAGGATATGGACATATATAGTAGAATGGTAGACATATATACCAGGATGGTGGGACATATTTATCAGGATGGGGACATATATACCAGGATCCTAGGCATATATAACAGGATGGGGGACATATATAGCAGGATGGGAGACATACAGTATATACCAGGATGAGGGGACATATTTATCAGGATGGGGACATATATACCAGGATGCTGGGCATATATAACAGGATGGGGGACATATTTAACAGGATAGCCCAAGGATAGGGTATATTACTACATAATGAGGGAGGGCAATTCGTATAATAGCACATAGAACATGAATGTGCAGAGAAATTCCAGGTCAGATCCTGGCCTGGAGCTTAGAGTGCACATCCTAAATTTACATTGTAGATCGCAGCTTTTGGCCCTTACTATGCGTGTGACATCCCCGAACAATTACCGTATGTCTTGGGCTTAAGGCCCTGTCACACACAGAGATAAATCTTTGGCAGATCTGTGGTTGCAGTGAAATCATGGACATATTGTTCCATTTGTACACAGCCACAAACCTGGCACTGATTTCCACAATTTCACTGCAACCACAGATCTGCCGCAGATTTATCTCTCTGTGTGACAGGGCCTTTAGTCTTGGGTCGAAGCCACGACCTAATGTAAAGGTGCCTGTGAAGCGGTGCGGGGACTGTGCAGGGCAGAGCACGCAGCGGAGGCAGCCGGAGAGGTCAACCTTTTATGGTTTGGTAAAATGGCTAAGCGAATTACAAAACAATCTGCATTCTGCAGAATACGGACGGATTCTTGGAAAATTCAAGTATAATTAAATTCCCCTCAAATAAATGTGCTCATCGGTAGGTGGCAGCTCTGGATGACCCTCGGTATATTAGTATGAATCCAGCTGGAGCAATGGAGCAGGACAAGGCAAGTACCAGGCGGACTACAAACTTCCGGAGAAATCCGTGCTTCGGGAGGCTGATGGCAGCGAGTATTTACAGCATCGGGAGCATTTCTCTTGTTTTTGAGGTGACATTTTCTCAGTGATAATTCATTCACTGAAGATGCTGATTACTAATTTAATTAGTAAAAGAAACTTTTATCGTCTTTACAAGTAACTTGACAACTGCACATTAAACTTGTAGATTTGAGCTGTTAGCGTTGTGCTAATGTGCTCCATTAACGGAAGTCACTGCGCCTTTACCAAGTGCACAGACGCTATCGGAGCGCCGCCATTGTTACAGCTGTAATTTACCTTGCCTTAAAAAAAAACCCCAAAACACAAATATCTTTTGATCTTAGCGACTTTGTGTTCTCAGAAGGTTAATATTGGATGAATATTGATGCCTTTCCACATATGAAATTTGTATTAGAGCATGCACCCATTTTTTTCCTAAATATTTTATTGCTCTTGGAAATGAATCAATAACTTGAAAACTGGATATTTGCATTTCTTTTGTCAATAGGACGTGTCACACTATGGCGGCACTGATTAGTAAGGGTCAGACTGTGGGGACAAGCTTTAAGGAAAAAAGGATTCTAACATCCTTTTGCCAATTTATTCATATACTAGCTGTAGTACCCGGCAATGCCCGGGATAGTAACTAAGTGTCTCTCTCTATCTCTCTCTATGTGTCTCCTTGTCTGTCTCTGTCTGTCCCTCTCTGTCTATCCCTGTCACTGTATGTCTCTATCTCTCTGTCTGTCTCTGTCTCTTTGTCTGTCTCTGTTTCTCTCTGTCTGTCTCTCTGTCTCTCTGCCTGTCTCTCTGCCTGTCTCTCTGCCTGTCTCTCTGCCTGTCTCTGTCTGTCCCTGTCTGTCCCTGTCTGTCTATCCCTGTCTCTGTCTGTCTCTCTGTCTGTTTCTCGGTCTGTCTGCCTATGTCTATCTCTCTCTCTTTCCCTGTCTGTCTCTGTCTATCTCTCTGTCTCTCTCTCTCTCTCTCTGTCTGTCTATCCCTGTGTCTATATGTCTCTATCTCTCTGTCTGTCTCTGTCTGTCTGTCTGTCCCTGTCCTTCTCTGTCTCTGTCTGTCTGTCTCTTTGTCTCTGTCTTTCTGTCTCTCTCTGTCTTTCTGTCTGTCTGACTTTGTCTGTCTCTGTCTGTTTGTCTCTGTCTGTCTGCCTATATCTGTCTCTCTGTCTGTCTGTTTCTCTCTGTCTGTGTCTGTCTCTATCTGTCTCTCTCTGGCTCTGGCTCTCTCTGTCTGTGTCTGTCTGTCACTCTCTGTCTGCCAATGTCTATCTCTCTGTCTCTCTCTGTCTACCTGTCTGCCTCTCTGTGTGTGTCTATCTCTTTCTGTATGTCTCTGTCTCTCTCTCTTTCTCCACCGATATCATATTACCTCACACATAAGCTTCTTATACTAAAAATGTCCTTCGTTGCCTATAGCAACCAATCACAGCTGCAATTAATGACCTGTAGTTCCCAGCTCCATTGACTTTAATAGAGGCAGGGTTTTTGCAAATAACTGTAAAGCACAGGGTTAAATTTTCCCCTCAAAACATAGTCTATGACGTTCCCTGAGTCACATGAGGTGTCTGTGCAAAATTTCGTGATCGTAAATGCGATGGTGTGGATTCCTTTAGCGGACATAAACACACACACACATACACACATACGTACATACATACATACATACACACACATACATACATACATACTTACACACACACATACATACATACATACATACATACACTCAGCTTTATATATTAGAGTACCAGAAGGAATAACAAAGGTACAAAAAGCAATTTCCCCAAAGTTACCTTACTTTTGTACAATATTGTAAAATAAAAGCCCCGTCACATGCAGCGATATCGATAACAATATCGCTAGCGAGCATACCCGCCCCCGTCGTTTGTGCGTCACGGACAAATCGCTGCCCGTGGCGCACAATATCGTTCGGAGCCGTCACACGGACTTACCTGCCTAGCGTCGTCGCTGTTGCCAGCGAACCACCTCCTTTCTAAGGGGGGGTTCGTGCGGCGTCACAGCGGCGTCACTAAGCGGCCGCCAAATAGAAGCGGAGATGAGCGGCCGTAACATCCCACCCACCTCTTTCCTTCCTCATTACCGGCAGCCGCAGGTAAGCTGCAGTTCGTCGTTCCCGAGGTGTCACACGTAGCGATGTGTGCTGCCTCGGGAACGACGAACAACCTGCGTCCTCAACAATCAACGATTTTTGAAAATGAATGACGTGTCAACGATGGACGATTTTGTGAGTATTTTCCATCGTTAATGGCCGTTCGTTGATGTCACACGCAACGACGTCACTAACGATGCCGGATGTGCGTCACGGAATCCGTGACCCCGGCGATATATCGATAGATACGTTGCTGCGTGTGACAGGGCCTTTAGACTGTGGCATTGGTGGGGCTCCTGCTGCAGAAATGAACCTAAAGCCTCTATAGAAAGGGCAAAAATCATGCAGAAAATTGCAATTTTGCTCTAAACAGAACGATATTTGCAGTGTGTAATCACTCCTAGCAATAATAATATCGTTCGATTCTTGCAAAACGAGAAAAAAATATTTACTGAAATGTATTTAATAGTTTGGACACAAGCCTTTGTTGGTAATGAAGCTTCAAGGCACCTCTTGTATGGAGAAATTAATCGCCTGCTTTGCTCATGTGGGATTTTGGCCCATTTTTCACACAAACACTACAAATCCTGAAAGTCCCGTAGGCACCCCTCTTATTACACCTCATGGACAACTGTTCTGATACTTCTGATAACACTTGATTCCCGTGTCTCTCATTTTGAAACATCTTCAGAATGCCTGAACCAGAACCCATGGAGATCAGCTAGGATACCTTATCTCCAGCTGAAAGACCCTGTTGATTTTCACAAGGTCTCTCTTTGTTTTGTGGTCAACAAGAACGTTATTGTACAAATTGTTCCAAACTGAAGGCCTAACATGGAGAACTTCAAACCCTAGGTAGACAGGGAGGTATTGTCTTAGGATTAACTCTTTCCTTCTCTAAAAATACATGACTCGTGCCTGTCGGTTTCTTACAATTCCTCTGTGCTCACGGGACAAATGGTTATTGATTCCAGAGCAGTAGAGAATTTTATGGACTTCTCTCTGGTAAAAAGGCTGGAAATTACTTTGAGTTCTTTGCCCTGACACTAACCTCTGTGAGTGCCTCAGCAAATCTTCGTGGTCATATCTAATTACGGACACTGAAGGTAACTCTTCATATTGGTTCACTACACATTGGGGACTTTTCTTATTTAGTGTCCATCTGTAGGAAAGTGAACTGGCTGCTATTGTGTAGTAGGGAGCGAAGGGATGGCCGTCAGGGTTCCGCTCTACTTTACTCAACTGAAATTGTGTTTGCGTTCCACCCAGGCCGGGGTGTGCGACACTTACTTGGATCCTCAGGGGTGCATCCGCCACCCCACAGTCAGTCACCATCATAGATGTAGCAGGGCAACACATCACGCAAAGAGATTCTTTGCAACACAATGACAAAGCTTTATTTGTCTTTCAATCTTCTGGACAGCTATGGCCACTTTCTCTATACATTCCTGTTCTGCCGCCACCTTTCTTTCGAGTACTTTAACTTATACTATCCCTGGGTATTAGACCAAGTTGATACGGGGATTTGTGCAAGTGCTCGTGTAGCGCCCTGGAAAACCAGGTAGTTGTACATGTAGGCCCCCGCATAACACCCATTCCACGAAGGGTTAAATCAGCCGACCTGAAACCCTAGTCACCCCCCTCATGGAAGGACAGACACACAAGTGGGCGGGACCAAGCAGATAGGGAACGCCCACCTAGGGGTCTGCAGAGCCCGGGGCGGGAAAACAGTCAGTTAAGTGATAGTTCAAGTTTGGAGTGGAGGTGCCAGCTGACAGGTGCCAGGCTCGGAGCCCTGACACCTTGGATAGGTGGCAGACGGTAGCCAGACTCTGCAGGAGACGGGAAGACGGCTGCCGGAGATCCGAGGTGGACCGGGACAGGGTTGGAGCCTGCCGGTACCGACACCGGAGAACCGACCCGGAAACCGTGTGCACAGAGGGGGTACTTGGACCCTGAAGCCAGGACCAGCACCGACAGCCTAGCTAATTAACCAATTGAGGGCAGTATTTTAGGTCCTGTCCCAACCTAAGTCCCGAAAAGTAGACAACCATCCACAGAGAGGGATAGGGCAACCGCCAGGGCCCGTAGATCCCAAGGGTCAGCGTTAGACGGGCACGGCTCCCAACTAAAGGACCGGAAGCGGACTCCCGCGTTTCACACCGGGAAGTCCTATCTACAACACACTGAGTGCAGAGGAGAGAGACTTTGACTAACAACCCGGGTGTGGGATCAGATACACCTGCCGGCCACCATCACCTTGGTTTACCACAGGACTTGTGTGCTTTATTCGACCAGGAGTAACATCCCCAGCCTGGCCGGGTGCGCCGGCCCCTGCACTCACTATCCTCAGCATAGAGACACTGGACATCCATCCCTACCAACGGAGGGGTTAACATCCAACTGCCAGCCCAACGTCCCCAGGAGACCCGCAATGCAGCAGTGGTGCTGCATCTCACCACACACCGTGGGTGGCGTCACAGACATTTTACAACCAATCCCGTATAAATACGCCCCCCTTTTATTCGGAATGTCCACGCGACCCCTGGGTCCGGAGAACCCCTTGAGCTGTACTGTAGATCCGGATCCGAGCAGCACTGGCTGCTGGCACGGGGGCGGCACACTCGCATGACACTCGGCACACACTCGCAGCACAGCGGGAGCTGAGTGTCATGCGAGTGTCAGGCGATCAGACCACAGTTGCGTAGAGGAGGGCCAGCGCTGCGGAGAAGAGGGAGGGATTTTGTGACGCCTAGGCAAAACCAGGTAGTCACACAAGAGGCCCCCGCATAACACCATCCCTCACAGGGTTACATACAGCCGACCTGAAACCCTAGCCACCCCCCACAGGGCAAGACAGGCACACCAGTGGGCGGGACCAGGCGGTTAGGAAATGCCCACCTAGGGGTCTAGACAGCCCGGGGCGAGAAAACCAGGAGTCGAAGTCTAGAGTTCAAGTTGAGAGGAGTGGAGGCTGGGGCTAGGTGTAGCTCCAGCGGAGGTGAAGCTCAAGTTGACAGGCGCCAGGGTCGAGCCCTGGTACCTTGGCTAGGTGGCAGACGGTGGTCCCCGTCAGCAAGCGATGGGAAGACGGCAGCTGGAGATCCGAGGTGGACTGGGACAGGGTTGGAGCCCGCCGGTACCGACACCGGAGAGCCGACCCGGAAACCGTGCACAGAAGGGGTACTTGGACCCTGAAGCCAGGACCGGAACCAACGGCCTAGCTAATTAACCAATTGAGGGCAGGATTTTAGGTCCTGTCCCAACCAAAGTCCCAAAAGCAGACAACCACTCACAGAGAGGGATAGGGCAACCGCCAGGGCCCGATAGATCCCACGGGTCAGCGTCAGTGGGCACGGCTCCTCAGGTACACAACAAGTCGGGAGCGGACTCCCGTGTTCCATATCGGGAAGTCCAACACAAGCAAACACAGTGCAGAGGGAAAAGACGGTGACCACCAGCCCGGGTGGGGGACCAGAGTACAACCGACCGCGGCGGCCGGCCACCAGCACCTTGGTTTACCAAAAGACCTGTGTCATTTATTCAACTGTGAGTAACCAAACATCCCCTGGTACGCCTGGGCGCGCAGGCCCTTACCATCGCCATGCCCTATACAGAGCAACTGGGACCTGGGGCAACCATCCCTACCCACGGAGGGGTTAATATCCAGCTGCCATTACATCTCCCCCGGGGTGTCCCAGAACAGCAGCGGTGGTGCCACCTTTCACCACATACCGTGGGTGGCGTCACGAACTGAATACGGCCAAGCCCGTACAACTACGTCCCCCTATTCATTTGGCGTGTCCGCGTGACCCCCGGGTCCGGAGGATCCCTCGAGCCACACAGCGGGTCCGGATCCGAGCAGCGGCACACAGCCTACATGGGTAAACAGCTCACACCACACAAGTCCACACACTCAGCCAGGACCGTATTTTTTATGTAGCATGCCGGGGCATCTGGAGCAAGTCTCTTGCCCACGATTATTGCCTCATGCCACTCTACACATCCCCGTTAGGAGCTGGATACAGCAAATTGTGTATAAGCTCGATAATCGATGTGTGTATCTTACCATCGAACCCGTACACCACTCCTGTATGCTGTTCATACAGAAGCTGTGCAATTCAGAGCATGAATATTTACTGATCTATGGGGGTTTTAGAAACAGGATACATAGTAGCCCCTATGATATATACAGATTTTTACAATTCTAGTCAACCTTTGAGGTCAACCCTGGGGCTATCTCTGAACACCCCCTACACCCAGGAATACCGTCAAACTCTTCCACATGGGTATTTGCTTAATCCTCAGACTTTTTGGCTTGGCTGTAGAGTTGTCCAGGCAAAATAAGGACATTTGTTAACTTTGCATGTCTGTGTTCACTTAGTTCAACAGTCAGATTTTGTTTTATCAGGATTCGAGCCCTGGGCAACAAACAAATATCAGTTTCTGAGTTTTAAAACACCCCATGATGTGGCCATCAAGCTGGGGCCACGTACACCCAACGTCCTCCATGTCGTCTAGCAGCAGGTCACTAAATAGTTAACGCCTGCTTGTTTTTGATAAAATTTTGCGGGTTTGCATAAATCAGCTCTTCATATTTTAACATGTAAGGCGATAAATTTCTAATCCTTTGATAAAAATAGTCACTACAAGACGGCATTATGTTAATTTGAATAATATAACCTGTCACCGCACCTAATCGCCCCGCTGCAGTAAGTGTTACAAGTCAGCATGTCAGAAACATAAATTAGTATATCATTGTGTCAAATGGAGCCCAATGGAGGCAGCACGGGCATCATATTATTATTAGAGGAAATGCTATTAATAAGAGGCTGTCAGGGATCATACGCGCAGGGTACGTGGATGGTAAGTGAGCTGTACTCCGACGCAAGCCGAGTGGAACTTGACATTTAAAGGGGAACTCCAGAGAGAACTCTGCTTTGCCATTCTGACATTCCTGGAAGCCAGAGCTTCCAAATATTGGAAAATGTTTTTTTTATGAATCCCTTCCCAATTGGGAAATACATGCATTGAAATAAAAAAAAAAAAAAAATGTCAATGAAGGTGTCATGAGTGTCTCTCGTTCGGGTGACACCCTGAGTAAATCTGGTGTCAGAAGGTCACAGTGACTTGCTGCTGGCAGGTTCACTAGTATTATTTGATAACATCTTGCTTATGTTGCTGTAAGGGTTAATCAGTAAGCACCCTTTCCTGCCTGGCTGCTGGCTGTAGCTTCCAATCTCAGGTGTGGCTCTTTGGGATCACTCCCCTTCCCTATTTAAATCATGTGATCTGATCACATGATGCCTGTGATAGAAACTGAATTCATCATTTCTATGTGGTCCACTTTGGAAGGAGCCTGCACTGGAAGAAGTCTGTCGTGTTGTGTGCATCAGTGGTGTATACTGCACTGAAGCCACATGGAGTGTTTTTCCTTGCATGTTTATTTCCCCTGTTTGTATTCCTACCCTTGTGTTTCTGTATTGTAGTGCAGAGTCTAGTGATCTCATCGGCCTACTTGTTAGCCAGGGTGAGTATAGGGCTACCTGAGGGAATAAGGTATCCGACTGGGCAACAGGTTGCAAGAACCTGTATAGGGATGATAGGGAGTTTAGGTAACAGCTTGAGGTGAGTTCAGGAGGTGCCCCCTCACCCCTCTCCCTAACGGCAGGGACCTCCATTGTATCTTTACCCCTGTGTTCCCTGAGTGTTGTAACATCTTCTGGAGGTTTACCATGTACTAGATAAACCCTGCTAGTCATGTACATGACGGACGGTGCTTATGTCCTTTTCTAAAAATGATGGGGCTTATCTTAAGGGAGAATGACCAATAGCAGTCACCCCTAAAATATATAATTTTTGGAAAAGTTGCATAAATTGTAGCAGAAATCTCCTCCCGCTCAGAACATTTCTTATCCCAGATCAGGGCAGCCATGAAAATTATACCAAAGGGGGTCAAGTGCCTCTTATTGAATTTGGCAGTTTTTTTCTCCCCACCGGTCTTTTCTTCAAGACTGGCCTAGGAGATACCAGTCTTAATTACTTGGCCTGAAAAATGTCTTTTTGATTTTATATTTTTTTCTGAAATGTGGTTTAGATTTTTGGGGAGTAGAAGAGAATTTCTCTGGGATGAGACTTTTCCAACTGTCAAATAATTTTGCACACACTTAGGCCCGTAGTGCACTCTTCCTAATTGGTGTGCGCCGCACTAAAAAATGCAGTAAAGGAAAGTTATCACACTCGGTCACTGGTCCGATCCCCATGTCTCCTTCCCAGTCCCGCGGCTCCCAAGTCTCCCCCGACCATCCACGTTGTCCCCTACGCTTAAGCGCTGACGGTCTGCTACGTCCACTGCCTCCACCGTGCTTCCTGGTCTAACATCTGGTTTCTGAGGCCCACGCATGTGCACTAGAGCGCGGCTGCGCTCTCTCTCCTCTATTGTTAAAGGGCCAGCATCACCCAACCCAGATGTCCCTCCTATGAGTCCTGCAGGTACTGGGTATTTAAGGCATCCTCCCCCATTGGGCGGTGCCTATTCAATGTGACCCTGTAGCCAGGCTGCCTGGGCTAGTTGTCAGGTCCCCCGTGCTACCCCGCACTCCATATTAGTCTGTAACTTTGTCTTTGCTTCCTCTAGTAGTAGGCGTGTTCCGTTCTGTGTCCATCTGTCTACCACCAGCCTTGCAAGCATCCTCCGCCTGCCTCTTACCTCCAGGACCAGTCAGTCCTGGAATACTCTAGCTTCTGCCCCATCTGTCTCTGTGCTGTGGTGTCAGTGGCTGAGGTATTGGGATCCCCTGGGGCTGCCTCCGGCCAGACACTTACCAGCGTGTGTACCTGCTGCCACCTCCGGTGGTAGTAGTGAAGACATGGTGGCCGCCCGGGTCCATTCCTCTAGTTCAGTGAACGGTACCTTAGTCCAGTGGACCCACTTCCACCTCGTCCGGTAACCCGGGCGTGACAAATGTTATTGGTGGGTCAAATTGCATCTTTCAGAAAATGATTAAAAACTTTTCCTATCAGGTATATATTATGTTTCTTTTACACCTGATGAAGACTATCCAGTAGGCGAAACGCGTTATGTATTATTAATAAATATACATCTTTTTTACTCCGCTGTCCTATAAATCCATGTAGGAGTGCCACATTGGAGTTTTATTTCATTTTTTGCATCTACCATCTTTCAGAAAATGCTGGGTGTAGTAGTTCTCTAAAGACTGAAGAACTAAAGGTTACAGATCACTTGAAAAAAGGGTGTCAAAACTTCTAAATGTATAATTGCATGGAGAATTGACTGCGTAGTGAAACAGTGATCTGTGTTGGATGATAAACTCAGCTCTGCTACATCTGACAAATTCAGTTCAGCTTTTTTTTTTGGAAAAATTCCCACCATGGAGTCGTGCAGAGATTACATTGCAGTAACTGAGCTGACTACACTTTAACGAGATTGATAATGAACTGATGGTTGTTCTGTTTTGCAGCGGTTGCACATTTCAGATTCGATGCTGCAACCACAAAGCTGCTCGCTACAAGATAATGAAATCATACACCAGCCAGTGCAGTGCCAACCGAGTGACCAGATAAATAGATAATTTAGTGCTCTAGACAATCCCGAAATCAGACTCCACTTTATCATTTCAGGAAATAGAAACTGCACAAACTTAAGAAACCTGTCCGACCAACAAAACATTCTTCACAATCGCGCGTATTCCACCGTATTCTATAATAATGTGATTTTTTTTTTTTTTTTTACTAATCTTCAAATTTTGGCTTATGATATTAATTCAGTGTATAGAAAAAGAAGTTCTCCAACTTTCTAATAAACTTTTTTGTTTTAAATCGTATCTGTCATCTTAGGTGGCTTTTCAAAATGAGCAGTCATTTCTGTACCATATTTTTCGGTTTATAAGACGCACTGGATTATAAGACGCACCCCAAATTTAGAGGAAATTAAAGGTAAGAAAAAAAGGGGTCCGTCTCTCAGTGGTGGTGGAGCGGGGTCACAGGAGGAAGGGGCAGTGGTGGATTAGGGTGATGCTGCAGGGACTATGCTGGTGTGGCGCCCTGGACTAGCCAGAGGCCACAGGTAACAACACACACACACCCCCACCCCCAGTAGGTCACAGCAGTCATCTCCAGTGAGACCTGATTTCCTCCCTCGGGTTCAGACAGACACACCAGGTGGGCGGAGTCAGGCAGATGGACACGCCCACCGAGGAGTCTAGCTGGTCTGAGGCAGGAAACAAGACAGACAAGTCCAGGCAGAGGAAGGGAGAGGAGGTGTGCAGAGTGGCAGAAGCAGACAGGGGCCTAGGTTGGAGCCTAGGACCCTCTTGGAGTCAGTCAGGCACACGGTAGTGGCCATCTGCAGGGGCCGGGAAGACAGTCCTGGTGGAACCGTAGGTAGCCGGGACAGGGTGGTGGCCTGTCCGGTACCGAACCGGGGAGCCAGCTGGAAACCGGAGCATAGGAGGAGCATATAAAGAAAGTGCAGGGAAGGACGCACACTATTAGACTGGAGTCAGGGGAGAAACTACAGCAGCCGGCTGCGGGACTCGTCCATCCAGCCGTTTGTTTTACCAGAGACTCCGTCTACGTTATTGGCTGAGTGAGTACCACCGTGCCATCTGGCACTGCGCTGCCCCCGCGACCCTGCACCTCGCCAAGCCCTGCCATCCACCTTCCAGTCATCATCACCGGGCCCCGGGACCCCCAAATCCCCCTACCCACGGAGGGGAGAGAAAGATCTCAGCTGCTCCCTGTCATCGCTCCCGGGATCCCCGTCCAGAGCAGCGGTGGTGTCCCAACCTCACCACACACCGTGGGTGGCGTCACGGACTACATCCCCAAACCAAACCACCCCTTTCACTCACGGGCGAGGAGCGCAGCTCGAGTCCCCGGATCCGGCCCATCGCTCGAGCCACTGAGCAGCCGTCGCGGCAGCGCCAGACCTGAGCGCGAGCGAGAGCGCAAGCGGCGGCACCCTCCCCGCCTGCGACACTGGGGCTGCACGCACTGTATTGGAGCTGCGGGTGATGTGCTGGAGCTACACTGTGCTGGGGCTGTGGGATAAGATACGCAATGCTGTTCAGGTGCCTTCTCTGTGCGGAAGTAGGCTTAAGTACCTTCAGCGTCATGGGTGACCTCAAGGATCACTTCCGGGTAATGGGACACTGGCACTTTAAGAAAGGGGGCGTGGGCGTGTGCACCCTATGGGCACTCCCAGAAGGCCTGCGTGTAGCCTGGAAGCTGGAGGAAGCTTTGGCAGACCCCAGGGAAGGAACAGGGCATATGAAACTGGCGGGCAAGTGAGGAGAACGATGCCCCCGCCGTGGTCTGGGAGCGGGAGCGTGCGCAGGTGTCGCATCGGGACCGGGCGGTACAGTTCGGTGAGCGGGCAGTCCTTCTTCTCTTAAGCTGTTTTTTTTTATCATCATGAATAATGAGTTAATTAGGGAGGAGAATAAGTGGCTCATAAGTGTAGAAAGAAGCATATGTCTCTGATAAGATTTATGACAAAGTTTCTTTGCACTATTGATTTAAGCAAAGCTTGTTGTAATGACAGCGGCCATTAATTGTTGCATTCATTGACACAAACCAGGGAAAGAGGAGGAATTTAAAGACACAAAAGGTTTCATTTAAAAAAAAAAAAAAGAAAAAGCATAATTACTTGCTCTGTTCACTATAATCTGTGTAAGCTAAAGATCCTTCACTTCAGCCTAATAGACAATAGCAGATCCGCTGCTGTGCTAGGATCACAAAGAATTGTGCACTTCAGAGCTGAAAGCAGAATTAGGCAAGTACAAGGTTTACAGAATTTTTAAGTGTATTAATGAAAAGTGTGGAAAAAAAAACTAAAGGGTCTCTGTAACTTTAACAAATTTTCCGTAAAGTATTAGTACCAGCAGATATAAGAAACTGTGCTATATATTTTATGTAATAAATATACTTCTTTCTCCACATGTGAGCCACTTCTCCTTCCACTGCCTCCTGAAAACTGTTAAAATCAGTCCTGCCAGCTCACTGACGATCAGATTGCAGCTGCCTATTAAAGTCTATGGAGAGGGAAGGGGAAGAAAAAGTGGAGTGAGAGATACAGAAAAGCTCAAACTACTGCTTTCTAGGAAGTGTTTTTATCAGCCTTAGCAGAATTCCCAGCTACACTGCTCAGTGCTCTAATACAACATCCTCCATGCAGTTGCTAATTTTCAATAAATGCTACATAAAGACAGAAGAGCAGGAATCCCTCGTGTCTGTGTGTGCTGTGTATGGGAGACATGATAGCAGCTGATCTTTACTCACTAGCTCAGAGATAACTGCAAATCTAATATATAAAGCTGAGTGTGTGTGTGTGTGTGTATATATACTGTATATATGTGTGTATGTATATATGTGTGTGTGTGTGTATGTTTATATACTGTATATATGTGTGCGTGTATATGTGTGTGTGTATGTACACAGTGTGTGTATGTATATATACTGTATATGTGTGTGTATATATATGTGTGTGTGTGTATGTATATATACTGTATATATGTGTGTATGTTTATATATGTGTGTGTGTATGTATGTATACAGTATGTGTGCGTTTATGTATATATACTGTATATATGTGTATATGTGTGTGTGTCTGTATGTATACAGTATGTGTGTGTGTATGTATATATATTGTATATATGCGTGTGTGTGTATGTATGTCTGCGTGTGTGTGTGTGTCTGTATGTATGTATACAGTATATGTGTGTGTGTGTGTGTGTGTGCGTGTGTGTATGTATATCTACTGTATATATGTCTGTGTGTATATATGTGTGTGTGTGTATGTATGTATACAGTGTGTGTGTGTGTGTGTGTATTTATGCATGTGTGTGTATGTCCACTAAAGGAATCTGCACTGACACAAAATTTTGCACAGACGCCTCATGTGACTAAGGGAATGTCATAGACTAT
Source organism: Anomaloglossus baeobatrachus (assembly GCF_048569485.1). Lineage (NCBI taxonomy): Eukaryota > Metazoa > Chordata > Amphibia > Anura > Aromobatidae > Anomaloglossus > Anomaloglossus baeobatrachus. The sequence continues at coordinate 37,126,172 of NC_134357.1, read as the reverse complement.
GTTTTGAGGGGAAAATTTATCCCGGCGCTTTAAAGTTATTTGTCAAAAAACCTGCTTACATAAAAGTCAATGGAGCTGAGAGCTACAGGTCATTAATATGAGCTGTGATTGGTTCCTATACTATAGGCAACGAAGGACATTCTTAGTATAAGAAGCTTATGTGTGAGGTCATATGATTTAATTATAGAAAGAGACATACAGAGATAGACACACACAGAGACACACACACACACACACAGACACAGAGACACACAGGGTCTATTACAGAGAGAGATACAGAGACATAGACACACAGAGACACACAGAAACAGAGACACAAACAGACACAGCGACACAGACATACAAAGACACACAGAGACAAAGACATACAGAGACAGAGACACACACAGAAAGAAACACACAGAGACTATTACAGAAAGGGATACAGAGACACACAGAAACAGAGACACAGCGACACAGACACACAAAGAAACACAGAGACAAAGACACACAGAGACAGACACAGAGAAAGAGACACACACAGAGACACACAGACACACACAGAGACACACAGACACGCAAAGAGACGCACACAGAGATAGAGAGAGATAGGCAGACAGAGACAGAGTGGGAGAAACTGAGAGCGAGAGAGACAGAGAGACAGTTACTATCCTGGGCAACGCTGGATACTATAGCTGATTAGAGATAAAGCCTGGAGAATGGGACACTGGTGGAAAATGCAGGATGCTAGTCAAATACTGGCCAGAAATAATCTTATTCCACATGTATGAAGGGAAATAGAAAAGTTGCACACTAAATCATGAATAAATTAATAAACATTGTTTATGTACTAGTACTAAAAACAATTAAAAATATAGATACCAGACAGGGGACGGATAGAATAATCCAAACAATCCCCACACATCAGGCATACATAAATATAAATAACTAGAAGGTGGCCCGATTCTACGCATCGGGTATTCTAGAATTTACGTATTGTGTAGTTCATGTATGATTTGCCAATCCGTGTGGGGGCGCAGCCTGGGCGAGCGGCCAATCGGTGTGGGGGGGGCGGGGCCATGGCGAGCCCAGCGGCCAATCAGCTTTGTGTCACCGTAAGGACACAATGTCACCGGAAGGACACAATTTTGAAGCATGACAGACAGACAGACAGACAGACAGAATAAGGCAATTATATATATAGATAATATCCAAAGGGCCAAATAAAAAAAAATATATATATATTTTTTTTTTATTTGACCCTTTCGATATTATTGTTTCTATTTATTTATGCCTAATGTTTGTGTGTGTGTGTGTGTGTGTGTGTGTGTGTGTGTGTGTATATATATACTGTGTGTATAAAAGCCAGATGCAGCCAAAGGCAGTTCTACTAGGCACTAACCATGCAGGGTGCCCAAACTTTTGCATCTGCCCATTTTCCTTTTTGGTTAACTTAAAAATGTGAGAGATAAAAAAAATGTTTTGCCTAATCTACACAGGAAAAGTGTCATCTTTAACTTTATGCCTTTTAGAGATCATTTCATCTTCAACTTGCTTATCTGTTTCCTAATAACAGTAATTTTGACCAGGGGTGGCCACATTTTTGCACACCACTGTATATAGTTACATAGTTTGAAGAAAAACCTCTGGTTCATCAAGCTCCACCTTTGTTCACCATTATACATTATTTGTCACTAGAGATGAGCGAATCTTTCAAAGTTCGGTTCGTCGATCTTTACCGAGCTTCCCAGTGATCGTCCACCTGTTCGTGGAACAGATCGGCGAACATACCGAACCCTTTGAATTTAATGGGTCTACAAACTTATGTGTTGTAAAATGGTGTAAGGGGACTGTAAAATAAGAAAATAAAGCAGGACATACTTACCGAGTCTCCCCGTGGCTGTACTTTCTGGGGCCGCTAATTACCCTCATACATATTCACTGCTTTCTCTGGTCACCGGCATCTCTGATTGGCTGCTGCCATACCCTGCCCCCAGACAGCATCTGTGATTGGTTGGAAGGTCTCTATCATGGTATAAAATAAATAAATAAAACAATTGGCGTAGGATCCCCCATATATGATACCAACACAGATAAAGTTATGTCTATAGGCTGCATCCCCCAGCCGTGCGCTTATCTTGGTTGTGTATCAAAATAAGAGGAGGACAGAAGAAAGAAGGCCAACAGCACCACTCTAACAGACTGCTATGACTGGCAGAGCTCTTTGAGAGACTGCTCAGCTAAATAGTTGGGCAATCACTGGGAATAGGGAACACGTGAGTAACCCAGCAGCTCCCAGAAGCTCAGCAGCCCCAGTACCAGATTAGACAAATGAGCTGTCACTCCCCAAATGGACAGCTCGGCACAATCCTGATCCCATAGTCCCAGCAGACAGTCACTCATTGCGTCCCACTCGCACTGCGAAGAGGATTCGTGACAATAAGAAGTATTCATGCAGACCCGCAGAGCTCAGAATCTGCTCATTTTTTAATAAAATGGTACAGTCATTGTTTTCCAAACTGTGAGCATATATTACTGTCATTACTGCTGCGCTGCTCCGGGCAGAACTTGTTCCCTTGAAAAAAAATCTACTGTTTTTCAGTTTTGGGAAATTTTGTTCAGTTTAGGTGAGTAACTTCCTATTGTGAGATATTTTCTGTAACTTTATATTTAAGTGTATTCTCCCAGTTCATGGCTATTCTATATATTGTAGAGATAGGGGTATTTTCAAATCAATCCACACAGGCAAAGAAATCAAACCATAGATGTCTATGAATGAAGTAATGTGTAATAATGAGAAATGATAAAGGACAAAAGCCTTTGTTGGTGATGAAGCTTCCAGATACCTCCTGTATTGAGACACTAGTCACCTGCATTGCTAAGGTGAGATTTTGGTCCATTCTTCCACACAAACACTCCTCACATCCTGCAGGTCCTAGACTCATTCTATGATCTCTGAGCTTTAGTTCCTTCCATATATTTTCTATTGGATTCAGGTCCAGTGATCAGCTCGGACATTCTAACAGATTTATTATCTTTCTCTGAAACCTGCTAAGAGTTTCCTTGGCTGTGTGTTTGGGATCATTGTATTGCTGAAATGGCCACCCTCATTTCATCTTTATCATCCTGGTAGATGGCAACAGATTTTTATCAAGAATGTCTTAGTACATTTGTCCATTCATCCTTCCTTCAATTATATGATGTATACCAGTGCCATAGGCTGAAAAACAGCCCCACACCATGATGTTCCTGAAACGCCCACGCCGGGGCTTGCAGGGCTCGCACGGTCACCGGGCCGGTGGTATTCGGGGTCAGGCTGTGAGTGGCCCGACCCGGCTTCCGTGACCCCCGGCGGGTTTCAATAAAAGGAAAGTCCGACCGTCAGTCCGGTGTTACAAGGGGGATGGAAGGAGGGTAACGGGGTCCCTGGGGGGGGGCTTGCCATAGCTCTTCCCCAGGAAACGGGACGGGAACGGGGGGTGCTTGCAGCGCCACCCGTGGTTTGTGGCCAGGTGTTAAGCCGCCGCTGCGCGGTCTCTCTCCGGGGCAGGTGTTACGGGCAGCTGGATGGAATCGCTCCCCACGGGTGGAGCGGGGGAGCCCCGGGAGGTTAATGAGACCCAGGGCAACAGTCCTCAGGGACACCGGGGGCACAGGGCGGCGGCATTACTCACAGAAGTCACTGTGTGCGGTTCCAGTTGTTCTTTATTTAAAGTCCGTTTCACATTGCACCCGAGTGCTGGTCTTCGCCGCCTGTAGCCTTTGGTCGGTCCCGGGCAGGTAGGAGGAAGGGGTGTCCGGTGAGGTGTTCTGCGGGTCTCTCCCTTTCGGTGCGTTAGTGCCGTCCCCGTGGCATAGAGCATCTTGGGAACTCGCCGCCTCTCTGTCTCTCTCATCCCCGGTAGCGGACCTAACACAACCGCCACCGGGTACAACTTGCTCCAGGGAACCCCAGTCCTCAGCTCCATTCCCCTCCTCTAGATGTTATCAGCCCTGGTCTCGTGTCATCTCCTCAACAGGAGATGTTCTCTGGACGTCTGCACTCCTTTGCAGCCCCTGACGTTCTGCCTAAAACTTCTGTGTGCTCTGCACTAAGCTCACTCCTTCAGGCCCCCCTCCCTTTGGTTGTCATGGGGACCTGCCTGTGTCCAGCCACCTGCTCATTAAGGAGACAGGATGAGTCATGGACTCAGAACAAACTTCATGCTGCAAATGCTGTTAACTCCTTCCTGCCTGTGTGATGTTAGTGTGTGTTGTGGGGACCCTTCTTCCTCCTGCCCGGGAAAAATGGGGTAACATTTAATACCCTGTAACGACCCGTTTACAGGGGCGTTACATTCCCACCTCCACACTTCACTGTTGGTGCTTTTTGAGGTATTTGCTTTTTGTCCTCCAAACATGGTGGCATCAAAACAGTTCAATTTTGGTCTCATCTGACCAGACTACATTTTCCCAGTATTTTACAGACTTGTCTAAATGTTGTTGAGCAAACTTTAAATGCGCTTGAACATGTTTTTAATTCAGCAGTTGAGTCTTTTGCTTGGTGGGCGTGCATACAGGAGCGTGCATACAGGAGCGTGCATACAGGCCATGGAGGGGGAGTGCATTACTTATTGTTTTCGTTGTTTACGTGCTGATTTTAGTTTTTTTGTAACTTTCCACAGGTAGTTCTTGGCTCCTGGATAAGTCTTCTGATTATTTTTTTCATTCCTCTATCTGAAATCTTGCTTGGAGCAGTAGGTCGTGACAGGTTTATGGTGAAATTATGTTCTTTCCACTCCCGTATTATGATCCCAACAGCGCTCACTGGAGCCTTCAGTAGTTTAGAAATTCTTCTGTAACCAATGCTATCAGTATGATTTACAACAATAAGGTTGCAAAGGTCTTGAGACAACTCACTGGTTTTAACCATCATGAGATGTTTCTTGTGTGGCACCTTGGTAATGAGACACCTTTTTATAAGCCATCAGATGTACCAGCTGATATTATTTGTCACTAAGTAGCAGGATGGCTTTCTAATTAATGAAAGATTTCAGCTGGTGTCATAACTTTCCATGGATTTTTGCCTCTCTCTTTCTTCATGTGTTCAGTACTTTTTCCCAGTGTCATTTCTTATTATTACACATAATTTATGGACATCTGTGTGGATTGGATGGGTTGTTACTGATATCTGGTGAGAAAATTATCGTCAATAGCACCTTTAGAAATATTAACATAAATAAACACTTGAAATACATCACTCTGTCACTCTGTTTGTAATGACTCTATATAATATATGTTTCACTTTTTGTATTGAATTACTGAAATAAATTAACTTTTTGATGATATTCTAATTTATTGAGATGCACCTGTGTATATACAGTACAGACCAAATGTTTGGACACACCTTCTCATTCAATGAGTTTTCTTTATTTTCATGACTCTGAAATTGTAGATTCACATTGAAGGCATCAAAACTATGAATGAAAACATGTGGAATGAAATACTTAAAAAAGTGTGAAACAACTGAAAATATGTCTTATATTCTAGGTTCTTCAAAGTAGCCACCTTTTTTTTGATTACAGCTTTGCACACTCTTGGCATTCTCTTGATGAGCTTCAAGAGGTTGTCACTGGAAATGGTTTTCCAACAGTCTTGAAGGAGTTCACAGAGATGCTTAGCACTTGTTGGCCCTTTTGCCTTGACTCTGCGGTCTAGCTCACCCCAAACCATCTCGATTGGGTTCAGGTCTGGTGACTGTGGAGACCAAGTCATCTGGCGTAGCACTCCATCACTCTCCTTCTTAGTCAAATAGCCCTTACACAGCCTGGAGGTGTGTTTGGGGTCATTTTCCTGTTGAAAAATAAATGATGGTCCAACTAAACGCAAACCGGATGGAATACCACGCCGCTGCAAGATGCTGTGGTAGCCATGCTGGTTCAGTATGCCTTCAATTTTGAATAAATCCCCAACAGTGTCACCAGCAAAGCACCCCCACACCATCACACCTCCTCCTCCATGCTTCACGGTGGAAACCAGGCATATAGAGTCCATCCGTTCACCTTTTCTACAAAGACATGGTGGTTGGATGCAAAGATCTCAAATTTGGACTCATAAAGACCAAAGCACAGATTTCCACTGGTCTAATGTCCATTCCTTGTGTTCTTTAGCCCAAACAAGGGCTTGTTGCCTGTCCTCAGCAGTGGTTTCCTAGCAGCTATTTTACCATGAAGGCCTGCTGCACAAAGCCTCCTCTTAACAGTTGTTCTAGAGATGAGAAGGGGTGTCCAAACTTTTGGTCTGTACTGTATAACGAGGGGCTGCCAATAGATTTTTGGCTTTGTGATTTTTTTTGTTTCTATGGTAACGAATGTTACATCTCATGAAAGCCTTATATGTCTAATATATGTTTTCAAAATGTTGTGTTTTGTTGCTTATGGCAACAGTGTTCTACGCAGGCGGGAAAACAAAATGTCGGAGTCTAATGCAATATTCACAGCAACTGAGAGCAGAGGACGGATAAAATCTTGTTTCTGCAAGGAAAGTCTGCGAAGGATATTGATGGTGATATGTCGCAGATATTGGGGGATCAATGCCCTTCTTATTCCACAGTTAAGTACTGGGTTGCCACATTTAAAATGGGCCACTTCAGCCCCAATGATGAGGAACGTCCTGGACGACCGAGAGTGGATGTTGTTCCAGAAATCATCGATGCTGTGCACAACCTCACACTGGAGAATAGAGGAATTTCAACTAAAGCCATAGTAGACCATTTGTCTGCATTTTGTGGACTAGTCAGAACTTCCTAGTCTGGTCACTATGGATGAGACCTGGATTTATTTGTATGAACCTGAAAACAAGGAGCAGTCAAAAAAGTGGAGACACAGTGGTTCTCCTCGTCCAAAGAAGTTCAGGGTGCAAAAATCAGCCACTAACATGATGGCGTCTGTGTTCTGGGATAAGGAGGGCGTGCTGCTAGTGGACTACCTTCAAAAGGGTTCCACCATCAATGCAAGGTATTACATTAAACTTTTGGACCGATTGAAGGCAGCTCTGAAGGCCAAAAGGTGCGGCAAGCTGTCCAAAGGAATCTTGTTCCTGCAAGACAACGCCTCCGCTCACACTGCACAAGCAACCACGGCAAAAGTGGCAGAGCTGGGCTTCTAGCTGGTTGACCACCCACCTTATTCACCAGATCTAGCTCCCTCCAACTATCATCTGTTTCCAAACCTGAAGAAACACTTCAAGGGTACCAAATTTCACACCATTTCTGATGCCATGGCTGCTACGGATGCCTGGTTTGAGGCACAACTGAAATCCTTCTTTTTGCTAGGCTTACAGAACTTGGAATACCGATGTAAGAAGTGTGTTGTCATCAGTGGAGAGTATGTGGAACAAATGTAAAGGTTCATCATCCTATCTCGTTTCTTTCTGGGTAAAGCCAAAGACTTATCAGCAGCCCCTCGTATATTGAGGTCTGGTCTAAGTTGCTGTTGCCTGGGATCTATATAAATAGAAGTTCTGGTTTAGTTCTGTATATTTGAAGGCTCAGAATTGGGGAATTGATGAGTGATGGGGTCTCTGCATTAAGATTGCTCTAGGGTCTGTTCTGTTTGCTTTGGGAGTTAAAAGAATTTTGGGAACCTGTTTTAATTATGTGTGTCTAGGGTATTTATTTTGGGGTGAAATAGAGGGGTCATAAGTAGAGATGAGCGAACCGGTCGCGGTTTGGCTCGAGTTCGATTCGCCGAACGGAGGTCTCGTTCGAGTTCGGTTCGGCAAACCGGTTCGGCGAACCGCTCGAACCGCATAGGAAACAATGGGAGGCAATCACAAACACATAAAAACACCTAGAAAACACCCTCAAAGGTGTCCAAAAGGTGACAAACAACTCCCAACACTACACAAACACATGGGAAAGTGACAAGGACATATACTCATGCAAAAACAAAAGAGCTGGACAAGGAAAAAGAGGAGGAGACACAGATATAGGCATGGGATGCCCTTCTAAAATCATGTAAAACACCGCAAGGTTATTCCAAGCGGAGTCTCCCTTTTTTCCAAAAATTGGGCCACACAGACACCACTTCAGTGGCAGCACTTGTGCCCCAGTTGTACACTTCACAGGTAGATTTGCATCAAGCACATTCAAAAATATACCATCCTTAACCGTCCCCAGGAGGACACCGGGGTAGGTAGCTAAGTCTTTCCTGATCCCAGCTCTGTTCATCTTGGATCATTTTTAAAAACACTGTAAGCAAGGGTTACTCCAAGCGGAGTCTCCCTTTTTTCCAAAAATTGGGCCCCACACACACCCACCCCTTCAGTGGCAGCACTTGTGCCCCAGTTGTACACTTCACAGGTAGATTTGCATCAAGCACATTCAAATTCCACAAGCATTTACTCTCCCCAGGATGACACCGGGGTAGTAAATTCCTTGTGGATCCATGACTTGTTCATTTTGATGAACGTTAGTCTGTCCACATTGTCACTGGACAGACGCGTGCGCTTATCTGTCAGCACACACCCAGCAGCACTGAAGACACATTCAGAGACAACGCTGGCAGCTGGACACGACAAAATCTCCAAGGCGTAAATGGTGAGCTCTGGCCATTTTTCAAGATTTGAAGCCCAAAGTGAGCAAGGCTCCATTTGCAAAGTCATGGCATCGATGTTCATTTGGAGATACTCCTGTATCATCCTCTCCAGCCGTTGACTATGTGTCAGACTTGTTGTCTCTGGTGGCCTTGCAAAGGATGGTCTAAAAAAATTATGAAAAGATTCAATAAAATTGCTGTTACCTGCACCAGATACGGTGCTACTGGTACGGGTAGACTGTTGAAGATGACGAGACCGTCCCATGTTTGTCAAGTTACAACTGGGAGAGTCACTCCCTGCACCATGGTTGTTTGGTGGAAAAGCCGAGCTAAGATCGAGTAACAGCTTCTGCTGATACTCCTGCATACGTGCGTCCCTTTCTATGGCTGGAATTATGTCACAAAATTTGGACTTGTACCGGGGATCTAATAGTGTGGCAAGCCAGTAGTCATCATCACTTCTAATTTTGACAATACGAGGGTCATGTTAGAGGTAATGCAGCAAGAAGGCGCTCATGTGTCTTGCGCAGCCATGCGGACCAAGTCCACGCTGTGTTTGTGGCCTAGAGGTGCTAACCGTTCTTTCTTCCTCTGACATCTCCCCCTAACCTCTTTCAACAGAAATTTGACCAAGGTCTCCCTCATCCGCTGAGTCTTCCATGTCCATAGACAGTTCGTCCTCCATTTCTTCATGTTCTCCTGCACCTTCCTCAACATTTCGCCTGCTACTATCCGCCCTTGTTGATCCCTGTCCCCCATGGTCCCATGCCTGCCGCGTTGGTGATGATGAACGTCTGGACCTTGGTGATGTTGTTGTGTCTTGCGCATATGAATCCTCCTGTAGTTCCTCCCCTTCCTGTTGTCCCACCCCCTGACTCCGAATAGTGTTTAGCATGTGCTCCAGCATGTAAATGACTGGAATTGTCATGCTGATAATGGCATTGTCAGCGCTAAACATATTCATTGCAATGTCGAAACTGTGCAGAAGGGTGCATAGGTCCTTGATCTGAGACCACTCCATCAGGGTGATCTGCCCCACCTCTGCATTTCGTTGGCCCAGGCTATACGTCATGACCTATTGCACCAGGGCTCGACGGTGCTGCCACAGTCGCTGTAACATGTGGAGAGTCGAATTCCAGCGTGTCGGCACATCGCATTTCAGGCGATGAACCGGCAGGCTGAAAGACTTCTGGAGCGATGCAAGTCGCTCAGCAGCGGTGGTTGAACGGCGGAAGTGAGCAGACAGTTTTCGTGCCCTGTTCAGAAGGCCATCTAGGCCGGGATAGTGTGTTAAAAATTGCGGGACAACAAGGTTCAACACGTGAGCCATACAAGGCACATGTGTCACCTTGCCCAGGCGAAGGGCCACACCCAGGTTTGCAGCATTGTCGCACATGGCCTTACCAGGCTGCAGGTTGAGTGGAGACAACCATTTATTAAACTCAGTCTCCAGAGCTGCCCACAACTCTGCCGCTGTGTGACTCTTATTTCCAAGACATTTCAAGCTAAAGACCGCCTGATGCCGTTGCGCTCTGCTGCCATCATAGTAATGAGGGGTGCGCGATTCTTTCTGCGCAGTTAGAACGCTGGTGGCCTGACCAGGCAGGCTTGGGGTGGAGGTGGAGGACCCAGACGAGGTGGAGGAGGCAGAAGCAGTGGCGGAACTTGGACAGACAGAGGATTGACACACAAGTCGTGGAGACGGCAAGACTTGTGCAGCAGACCCTTCACCATCTATCACCATAGTTACCCAGTGCCCAGTCAGCGACATGTAACGTCCCTGTCCATGCTTACTGGTCCAAGTATCGGTGGTGAAATGCACCCATTCACACACAGAGTTTCTCAAGGAAGCGATGATGTTGTGTGCGACATGCTGGTTTAGCGCAGGCACACCTTTCTTAGAGAAGTAGTGGCGACTGGGCATCTGGTACTGGGGCACAGCGACAGACATAAGGTCTCTAAAATCCTGTGTGTCCACCAGGCGGAAAGGCAGCATTTCGGTAGCCAAGAGCTTACAGAGGGATAAAGTCAACCTCTTAGCTTTGTCATGGGTCGCAGGAAATGGCCTTTTATTTGTCCACATCTGAGGGACAGAGATCTGGCTGCTGTGTGTAGACGGTGTTGAGTAGGGTGTCCCTGGAAAAATGCAGGTTTGTGAGGAAAGTGCAGGTGTAGGCATGATGTTGCCTTCATCCAACGTTGGTGCTATCGATGTCTGAGAGAGCTGTACACACGCATTTGTTTCCCCTTCCAAACCAACTGACGACCTACCAAGCAAACTGTCTGTTGCGGTTACAGTGGTGGAAGTTGTGAGTGGAAAACCAGGTGTGACAGCTGTCCCCACAGTCCTAGAAGATGAAGAGCACGCAGATGCACTGGAAGGGGCAGGCGGTGGATGGTTCGCTCCGCTAGGCCGTATTGCAGCACGGTGAGCTTCCCACTGGGACATATGATATTTATTCATGTGACGATTCATGGAAGAAGTTGTCAAACTGCTGAGGTTTTGCCCTCTACTAACAGAATCACGATAAATTTTACAGATCACATAATTTGGGTGATCTTTTGCTATGTCAAAAAAGGACCAGGCTAGGCAAGGCTTAGAGGGCATGCAACCTGATGATCCACCCCGACTAGTACTCAGAGGCACAGTGGTGGCTGAGGATGCATTTGTAGACGTGCTACCAGTACTCCGACTCTGTCCAGGAAGGCGCAAGGTAACTTCGTTGTTAGTTGCATCCTCCTCCACCGCCTCTGTTGACCTCCTCGAGTGCCTGACTGTGGGTTGACAGTAGGTGGGATCTAGAACTTCCACATCAATTGTTGTGTTTGCACTCCCCTCACCCTCAGACCGAGTCTCTTCTTGCCCTGACCGAATATTTAAGTTGTCATCCCAATCTGGTATCTGCGTCTCATCGTCATCAGTATGTTCCTCATTGTCTATTACAACAGGTGTTTCAGTTTGTGAATAAGGGTCAACATTATGCTCAGAAACTTGTTCATCACGGCCTGAATCTGAGTCACAAAGGTTCTGGGCATCACTGCAGACCATTTCCTGGTCTGTACTCACTGTAGCTTGGGAGCAGACCTCTGATTCCCAGGCTATAGTGTGACTGAACAGCTCTGCAGACTCAGCCATCTCAGTTCCACCATACTGTGCAGGGCAGATGGAGACTTCAGAGCTGGGAGAAAGCAAGTGTGATTGGGATGACAACTCAGAGGACTGGTGTTTTTTGGATGCGGTAGTTGAGGTGGCAGAGAGGGCACTTGTTGGACCACTTGAGATCCATTCAAGCATTTTCTTTTTTTGGCCATCATCTACCTTTGTTCCAGTTGTTCGTGTCCGTAAAAAAGGGAGCACATCGGATTGTCCACGGTAAGTAGTAGACATCTTACTTTTGCTGGAAGATGGTCTATCTTCAGCAGATGTTAATGGAGCTTTGCCACCTTCCCCATTGACAAACCCTTTTGTTCCTTTTCCAACATGCCTCTTCCCCTTTCCACCAGCAGCTGTCATTTTGCCACTCATTTTGATTGCGACAAGATTGTGCACTTAAAATGTGGTAGTAAAAATTGAGAGGTGGTGTAGATTGCAGCGGTGGTCTATCTTTATTAACAGCAGAATAAACAACAATAACTATCCCTGACAATGCAACAACGGTCCTTAAACTGGCAGCATAGTTTGCTAGTATAATGGCTTAGTAACAATGAGTTTGAGTGTGCAATGCAGTGGTGCTGCAAATAGCTTTGCACCAGTGGGACACTAATGGAAGTCCAACAGCCACTTTTAGGATGCCACTAAGTTTACTCAGTGTTTCCTAGTATAATGGTTTATTAACAATGAGTTTGAGTGTGCAATGCAGAGGCGCTGCAAATAGATTTGCACTAGTGGGACACTAATGGAAGTCCAACAGCCACTTTTAGGATGCCACTAAGTTTCCTCAGTGTTTGCTAGTATAATGGCTTAGTAACAATGAGCTTGAGTGTGCAAAGGGCAGGAGGGTACAGTGGCAGGGTTGTGGGTCAGTGTACAGGAAAGGAAGCCTCACTTTCTATCCCTCCTAATGGGGAAATGCAGCGAGGAAGTCCCTGACCTTAGCTACACAGACGCTGTTATCTGTAGCTGTTAAAATCTGTTTTCACGGACCTAACTGTCACCTATGGCTCTGAGCCTGCTGTTATTAGCCCTTACAAGGGCTAATAGAAACTTCTATCCCTATTCTGTATAGCGCTGTGTGTAGAGCGTACACAGCAGTATCGGAGACAGGAGCTACGCCAGCGGTGACTGACACCCAGACGCAGAAGAGATAATGGCGTCCAGACGGGCAGATACCCGTTTTTATAATGCAGGGACATGTGTCATGGACATCCTATCACACATGCCGTTGCTTCTCTAGCTAAAAGTCCACTTAGCTGTGTGTGTGTCTGGGATTGGCTGACATGCTGGCCCGCCCCACTACACGCACGCGCTTAGGGAAGGAAGACAAGGAAAAAAAAAAAAATGGCGATCGCCATTATCCCAGCAGCAGTGATCTGAATGCGCTGTTCCCGCACACTATACGCTGACATTTCATAATAGTGTGAGTCACAGAGTGACTTACACTATTACAGCGGAAAGCCAGCTACTAATTAGCTTGGCTTTTTGCTGCTAGAACCGTTCTCGAACGTAACTAGAACTATCGAGCTTTAGCAAAAAGCTCGAGTTCTAGTTCGATCTAGAACAGCCCCCAAAATCACTCGAACCGCGAACTGGAGAACCACGAACCGCAAACCGCGCTCAACTCTAGTCATAAGTATTATTTGTGATTTAAATTCTCAATTTAGGGCATGTTTTTCTGAATCTCCTTCCTAAGCGTTGCCAGCTGGGGGCAGTCTTCTACTTTCATGTCATATTTGGGTCACCCCGCGCGCTCAGGGGCGCCCTACGACAGCAGAATTCGCCCCATTTTGTATCTATATCTTTCATTCTTGTCTCCTCGAAGTGTCAGAGACCTCTTTCTCCCGAGATGGAATAAAACCTATATAATTACCAGTGTTAGAATCCAACTCCAGTTTCTTTTTATTAAGTGAATAACAAAAAAAAAAAACCTTCAGTTTTATGGCGGAGTAAACATATTTAATCTGCAGTACGATCCATGTTCTGCTGTTTGACCTTTTACACAGCGTGAATAGAAATCAGCCGGACGGGTTCATTACGGGGAGAAAGTTGTTGTAAGTTCCCGGTTACACTGATGAGAAGTTTATAAATAAGAAGCTGGAGGTCCAATGATCCGTAACCTCAGCGGTAACAGCCACAACTGCCTCCCGCCCGTCAATACGCCCGGCCTGTCAGACGGTGAAGTGGTTAATTAGGAAAAGCGTCTGCACTCGATTCGTTTTTTTCTTCTGAAGTCTCCTTGTTGAGGCTTGGAATATAAGTCAGTCTCGGGCACACCGCACTCGGAAATAAAAGTCAGGATTCCGTAATAATCCTTTATAATTGCTCTAAGGGGAATATCAACAGGATAGACCCGACCATCCGCCATCCATAGGAATATATCCGACAGGGTCTACGGCATGAGAAGAGTTGTATGTGGAGGGATTCAGACCCGACCATCAGCCATCCATAGGAATATATCCGACAGGGTCTACGGCATGAGAAGAGTTGTATGTGGAGGGATTCAGACCCGACCATCAGCCATCCATAGGAATATATCCGACAGGGTCTACGGCATGAGAAGAGTTGGATTCTAATTCATAACGGGAAGGCGTCATCAGAAAATCACATATTATGATCAATGCTTTGCTTTGTTATGTTTTATTTACATTTTCAGCGAATTATATTCAATAGTAAGACAGAAATCTTGCAAATTTCACAATTTCCACAAGGAATAGTATAAGACATAGTATAAGAATAGGCCTTTACTTTACAAAAAAAATTCAACAGTCTCATTAACGTATTCAGGAATACACTGACAAGTAATGACTCTATAAACAGTAGATGACACAAGGTCCACAATACATGTTATCACAGCTCACCTCCTCCTTTTCCTGTACAATGACTGATAACTCCTTTGTATACAGTAGATACACACGTGGTCAAAATTGTTGGTACCCCTCATTTAATGAATGAAAAACCCACAATGGTCACAAAAATAACTTGAATCTGACAAAAGTAATATAATATATATATATATATATATATATAAAAAAAAAAAAATCTATGAAAATGAATAAATGAAAGTCAGACATTGCTTTTCAACCATGCATCTGCAGGCCTGGACATAAATACTGGTACCCCTGAAAACTATGTGACAAAAGGGACATGTTAAATCAAGGTGTATGTCCACTAATTAGCATCACAGGTGACTACTATCTTGTAATCAGTCAGTGGGCCAGTATATAGGGCTACAGATACTCACGGTGCTGTATGGTGACATGGTGTGTTCCACACTCAACATGGACCAGAGGAAGCGAAGGAAAGAGTTGTCTCAGGAGATTAGAAAGAAAATTATAGACAAGCATGTTAAAGGTAAAGATTAGAAGATGAGACAAAAATTGAACTTTTTGGCATAGAAATTAAAGAGAAAAGCAAGAGAAGTAAAGCAACACAAAAGGGCAACAAGAACAAAGAGTTAACACCACATTGCTCACAGCAGTGAAGCATTACAACCACCAGTAAAGGCCCCGTCACACACAACGAGATCGCTAACGAGATCGCTAACAAGATCGTTGCTGCGTCACAGTTTTCGTGACACAACAGCGATCTCGTTATGTGTGACACCTACCAGCGATCAGGCCCCTGCTGTGAGATCACTAGTCGTTGCTGAATGGTTGGGAGTATTTTCTTCAAAGGTGATGTCCTGCTGGGTAGGACGCATTGCTGTGTTTGACGCCTACCAACGACCTCCTAACTGTCCCAACGCCCGCCGAGATCGTTATACAGATCGCTGATCGTTACTGCGTCATTGGTAAGATCTGACTGTGTGACATCTCCCCAGCGACCTCCCAGCGACTTACCAGCAATCCCTATCAGGTCACATCGTTTTCGGGATCGCTGGTAAGTTGTTAAATGTGACGGGGGCTTTAGTCTGGATCACAACACCTCACAAGACCAGTATAGAGAAGCTATAGCTAACATTAAATGAAGTGTCCAGCTAACATATATAAGGGGGAGTGAATGTGACTGGCTCCCCCACAGCATGTGATCAAAGGAGACTAACAAGCAGCCCAGCAAAGATTAATTATTGCTTGCTTGCCTAAAAACTACAAATGTGTGGGTCGATGCCTGAGTCTCCCTGCACTGATCACAGACATCAGAGACATTAGCAGGCAGAGTACCAGAATCTATAGTCTCCACAGTTCCTGACGCCGCCTTGACAGATGGCAATGTTAGTAAAAATCTCCTTGTGACATGGGGGAGCCAGCGCTGGAGTAGATGAATAACATGGAATCCAGGAGATCGCCTCTTTTTCTTCAGGAGCCTACTGGATGTTCCAGGATATTTGGAAAGTTTATTGAAAAGTCAACTCAAAAGATCTCTAAGAATTAACGACAATGCAACAATTTGTGGGTTTTTCTACCATGTGTTATACTGATCCAAGGTAAAAGGGCCACAAATATCCTTCCGTCGGCCTAATATAAATCTCTAGGTTCCAAGCTTTATACGGCTTCCTTAATGGTACAGCCAATATGTTTCAATTGTCAATGGATTGTCAGGATTGAAACGTGTTGCATGTACTAGTAAAGAAGCCTTGTTCGTATAAAGTTTGGACTCTGAAGATTCATGGCAAACCAGCAGCGCCAAGACACTATTTGTGGCCCTTTTTCCTTGGATCACTCTACCACCATTTGGATATCAGAGCCGCCAAAGGAGGGATTCTCCCCCCAGCGTCAGAAGCACGGTGACAACTTTGGATATTATAACTCCAGGCCACAGTAGAGTTGTGCCTATTTGTAGAGACTTTACACACTGTAGACCCCACTATAGCTTCTCATACAGCCAGATCAGATCTCATACTTTGCACTGACGAGGGACAATCATCCCAAAACACCGTTTCTGCAAATTGAGGTTCTGATCTGGCATAAATCCTAAGTCATATGAAAAGTCTCGTTAAAGGGCCACTTTTAACTTTTAGGATCGCTATTTCAAATAGGTAGCGCTAGAGTTCGTCTCCTTCCTCCCTGAAGAGACAATTTGAATATTTGTAGAAAGGATTTTTACCATGTTAATGCCTATCCCATCTGATTGTAGAGATAGGATAACTTTCTACAGCATTATTACACTAGGGGGCGCCTTTTTGCTTTTTATTTTTTTATCTATGTGGTGTCCTTTTATATTACAGCCAAGGGCCTGGTGTGACTGTTACCTCTGCACCCTCCATGTCTTAGTCTGAGGCCGATCGAATCTAGTTTATTCCAATGACTGTATTTTGTATGAGACAACCCCGACAGAGGGAGAGATTGGGCTTTTTGTAAACCTGCGCTTTATTATTTTTTTGTACCGCATGAGTCTATAAAAGATATTTTTAAATAATTGTAGGTGGCGAGGATCATATTTCTCCTCCGTCATTTCCCGCTGTGCACACATGCTGCTGCTGTGTTTTCATACATAATTGACACAGAGGTGACTGATTGAAAGACATTTCTCTCCCGCACCCCCCAGGCCTCGCAATCCTTGATTTGTTAGCTTTCCTATATCCCTCGCTGCCTCTTGTTGCCATAAATAAGACATATCCCTGAGTGTTTTTTTTCCCCTTTTTATTACCTTTTTAGCATATTATAATTTCATTATTTCAGGGAGACAAGGAATGTATTTATTTTTCGCAATGTCGGTGACAAGTAGATTTTAATATCAGCGGTGTTATTATCCCGTCCTTCTCTCGGGGTAAGATATCACTTTCAGATGGGGTTTAATAAACTATGGGATTCCATACAAGAAGCTGTGACTGTGAGGATCCGGGGCCGTATCTTGGCCCGGTAAATGAAAAGTTAAGTTGTGATATTTATGGTAGAACAGCGGGAAGCGTTGGCCATGGCCATGGAGGTTACAGAAAACAATTATCCTGCATAAATAAGAAATGTGTAACGCCTGCCTGGATCCACAGACTCAGACGGGCTGTAATGGACCGGCTAGAGGGAAGCCACTCACCTTGAAGGACCCCCAGGACCCTGAAACCCTTTAACCCCTGTACAGGGATTTGGAATTACACTGGGCCCTGGAGATCAATACCTGTGGAAGGCAGCAGTCGGAGAGAGTAGTAGTCAGGCAGGGTCAAACCAGTAATTGCAGAACAGGGACAGAATCAGCAGGCAAGGACGTAATCAGAAAACGTAGCAGAGGTCAAATCCGGATCGGGCAATGAGGTACATAAACAGCAGGCAGGAGGGTAGTCAGAAAACACGCAGAGATCATCACACAGAAATCACTGTACAAATAACACAGGAACCAGGAATACAAACTATCTCTGGCAGTGGTCAGATGACAGGACGGCGAATAAGAAGGGTGTGGTGTCTTCCCATTGGTTGCAGGTGAATGATGGTAACTTCAGCTGGAAGACACACGCCACCTACAGTCAGCCAGTGATACTGCAGGTTCCAGGGAAACCCAGTCTAGTGGATGAGTGGAACCTGCGCTCAGCAGAGCCACAGGCACTGACTCCACTCCCATCACCAGCACTATCCATGGCGGGAACACAGCGTCGCCTGGTGATCGGAGCAAAAGTCACAGGAACGGACTCCAGTGGGGACATGACAAAAGGGACTACCAGGGTCCCACCAGGTATAAGGGGATTCCTGGCAAGCGCTGCAACAAACAAGGTACATCAAGAACATCATACAATGGTGGACCCTGGTACAAAGTGAGGGGAGTGGGGTCACCTCCTAACACTCACCTGAGAATGATCCCTGCACTTCCTAATGTCCATAGATGGGTCCTTTTCCCCATCACCGATCATGTGCTTAGGCCCTCACTGGCCCTGAACGTCACCCTGACTAGTGCAGATCAGCGAGACATCTCGCTTCTGAGATAAGACAACACGAGGTAGGAATGACAAACAGGGGAGGAAGACAAAAACAAATAAAACTCAGGCAGGATCTTCTTAACTGCAATTGAAGTGAACCTTCAGCTTCCCCCAGAGAATGGTTCCTTCCAAGTAGACAGCATAGGTATGAGCTATAGCCAACATAGCACCAATAGAGGAATATAAGCCAATACGAAGCTGTAGCTGAGTAGCGGATATTTATAGAAGAAAGGATTGGCTGCAGCTGAGATTACAACTGCATGTTAGATCACTGCAGGATAGACATGAACCCCTTAACCCCTTCAGTAA
Source organism: Anomaloglossus baeobatrachus (assembly GCF_048569485.1). NCBI lineage: Eukaryota > Metazoa > Chordata > Amphibia > Anura > Aromobatidae > Anomaloglossus > Anomaloglossus baeobatrachus. The sequence continues at coordinate 37,107,310 of NC_134357.1, read as the reverse complement.
AGAATGGAATGAAATACGCTACAAGTCAAGGTAAATAACAAGCAGGTACTAAAGAGCATCTGCTATCAACTATATGCTTTGACCTTCTGATACCATATCCGCCCAAGATCACATCAGGCCGTAACACACTTGCGACAATATGCTTACCTATATACCTTTACAGAGACCTTACAAGTCCCTGTATCACAATGAGATACCACCTTATTGGCCATTGCTTTAATAATCCATTTATAATGTCAAGTTGCCTTTCAGTCACCCTAGTTGCAATAGTTGGAACCAGTCAATAACTAATTATGGGGAGAAGAGATGATCCAACTGATTCTAAACTTTTCCAAATTTTTCATAAATTTTATTGCTGGGTGTCGCCCATCCACCACATGTAAAACCTTAGTTATTGCCGGAAGACCTGAAGACGGCAGAAGCTTGAAGATCCAAAGAGAAGACTGGAGAATGGGACAATAATAGGTGAGTATAATCTCTTAGTATTTTTGACCCCTCACCTCCATAATTTTGGTGTCCAAGACTGGAGGAGTGGGTGGATGGGACAAGGATAGGGGAGCATAATCTTTTAGTGTTTTTGACCCCTCACCTCCATAATTTTGGTGTCCAAGACTGGAGGAGTGGGCGGATGGGACAAAGATAGGTGAGCATAATCTTTTAGTGTTTTTGACCCCTCACCTCAATAATTTTGGTGTCCAAGACTGGAGGAGTGGGCGGATGGGACAAGGATAGGTGAGCATAATCTTTTAGTATTTCTGACCCCTCACCGCCATAATTTTGTTTGGTGTCAAAGACTGGAGGAGTGGGCGAATGCGACAAAGATAGGTGAGCATAATCTTTTAGTGTTTTTGACCCCTCACCTCCATAATTTTGGTGTCTAAGACTGGAGGAGTGGGCAGGTGGGACAAGGATAGGTGAGCATAATCTTTTAGTATTTTTGACCCCTCACCGCCATAATTTTGGTGGCCAATCACAATAAACTTTTCTGATCACTTTTACGACGTGATCGTTTCAGTCCAAATTGGATTTTTTGGCAAATTTGAATTTTTTTTTACATTTGTAAATCTCAATCAATGATACATTACTGGACCCTGTTGCCTGTTTAAAGGCTTTAGGCAAATGAAGCTTTTTCTTTCTATGTCCTTGTCATGGGACAAGAATGGATCATGTACGACGGGAAACAGACTGGGCTGTAAAGGGGGCTTTACACGGTAGTGATATCGCTAGCAATTTCTAGCAATATCGAGCGTGTAAGTACCCGCCCCCGTCGCGCATGCGATTGTTTGTGATCACTGCCGTAGCGAACATTATCGCTACGGCAGCGTCACACATACTTACCTGGTCGGCGGCGTTGCTGTGACTGCCGAACAATCCCTCCTTCAAGGGGGGAGGGATGTTCGGCATCACAGCGACGTCACCACAACGTCACTAAGCGGCCGGCCAATCAAAGCGGAGGGGCGGAGATGAGCAGGACGTAACATCCCGCCCACCTCCTTCCTTCTGCATTGGGGCCGGCGGCAGGTAAGGAGACGTTCCTCGCTCTTGCGGTGTCACACATAGCGATGTATGCTGCCGCATGAGCGATGAACAACATGGATAAACAATCCTTACCGATTTTTGAGTTTGGGACGACCTCTCCATGGTGAACGATTTTCACCATTTTTGAGGTCGCTTAAGGTCGCTGGTCAGTGTCACACGCTGCGATATCGTTAATGACGCCGGATGTGCGTCACTAACAATGCGACCCCGACGATAAAACATTAACGATATCGTAGCGTGTAAAGCCCCATTAAGCCTATCCTAAGGACAGATCATCAATGCAAAATCCAGGAAAAAAAATCTTTTAAATAAAAGGGCTCAATGAGATGTCTCTGCTACAAGTTTGCCCCTAATTAGATGTAAGGTCTCCGTCTGGGCTCGGTTATGTCTTCTTTTTCACAGTAAGGATCGCCAATGAACCAGAAAGTGCAGACTCTTGTAAATATAGCCAGAGATAAGAGAAGGGAGGGGAGAATCAATGGAACAATTACATGGGAAATAAAATAAAACCCATATAGAGAAAATACAGTGAATGACTTTGGAGATGGCTTTCGTCTAAGAACATCCATGAGATGGCAGAGGCCTCGATAATGGACAGCTATTAGTGTCTCTTCCCCCGGCCCGCTGAAGTGACCCAGCTCAAGATGTCCATTGATTTTCACATTACTTTTTAATGTCACATATTAAAATCTTTGCAGATTCACTCAGTTAGGCTCATGGTTTATTATCGTTAGTGAGCTGGGCTTGATGTATAGAAGAATCGAACCATAAAGAGCAGAAAACTCTGTGTTCAGCGGCTTTTTAACAATGCAGAATGTATGACTAGATAAGTAACCTTTAATGATCTTTACAAACAGTCCACGGTGCTCTGCTCCCATCTACCACAATGACGTCACCGGCTCTGCTCACATCACACGAAGGTCATGAGGTTGAGGTATAGAGAGGCCTGGGAAAAAATGTTTTGTTAATGCAGATTTTTATAAATTGGTGCAATCAGCATCAAATAGGGAAGCAATCTAGCATGCATTCAAATCCACAGTGAATTGTATTGCTATTTATCAATTGGATTTTGCCAATTATGGTCTCCAGTGCCAACAATTTTCCATGAGTGTGTCCTGCCTGGGGGGGGGGGGATTTTGGGAAAATCTGAAAACAGAAGGTCACATTATGAAGACAAAGCCCTGTAAAATGTCTGTCAGTGGTTAATATTCTTAATTTGGCCAGACAAAAGTCCCTTTTGTGTGTTAACTAGTGTTTGTTGAGTCATTGTTTTCCCCAGGACAATCGGAGCCTCCCTTTATCTGAGAATGTGGATTGCTAAAATAATGTAACTTCCCCCAGCCTTTCTGTCTACCTAACTCAGATGAGAATTACCTATACTGATTGAAATGCCACCCAATCAGAGCACAGCCTTATTCCACCAGTCCAGTTTGACCACATTCCCTGGAATGAGTGTCCGGGAGATATAAAAAGAGACTGTTGGAGTCACCAGGTTGTTCTTTTGCTACATGGCTTCAATCTAGGGGTTTCGGTTCCGGTTGGAAGTCCTTTACCCAGCCTAGGCACTTTGGTGCCAGCTAGGTAATCTGAAATTGGGTTACATTGTGCAGAGCACCACCAAGGATCCTAGAATTCACCTGGAAGAAACCCAGGTTGGGACAATTTACTTTCCTGGCTACGGTCTTTGCTGTGCTCGTGAAGCTTCCTACGCTTGGTGGTTGCCTGCCAAAAGCAGGGTGCTGTTGGTTTGGGGTAAGTGGCCCTGGAATCTCTCAAAGCACAAATAGTCTACTCCCTGGTGAGTCAGCGGAAGGGTGAGACTCTGTTGCCTGTTACATGGTGTGGTTTGCATGGTTTTATGTTATATGTCTTTGACTCTTGGGGATCCAACAAAGTCTAATTATTGTGGTTCCCACACCCTGTGTTGTCTGAGTAGTGTTCTGCCCAGGGGTATGGAGTGTGGGCATTCAGTTGGGATGAGCCCTAGTCCATGTGGTCTTTCTAAGGGCGGCCGGGCCAGTGAACGAGAGCACCCACTGAGCCCCGTGTCTACACACAATGCACCTTATTGCTTGCAGATCAACTACTGGTACTTGAGTACTCTTTCCTGTCTGGCCGCTGCAAAGTGACTGTTGCTGGGTTAGAGATAAAAATGTACTTGGATGGTTGTGATTCCAGAGTCCTAAACCAAGTAAGACTGGATCTGTGCTTTGGAAATGAAAAGAAAATGAGACTTCATGATAGTTGACTTTGTATGTGTGTAGTGTAATGTTTGGTGTCCTATAGGTTTCTGGGTGGCCAAGGGCTACCATCGTTAAAAGAGGGCCAGTACATGCTGTGGCGAGATCACTGCTCTCCCCGAACGGCATTGTCAGTGTTGAAGTGCTGGCGGGGAGTGGGACACGGCCCCGCACTTTAACACTGACAATGCCATCCGGGGAGTCCAGGGCAGCCCACACATCCATACCGACACTGTCACTGTTAAAGTACTGGCAGGGTGCGAGACATGGCCCCGCATTTTAAGAGTGCTTCACCAGATGTCATACCGTGGGAACATGGGTATGACCTTCGATGAACTGAGTGACATCACTGATGCCAGTCGGGTCCTTCTTGTCAGGGTTTTCCGGAGCCTGAAGAGATCGGACATGTTTTCGGTCTCTCCAGGCTCGGATGTATCAGAGCCAGGAACATCGTGGGACCTCATGTGGATTACATTGGACTTGGGTGTTATTGGGGTTAATAAAGTGGTGAAAGAGGTTGGTTTTGTATTTTTTTCCAAATAAAGGATTTTTCTCGGTGTATGTGTATTTCTTTTTACTTATAGGATTAGTGATGGGTGGTCTCATAGAAAACCCCTTCCTATCACTAATTCTGGGCTTTATGACAGCTGTGCGCTGTTATTAACCCCTCATTACCCCGTTTGCCACCACACCAGGGCAATCGGATAAGCCGGGTAAAGTCCCGGGATTGTCTCATCTAATGGATGCGGCAATTCCGAGCGGCTGCTGGCTGATATTTTTAGGCTGGGGTGCTCCCAATAACGTGGGTCTGCCCAGCCTGAAAATACCAGCCCTCAGCCGTGAGGCTTTAGCTTGGCTGGTATCAAAATTGGGGGGCCCGCACGTTGTTTTTTTTAATTATTTATTTATTTTACTGTACGATATGGACACATCCAACGCCAGCTGTGATTGGTTGCAGTCAGACAGCTGTCACTCAGCATGGGGGCAAGTCTGACGGCAACCAATCACAGCCACTGGTATGCGGGGGAATCAGTGAATATATATGAGCCTAATGAGCGGGTGCAGTGAATATGTGATGAGGCTAATGAGCGGGTAGGGAAGAAGAAGAGAGGCAGCGGGAGCAGTGTGACAGCCGCGCCATGATCGATAAGTATGAAGCGTTTGGAGAGAGATGCTGTCGATATAATGTGCACAAAATGGTGACAGCCAGCCAATCACAGTAATGCCACAACCAAGATGGCTGCGGCATTACTGTGATTGGTTAAGAAGCCCAACATGTTTAGTGAGTGCAAATCAGGCGCCAAACATGCTGGGCGGGATATCCAAATATAGCGATGTGAATACACCATTACTCGCTATAAAACGAATAGCCCGAGTACCGTACTATTGTGCGAATAGTAACGAATACGTTTGCTCATCACTAATTGCTGGATATTCAACTTAGTTGCAGCCTAGCCCAGGAGCAGGAGACTTGTCCTCTTTGCTATCTGCTGTGATTGTAGTAAGACGCTCCTTTTATCCCTTTTCTAGTTACCCTTTTCCTTACCTGTGCACCTTTGTTTTTCCTGGTGCAGGTTGTGGTGTGTGTGAGTTTTTGTTTACCCCAGTCTATCATTTTGTATTGGTGGGTTTTTTGGGATCTCTGTCCTGGTCAGTCCCCTGGGTGGTGGGAGCAGAGTTATCTGGGCCAGGATAGGAGACAGGGCCACGTTGGAGGCTCGACCTTAACCACCCTCAAGTCTACCTTTGGGATAAGGGACAGCACAGGGTCCCCAGTCTTAGGGTTAGCTTAGGGTTCTTTGTGCCATTCTTGTCTCTGCGCCACAGTTCTGGTCACTTCTTTCTCACGCTATCCCTGGCTCCAGCCTCCTCTAGCTGCAGGGACACCCATGTCATTCGGCCTTGTCTGCTAACCAGACTTTTGGTCTGTTCTATTCTCACGCTATGATCTGTCTGATGTTCCACAGGAAACCATCACTCTCCCTGCATCCTAGCCACTCCCTCTAAGGGCTAGCCCCATCTATTAGCTATGTCTGACTCTACTATCAGCATAACACTTACAACACTACTACATAGTACAATGCACATTTCCACCATAACACAGGGCACATTAAATTACAAGAACACAATTGGTGTCTTCAGGGTGAAACACGACAACAAGTCCATCTCCTTACATGCAAATATTGCATTAAGTGCTATAGAAGTGACAGAGCACTTCCTAAGGTTCTGCCTTACAAAGTTTGGTCCCGCCCAGCACTAGTCTTATTAGCTTAATTGAAATCTCATTGTCTGTGTGACATTAAGCCCAGCCAAGGAAACAAGACCACAAGCAATCAATCAAGCTACAGAGGTTGGCGCTGGCCAAGGAAACAAGCTCGGGGGGCAGTGGCTCCTTAAGTGCTCTGTTACTCTTAGAGCACTTAATGAATGACTCGTTTGCATAAGAATCCAAATGTTAATTAATCAGGAATGCAGCAACAGATAGAAGACATAAAGGTGTCAATGGATTTACATTTCAAAAATTTGCATGTGATGCACCCACGTGGTGGGGAGTTTACTCGTCACCAAGCCGGTTTTTGGGGGAATTTGGGTTGTCACAGTGGCCTGGCCCGGCTCCGTGATCCCACGGTGTCCACCAAAACGATAGGGATGGTGGTGATGAAGGGAGCTCTCCCCTCAGCGAACGTATTTTCCTGCGTCTCACTTGGTTCCCGGTCGTGATTAGACTGAATAAATGTATTTGTGGCTCCTGCTCCCCGCCCACTCGAGCCCCAGAGTTAGTGGGTGGGAGACCCCTGACGATATGGTGACCATCCTAAATGACCCAACCCTAACCCCGTCCCGGTAAATGGAAGACTGGCTTTTGTGTAGTGATGGATGTTGTGAACCGGCACCTACCTCCTCCTTACCCGGGATGAGTACCGCACCTCTGGTGAGATGCAGTACCCTGTGGCGACTGAAGCCTCAGGGGCGCCACACATGCTTATAAATTCGATCTGATTGATCTTACTGACTGATTGCCTTTAATAATTCAATACCAGAGCTGTATTGTAGGTAGGTGCACTTTAACAGATTTTTGCCATTATCTTTATATTTCCTCGTACTAAGAAGATTAAGCTGAATGTCTTAAGTCAGTACAGAAATCTCTCTGCATACTTGTCATACTCTGCTAAGTAACCATCAAAGTCTTAGATAATGTGAGCTATTTTTATTAGTCCTGTAAAGGAGGACATTGTAATGGTGTAGTATCCAGAGACTTTTCTAGATGAGATCTCGGCTGTTCCACTGTAATCAATAGTAAATTCTAATAATCTGCTAAAAAGCCGGTTGTGAATGGCTCGGGGCGATAATGGATAAAACTTTGCTACTTTGTTTTCTTAAGGTGCTTTTAAGCTACTTTATCTTGCAGCTTAAAGGTTCACACCGGGCGCCGTAATCCCAGAACCAGTCCGGGGCTAGGAAAGTTATATGCATTCTCTAAATAAAGCAAAAAAATAAAAGTGGAAATACACAATCGGGGGGGGGGCGAGTGTGATATTCACATGTAAATGAAGCTGTATCTCCGCAGATTATGGAATTTTAAATTGCACATTATAGCCTTGAGCGACAAGAATACAAAACGGCATTTGATTGTGTTAGGCAGAGTTTAGTTCCGCTCCGGTAGAGTTCTTGCTTACGAAGGTCGAGGGGGGGGAGGTAAATATAAAATCCAGAATTTCACAATATGCTATTTATGCTTTGCTGATATGATGGGCCACAATAGACCCTGGCATAAGAGTCAAATTGTGGTTCACGGGGCCCTCACTCCAACATGTGTGCTTGGCGCCATCCACTGAACGTGCACATCGTTAATTCTACCAAAGTTCCTTCAACCGGTCTGTGACGCCCTGGACCCCAGGGGTCACAGAATAACATCACACACACACACACACCCTCCCCTGGTAGGGAACACCCGTCAAACAAAAACCCTTGTTGCCCCCTCCAGGGTCTGATGTCCACACCAGGTGGGGTGGAGCCAGGTGGTTGGCCCAACCCACCGAGGAGTTCACAGGCCTGGAGGCGGGAAAAAGTCAGTTAGTGGAAGTCAGGAGTGGAGTTGAGGAGTTGAGGAGTGAAGTGGAGACTGTGTGTGTCTGGGTCGGAGCCCAGGCACCATCAGCAAGATCGGCAGACGGTGGTGGCCGTCTGAAGGAGTTAGTGGATGTCTGCGGAACCGTAGGACCGGGGTCGGGCGGTGGCCCGCCGGTACCAAACCGGGGAGCGGATTAAAGCTAAGCACCAAGGCAGGGTACTCAGACCCCGACTAGGCTCGGAAGCTGCCGTAAAGGTCAAATTCTCTGATTGCGGTCTGGACCTCAGGGGTTCATTCCCACCCAAGTCCCGTCAGAAGGCAAAAGCCCAACCCGTCCGGATAAGAGCCACCGCCAACGGCCAGAGATCCAAGGAGCAGCGCCTTCGGGCAAAACCGGCTCTCCCGACACGTACAAGCCAGGGAGCGGACCACCCGTGGGAATCCATAGGGGTCAAACACTTACACACAGGTGCAGGGAAAGACAGCCGCCATCAACCCGTCCGGGGAGAGTGAAGACGCCGCAGCCGACTGCGGGCCCCGTCCATCCAGCCGTTTGGTTTACCAGAGACTCTGTTATTGACTACCTGAGTGAGTACACCAGTGCCATCCGGCACAGTGCTGAACCACATCGCTGCCCCGCATCCGCGCTGCATCCCCGCATCGGCACCTGCACCTAGCCCCTACCCACCAACATCCAACCAAACACCTCTCTCCCCCAACCGGGGCCTCGGGACCAACCGCCCCTATCCACGGAGGGGCCAACACCTCAGCTGCTCCCCGCCATCGCTCCCAGGAGCCCCCATCATCAGCAGGGGTGGTGCCCACCATCACCACAACCCCGTGGGTGGCGTCACAACCGACATCCCACCACCAAACCTTCCCCTCTCACTCGTGGGCAAGGAGGCGCTGCTCGAGCCCCGGGTCCGGCCCCGTGCTCGAGCCACCGAGGAGCAGAAGCACCGGACCCGAGCACCAGAGATTCCCCCAGGCGAGCGGCGTTCCCCAAAAACCCCTCTCCACCCGCGACAAGTCCACTTTTGAACCCCCTATCCAACAAGCACATGTATTGTTGTCACAATAAAATTTTTATTCAAATTTGGAGAGAAAAGAGTTAATAGACTGTGCTGCCGTAGAAAAGAGGATCTGTACCGCCCCCGTGGAAGTAGTCGAGCTGCTCGCATCCAGATTCACTGTAGCTCGAGGGTCTCCGGACCCGGGGGTCGTGTGGCCACTCAAATGAAAAAGGGGGGTATTTACAAGGGAGTTATAGTTCGTGACGCCACCCATGGTGTGTGGTAATTAGGAGTACCACCGCTGCTGTTGGGAGTACCCGGGGGTGATGGAATGGGGCAGCAAGGTGTTGGAACCCTCCATGGGTAGGGGATGCCGTAGGGTGCAGGGGTCACTCTCGTACTCACTCAGTTCATAAGCAGACACCGACAACCGGATAAACCAAGTTTCTGGGTACCACTGCGGCTGAGGGGAGCTTGTCCAGGTCCCGTTCCCAAATGGTGCTGCCTGGTGATCCGTGACCTGCCTCCTGGCACTTAGGTTAGACTTCAACTTGATGGCCCGGTAGCATGGAACTAGCCGGGTCCCACTCCCTACTATGGCTTAGTATGGGAGCTTACTTTCAAGGCTCACGCTTGGGATTTTCTGGACCGTTTTGGTTGGAAGGTCCTATCCCCCTCGTTGCGCTAATGCACCGATTCTGGAGTGGGTGGGAACGGATCGTGAAGGCTCAGGTGAATTGTCGGGTTGCCTGAAGCTACTCCCTGAACTAGGGTCCGTGTACCCCGTTGTGACTTCGGTCCCGGACCAGTGAGGGGGCCAGGCTGCCGATCGTCCTCCTCGACGGGTCCAAGCACCTTGCCACGATCCCCTGCGACCGGGGGTCTGACTCCTCTAGGCCCAGACCACTGTCTGCAACCTAGGTAGTTACCTTGGGAGTCCCCACTACCGACTTCCTCTGAGCTCCTCTCAGCTCGAGGGCTACTCTCCACCTCCTTCTCCACTCACTCTACTCGACTCCACTCAACTCAACGGACTACACTTCCTCACCTCCCCTCCCCAACCCCCCAGGTGAGCAACTTTATTCCTCTCAAGCCGTCCACTGGTGTGTCTGGTGGGTGTGGTGCATTGTGTATCTAGGATTTTGATTTGCTGATGGAGGCAACACCACTTAAGTAGGGACCCAGAACCAAGAGGGAGGTGAATACTGCACGGAAGGGCAGCTTGTGCAGTACCCTGTGACGACCTGATAGTCCAGGGGTGTCACAGATCCATGTAGAAGAATTTACTTTATTTGTCTATGCGTTTCAAATCCTTATAGCTTCTTCCTCAGGAAAAACAATATACCATATACCAAATTATTTGTCCGGAGGAAGAAGCCATTAGGCTTTGAAACGCGTAGACAAATAAAATCATTCCTTCTACACGGATCCTCTTTTCTGTGGCAGCGTGGTCTATTAACCCTTCTCTCTCCAAATTTGAACTGCGTCTCCACATGGGTTATGCTGCAGCCATATTTACGCCATTACAATGGTTGTGACTCTCACAATCACACCAGGTGAATCTACCCTTACAGCACCATTGCTGACAGTGTTTTAGGATAAGACCCTATTTGCGATTACTGTCTCTTCCAGCATTTTTAACACAAGAAGATTTTTGCAGGCATTGATATCTGTCATGGTGCCGTCAGGGTCTGTGGAAAATACAAATTCTGGCACTATGCCTGCTAACTTTTCTGAGGTCTTTGATCAGAGTAGGCAGACGCAGGCGTCGACCCCCAGGCTTAGGCAGGCTAGCAAGAGTTAATATCGGCTGGAGATAAGGGAGATTCCAGTTTCGGGAATTCTCCTTCCAGTGAGAGTCTTCTGAAGGTCAAATCGTAAGTTACCGAGTGCTAGCATGAGGAATTCAGACCACACGAAGGTTGCTGATATAAGCTCCTCTCTCAATAAGGAGCTGCACACCACTTATGCTTTATTTGTTATACACAAGCCTTTTTATAGCGCAATAATGGGTTAATCTCTTAGCAAAATTCCTAACAGTATGCCATTGGTAATTTAGAAGGACATGCAAAAAGCATGTAATATTAATGTGAACATTTGGGATTTGATTTCCTCTTCAGCCATAGTTCGCAAAGTCCTTATCACATAGCCCACCAGGGATGGATCTGAACTGCGCAGATGCCGGCAATCATCATTATCAACATTTTCATTCTGTTCCTTTGTATTTGACATCAGCAGAAAGCCTTGGTTTGCACATACTTGCTCCCGGATACACAGCAATAATCAGAAAGCAGGCTCATCTTGTCCTCATATACCAAAGAGAGCTTAAGGGGGCTTTACACGCTGCGACATCGCTATTGCGGAGTCGTTGGGGTCACGGAATTTGTGACGCACATCCGGCCGCATTAGCGATGTTGCTGCGTGTGACACCGATGAGCGATTTTGCATCGTTGCAAAAACGTGTAAAATCGCTCATCGGTGATATGGGGGTCCATTCTCAATTATCGTTACTGCAGCAGTAAAGATGTAGTTCGTCGCTCCTGCGGCAGCACACATCGCTATGTGTGACGCCGCAGGAACGAGGAACCTCTCCTTACCTGCCTCCCGGCCGCTATGAGGAAGGAAGGAGGTGGGCGGGATGTTCCGGCCACTCATCTCCGCCCCTCGGCTTCTATTGGGCGGCCGCTCAGTGACGTCGCTGTGACGCCGCACGGACCGCCCCCTTAGAAAGGAGGCGGTTTGCCGGTCACAGCGACGTCGCCGGGCAGGTAAGTATGTGTGACGGGTCTGCGCGATGTTGTGCGGCACGGGCAGCGATTTGCCCGTGTCGCACAACAGATGGGGGCGGGTACCCACACTAGCAATATCGGGACCGATATCGCAGTGTGTAAAGTAGCCTTAAGTTATAGAAAAGCATATAGAAATATATATATATATATATATATATATTTATTCCGTACTAAAGCCTTTCTTGGTGATGAAGCTTCCAGACGCCTCCTGTATAGAGAAACTAGTCACCTGCATTGTTCTTTGGCCCATTCTTCCTCGCACTCTTCATATCCTGCAGGTCCCAGCTCCTTGTATGACCTTTGCACTTTAGTTCCTTCCATACATTTTCTATTGGATTCAGCTCTGGTGATCGGCTCAGCCATTCTAGCAGATTTATTTTCTCTCTCTGAAACCAGTGGAGAGTTTCCATGACTGTGTGTTTGGGATCATTGTGTTGCTGAAATGTCCACCCTCATTTCATCATCATCCTGGTGGATGGCAGCAGATTTTTATTGAGAACATCTCAGTATATTTATCCATTCATCCTACCTTGAGTTATAGAAAGTTTGCCAGTGCCATATGCCGAAAAACAGCCCCACACCATGATGTCCCCACCTCCATACTTCACTGTTGTTGGTGTGTTGGTGGTAATTTGCCTTTTGTCCTCCAAATATGGTATTATGACAACCAAAGAGTTAAAAATGTTGGTCTCCTCTTACCACACTTCAGTATATTCTACCAGTATTTCACAGATATGTCTAAATGTTGTAAAATAAACTTTAAACGCCCTTGAACCTGCTTTTTGTTCAGCAATGGAGTCTTGCGTGGTGAGCGTGCATACAGGAGCGTGCATACAGGCCATAGAGAATTAATGCATGAATTATTGTTTTCTTTGACATGTTCCATACTTATTTCACCTGCTGTGTACAAATACTGTATATTTTTCTTTTATGTTTTATGAGATATAAAAATAGCAACAAAAAGAGGAAAATATCCTCCAAAAATTAAGTATTACTTACAGCACAGAATAGCAGCAGTGTACATCGCCCAGGCCAAAAACTAACACTCTACCAGGATACAGCTGAACCCCCACTAAGTGGAGGCATTACAGGTGCAGGAGGAGCAAATCACACACACACACACCCATGGAATGGAGGGGGCGATTGCTGGATGATAAAACTGCACACTAGTGGCTTGCATAGAGCACTGTTCACACATGCAGATACACAGTCACAAGCCCGCAGCCTGTTAGGTGACGCCTATACTATTAAATCAGGTAGACTGCCAAGCCGTACCCCACCTGTGTATCATGCAGGGACAGAAACTCTAAAATGCAAGGCCCGCCTGATCTAATAGTATGGGCGTCACCTAATAGGCTGTGGGCTTGTCACTGTGTTATCTACATGTGTGAACAGCTCTCTATGCAAGTCACTAGTGTGCAGTTTGTGGGGCACTGCAGCCCGAATGTGGATGCTGGCCCCTGACTGCTGACCCCCCCTGTGGAAATTAGGTGATCCCCCTTTAAGAGACCTCTCGACTTTGTCACTGCCCCGGAGGCGTCATCGGATCCTCCCCCCGCAGCTTACTGCACAGGATCAACGGATTTTTGGCCACTCTCACTGAGGACCCGGACCAGTTGGACTGCCGGTATTATGGACCCGCTCATGGATGCGGTAAGAGAGCGCATCGGCAGGGAGGGGAGCGGTTGGCTCACAGGGCTTTTACCTGTGGGCAGCTTCCTCTCTGCCGAGGTTCAAGCGTGCGGTGCCGGCGCGCGGAGGTCTAAGAGACATACCCGCCCGCCGGCCCGTTTGAGCCCGCCACAAAATTCAAAAAGGAGCGCAAAGAAAAACTCTTCGCGCTCTCAACTATTATCCCCACCCACCTGCTTTAGCTCGGCTGCCGGCGCCATTGGGAGGGACGCTCCAGGGGACAGGGGGACAGCACAGGCTGACGGGACTCCTTTACAAGCTGCAGGCAGCTGCGCGGGGAAAAGGGGATCCGTTTTCCCTCATATACCACCGAGCAGCACTGCCCCGACCGGCCTGCCCTTAGTTGCTATGGGAGCCAACAATACAAGCCAGAGTTCTTCTGGTTCTAGCAGTGCCTCAGCAGACATGAGAGCACCGCTCGATCCGGCACCTATAGCTCAAAGGGGGGGTGGAGAGGGGCCCCTAAATGTTCCACAGGTGGATGGGCAGTTGGTCCTGTGGCCCCCATCTGATCAGACACCGCGACCATCACAGCTGAGCCAGCCTTTACTTATTGCCCCACTAGGTTCTGGCATAGCTTCGCAGCTTAATCCCCCCAGTGTAATCGTACCTCATCAATTGGCACCCTATGTAAGGGGGGATGGTGCCAGTTCGCCACTTGGCCTGCAGAATAGCCTCCTACAGATGAGGGCGGGGGTGATTAGTGGAGGCTACCAGAGCATATCACGGTCACGTGCTGGGACCCCGGCCACGGCTATTGCGGGTGGTGCGGGCAGCCATCGTGGGCGTGATTCCTCATCAGCATCATCTGATGAACAGCGCGCGCGTCGGCGCAGCAGGCGGCGCAACAGCAGCCGTCGCCACGGCAGATCCAGGTCTAGGCGGCGTAGCCGGCGTTCCAGGTCCTTGCGCTGGCGCTCCCCCTCTTCCTCAGACGAATCCCCAGAGAGGTCACACAGGAGACGGAGAACACCAACTGCTACAGTTGTGCAGCGAGGGGATGTGGGTCCAACATCCGGGGACCAGTTCCAGGATCTGGGAAATACAGTTTCTTCGACGCACGGTGAGTACCCTTACGTGGGGGTCTGGAGTGGGGTTGGGTCCACCGGGGCCGAGCCTAGGGATCCGACTCAGGGTCATAAAGTCTTCGTGAACCCGAAATTGTTACAGCTTCCCGAGGGGTCAAAACCAACCCCTCCTGGTCCGGACCTTTACAAAGGTGGCCTTTTTTGCGGGGTCCCTCACCTGGGTTCCCATCTTGAAGCGCAGGTGAAAGAGTTAATTTGGGCCAACAGTTACGTTGACATCTGGTCATTAATCTCGACAGACCAGCATTCGGTTGACCGCGAACGGCGGCTGGGCGAGAAGTTTTACGATCGAAAGCCAAAGGTCGCCAAGACCATAAATAACTGGTTGCAGGCGTTCGCCGTTTTGGGATGTGTTATGGGGCAACGGCACCCGGAAAGGTGCTCAGAACTGTTTATTTACATGGATAGCATCTACAGCTCATACAAGTCCCATGGAGGGTCCGCGTGGTGGAAATACGATGAGGACTTCCGCCGCCGTTTGGACCTTCAGCCCCACCTGGGTTGGGGAGTCAAGGCCACTGACTCTTGGCTCCGCCTGATGATGGCGCAGAGGGCTGTCCAGCCCTTTCCCGGGGGGGCCGCTGTGCCCGGATCTCACACGGGCGCGGTGGCCGTCCGCCGGCCAGGAACATGTTGGTTATTTAACGACGGATTCTGTAAATACCACACCCTGTGCAAGTACAAGCACGAATGCTCGGCACACTGCCTCCAAATGCAACAAGCCCGCCCAAAAAGTCCACGGGGCTAATCTCGGGTCTCAGGAACACCATGACCCCAGTGAGCGTTACCAGGATGGGGCCGTGGCTAAACAGGTACCCCAATAGAAAGGCAGCAGCCCAAATCAGATTCGGTTTTTCGTTCGGCTTTTTCATACCTTTCCTTTTTTCTAAGCTGCCCTCGTCATCCCCCAATCTGAAATCGGCCAGGGAAAATCCTGAAGTCATCCGGTCAAAACTGGTTAAGGAGGTGGCCTTAGGGCGTTTCCAAGGTCCGTTTAAGGACCCACCTTTTAGTAACCTGCGGGTGTCACCCTTGGGGGTGGTCCCCAAAAAGGAACATGGGCAATTCCGCCTCATTCATCACCTGTCCTATCCCAAGGGCAGGTCGGTGAATGACGGCATACCTGAGGAGGACTCGACGGTCCATTATGTGTCTTTCGATAGAGCAGTGGAATTGGTCAGGCGCGCTGGGAGGGGTGCTCTCTTGGCAAAATCCGATATAGAGTCGGCTTTCCGCCTCTTGCCTGTACATCCAGACTGTCACCACCTGCTGGGGGCGATGCTTGACGGTGAGTATTACTTCGATACCTGTCTCCCTATGGGTTGTTCCATTTCTTGCCAGTATTTTGAAATGTTCAGCTCATTTTTAGAATGGGTCGCCCGCCGGGAGACAGGTTCCGATGAAATAACCCACTATTTGGACGATTTCTTATTCGTCAGCCCCGCCGCCTCTCCGTTATGCCAATCTGTATTGGACCGTTTCCAGTTCCTGATGGGACAGTTTGGGGTCCCCCTTTCAAAAGAAAAAACCATTGGCCCAGTCACGGTCCTGTCTTTCCTGGGTATAATCATCAACACTGAAGCAATGGAGTTCAGGCTTCCCCCAGAAAAAATCTGCGGCCTGCTTGACCTTATTTCGGCGGTCATTTCCTTGGGAAAAGTTACCTTGTTACAAATGCAGTCACTATTGGGTTCACTCAACTTCGCCTGCAAGGTCATGCCCATGGGCAGGATTTTTTCCAGGCGCCTTTCCTTGGCCACTCGGGGTGTACGGCTGCCACACCATAGAATTCGAATAACAACCTCCCTAAAGAACGACTTGGTGGTCTGGCAGAAATTTTTGAGGAAGTACAACGGCCGCACTTGCTTTCAAGATGCGGACCAGACAAACTCTGAAGTAGAGCTCTTCTCGGACGCTGCAGGAGCTGTTGGATTCGGGGTTATTTTTGGCACACAGTGGTGTGCGGGCAAATGGCCGGAACCCTGGGTACAGTGGGCGTGGACTGGGAACCTTACCCTGCTTGAACTTTTCCCTATAGCGGTCGCGGTCGAACTCTGGGGGGAGGCGTTGAGGAATAAGCGGATCATTTTTTGGTGTGATAATGCCAGCGTGGTGCATGCCATAAACCACTTGTCCGCCTCTTCCCCCCCAGTCATCAGCCTGATCAGATTCTTAGTTTTAAAATGCCTATCAATAAACGCTTGTTTTAAAGCAAAGCATGTTCCTGGTTGCCGAAATAACATGGCTGATGCCCTGTCGCGTTTTCAATTTCAGAGATTCAGGGAGCTGCATCCATCAGCGGAGGTTCAAGGTTTGGTGTGCCCAGCAGGGATGTGGGATGTCCCGCTCAGCTGATCCCGATGATCCATTCCTCAGTGGCCCCGTCGACTTGGAGGGCCTACGGTAAGGCATGGAACGATTGCTGCGAGTCGGTGGGGGAAATTTCTGGCGCTCCTTCGAGCGAAACTTTATTACAGCTTACACTGAGGTATTTGGTGTCCCTGCACAACCGACGGGCATCCGGGGCGGTGACACGCAACCGGCTATCGGGCATAGCATTCAATTTTAAACTTAGGAACTGGCCAGATGTTACAAAGTCCTTTTTGGTGCACCAAGTCCTGAAGGGCTGGAGGAGAAGTGACATAAGGATTGACTGCAGACGGCCCATCTCGTTTCAGCTGTTGGCTGCTTTAATTAATGGCGCAAAGGTTTTGTGTAATTCTTCCTACGAGTCCACTCTGTTCGCCGCGGCTTTTTTCGGGGCCCTTCGGGTCGGGGAACTAGTACCGAAGGCGCGGGGAGACACTGGTGGCTTACGACGGGACGACGTTTTGGTATGCGGCGACGGGTTGCGAGTACGCTTGCGAAAAACTAAGACGGATCAGGAGGGCAGGGGAACGTGGTTTCCCCTGTTTTCCATTCTCGGCCCAGTGTGCCCTAGAGCTCTGGCCAGGGCGTTCCTGGCGGTCAGAACCGATGGCCCACAGTTTTTCACACATGAGGACGGTTCCCCCCTATTGGCGGGGCAGTTCTTAAATTTTTTGAGGCGCATTTTGCTCTATCTCGGTCTGCCAGCGGCTGAATTCGGGACTCATTCTTTCCGTATCGGGGCTGCCACTGAGGCTTCACGCGCAGGCATGCAAGATTCGGAAATTCAGCGGGTCGGTAGATGGCACTCCAGGTGCTTCATGAGATACATACGCCCTGAGTTGGTCTTAGAAACAGGCACTGCAGAGCAGGCCAAGAACACGGATGAGGTGGTGTAACAGGGGCACGCTGCTGTGGTTTGGGAACACATGTGGCTGATCTAGCGGGACGTGGTTAGCTGGAGCATTGCAAAGGCAAAGGTACCTGTTTTATTTGTTTTTCTGCGGTTGACATTGTTTTCCTTTCAGATACAAGCCGTCCGAGTGTGTGGATCCTAGGTCATTCATTTGTGTACTGGGCGGCTCGGAGAGCGGACTCTCGACCTGGTGGCCGGTCCTTGGGATTACTCGACTTCGATGTTAACTGGAGAGGTATCAGGGGCCTGTCCTGGCCGCAAGTTTTACCGGAGGTGGTCAAGATAGCAAGGATGGTCTCTTCCCCAGTGGTTTTGGTGATACACGCCGGGGGTAACGACCTGGTTTCTTTCCCGTTGGCTGAGTTACTGACCCTTATGCGGTCAGATATGGACAAATTCCCCTGCTTCTTCCCCCAAATGAAGCTGGTTTGGTCCGAGGTAATTCCGCGGCTCGTTTGGCATGGCGCTAGGGAAGGTTTCGCCATAGAACGAACCCGGCGAACGCTGAATCAGCGTATCTCCAAATTCATTCCAGTTTAAAAACGGGGTGGTCGTCCGCCATCACCAGCTGGAGGGTGATAATGCGGCTTACCTGTGGGCGGATGGAGTGCATCTGAATGATAGTGGTCAGGATGTGTTCATGGCAGGAATCCGTGAGGGTGTCAAGCAAGCGCTCCAGTCCCTGGTGGGTGGGGTCGCAGCTCGTTGATATTTGGCTGCTCCTTGGCGGAAGGGGTTGGAAATAAGGAAAAATGGAGGCGAAATACCCGCACCGGATGGCCGAGTGGCGGTACTTTACCTAAACCCCTGGTATATTTGGCTGGTTTAACGCCTGTTTGGAGAGCTGTGACCATAATTTTATCCCAAAAGATGAGAGCATTGATTTCCTTTGACTCTCCAAAGCAAAGTTAAATAAAAAAAGTTTGTTTTGAAGAAAAAATTGTGTCGTGGTGTCTCTTAAAGGGGGGGGAGTATGTGTTGGGGTCCTGGCAGTCTTATAATTTAGCAATCGCCCCCTCCATTCCATGGAAGTGTGTGTGTGATTTGCTCCTCCTGCACCTGTGATGCCTCCACTTAGTGTGGGTGTAGCTGTATCCTGCTAGAGTACTAGTTTTTTGCCTGGGCGATGTACAACTGCAGCCCATCTTTGCTGCAAGTAATGTTTATGAGATAAAAATAAAAAAAACTGTAGCTGTATCTATCTATCTATCTATCTATTTATCTAACTATACCTCTATCTATCTATCTATCCATCCATCCATCTATCTATTATCTATCTATCTATCTACCTATCCATCTATCTATCTATCTATCTATCTACCTATCTATCTATCCATCTATCCATCTATCCATCTATCCATCTATCTATCTATCTATCTATCTACCTATCCATCTATCCATCTATCTATCTATCTACCTATCCATCTATCTATCTACCTATCCATCTATCTATCTATCCATCTATCCATCTATCCATCTATCCATCTATCCATCTATCCATCTATCTATCTATCTATCCCTCTATCTAATATCTGGACCAAAGAAGACCTATCTGGAGACATTGAAATTCTAAAACACATGGTGGACGGGGTAGGTATCTACAGAGGCAACTCAGATGATGGCTTGGCCTGGAACAGGTGAATACTCATTTTGCTGGATTTGTACTTCACTAATCCAATAAAATTTGGACTTTAGTTTATCTGAATTGTTCTGGAAATTCATCCCAAATTCGCTTTGCTTATTTCTACCTGTCACAAACTCAGTGATAAATGTTAAGCACTTGTTTATTCTTTTATGCTATTGTATAGTACCTGAAGTCGATAATTATTATTAATTTTAACACACAAAGTGTCTGATAAGACAGAGGAGGAGGTGAGGGATGCTCTTTCCAGATGCCGGGTGTCGCGGGCGGAGGAGGGGACGCTGCGCTCTCCCACTGCTCGGGTCCGGCCGCGGCTGCTGCTGCTTGGTGGTGGCTCGAGCGGTGGGCCGGATCCCGGGGACTCGAGCGGCGCTCCTCGCCAGTGAGTGAAAGGGGGAATTGATTGTGGGGATTTGATATTGTCCGTGACGCCACCCACGGTTGTGGTGAGGTTGGTGACACCACCGCTGCTCTGGACGGGGATCCCGGGAGTGATGACAGGGAGCAGCCTGGATGTTAGTTCTCCCCTCCGTGGGTAGGGGGTTGGTTGTCCCGGGGCCCGGTGATGGGGTAGGGATGGTTGGCAGGCGGGTTACGGAGCCGGGCGAGGTGCAGGGTCACGGGGGCAGCGCTGTGCCGCACGGCACGGTGGTACTCACTCAGCCAAAGATGTACACAGAGTCTCCGGTAAAACAAACGGCTGGATGGACGGGTCCCACAGACGGCTGCAGTGTTTCTCCTCCCGGCAGGTTGATGGTGACTGCCTTTCCCTGCACCTTTTGTAGTGTAATCGGTTCCAATGGGTTCCCACCGGTAACCCGCTCCCCAGCTTGAAGGTTGCTGAAGGAGCCCCTTTTGCCCGCAGGCTCTGGCCCTGGGAACTTTAGCCTTGGCGGTGACTGTGTTTCCCTCTCTCGGTTGGACTGTTGCCTTCTGTCGGGACTTGGCTGCTGGGAAACCCAGGAGGTTCCCTTCGCTAACGGATTTGACAAATTGCACGGCGACTCCTAGCCTTGTCGGGGTCCGTAAGCCCCTGCCGGATGGTGCTGGCTTCTCTTTGCGTACCGGTCCGGTACCGCCGGGCCACCGCCCGTCCACGGTCCTTACGGCTAGCTCCAATAGGCCACTCCTGCAGACGGTCACCACCGTCTGCCAACCTTGCTGTTCCGTCCGGGCCACACACCCGGACCACTTTCTCTCTGCTCCTTTACTACTTCACCTCCTCTCAATTTCACTTCCAAACCTCATCTCCTTCCTTTTCCCGCCTCCAGGACTGTGAACTCCTCGGTGGGCGGGACCAACCGCCTGGCCCACCCCCTGGTGTGAACATCAGCCCCTGGAGGAAGGCAACAAGGGTTTTTGTCTGACTTAGGTGTGCCTGACCGGGAGTGTGGGGTGTGTTGGTGTTGTTATCTGTGGCCCCTGGCTTGTCCAGGGCGCCACACCGGGTCCCTGTGCACTCTCCAGACAGCTCACCTGGTAACATCGGGAAACCTAATGACCTACAAGTCACTGAAATTAATTTTTTTCTGCATGAAAAACGCAGCCCCTTCCACATCTGTCCTCTCTACTCATTAGACCTTCAGGCTCCAGATTTGTGAATAAAGTGAGAAGTGGGATCACAGTGATATGTGTGTTATGGAGTCTTGGTGAGGATGCGACCTGCAGCTCTGCGCTAATTAACCAGCTGTACCGGCTTGACATCATTAACGTCATATAATAAGTGATCCTAAATAAACAAAGAGTCCTTGTCACATTAATGGTTTGTGCTACTAATTAGTGAAGTGCATCCTCTCCAGATTATTTTTTATATTGTAGTCAAAATATTTATTTATAGAACAAAAGTTTTGTTTTTCCCAATAATTAAAGCATTCCTGTAAAACCTGTAGAAAATCATGGCCTGCTGTTCCCATCCCCCACAACAATGATCTAATATTGATGGAGGAGTAAAGGCTACTTTACACACTGCGATATCGGTCCCGATATCGCTAGTGTAGGTACCCGCCCCCATCTGTTGCGCGACACGGGCAAATCGCTGCCCGTGCCGCACAACATCGCCCAGACCTGTCACACATACATACCTGTCCGGCGACGTCGCTGTGACGGGCGAACCGCCTCCTTTCTAAGGGGGCGGTCCGTGCGGCGTCACAGCGACGTCACTGAACCGCCTAACAGCAGCGGAGGGGTGGAGCTGAACGGGACGTAACATCCCGCCCACCTCCTTCCTTCCGCATAGCGGCCGGGAGGCAGGTAAGGAGAGCTTCCTCGTTCCTGCGGCGTCACACGCAGCGATGTGTGCTGCCGCAGGAGCGACGAACTACATCGTTACTGCTGCAGTAACGAGATTTCAGAATGGACCCCCGTGTCGCCGATTAGCGATTTTGCACGTTTTTGCAACGATGCAAAATCGCTTATCGGTGTTACACGCAACGGCATCGCTAATGCGGCCGGATGTGCGTCACGAATTCCGTGACCCCAACGAGTTCGCATTAGCGATGTCGCAGCGTGTAAAGCCCGCTTTAGAATAAAGGCTGCTTTACATGGTACGACCGATTGTGCGATTTCACAATCGATCGTACCCGCCCCCGTCCTTTTTGCGTCACGGGCAAATCGCTGCCCGTGTCACACAAAGTCAGTAACCCCCGTCACACATACTTACCTCTCGTGCGACCACGCTGTGGGCGGCGAACGTCCACTTCCTGGAGTGGGAGGGACGTTCGGCGTCACAGCGACGTCACACGGCCGCCGGCCAATAGAAGCGGAGGGGCGGAGATGAGCGGGACATAAACATCCCGCCCACCTCCTTCCTTCCACATAGAGCCAGCGGCGGCCGCGGGAGGCAGGTGAGCTGCTCATCGTTCCCGTGGTGTCACACGGAGCGGCGTGTGCTACCACGGAAACGATGGTCAACTAAATTAAACGATATTATGGAACCTAGCGAGCAGTACCCGACTCACGATTTGTGAGCGATACTGCGTCGCTAGGAGGTGTCACACAGGCCGGCATCGCCAGCGATGCCGGATGTGCGTCACAAAAACCTTGACCCCGACGATCTATCGCACGATAGATTGTCTGGTGTAAAGCAGCCTTAACTCTGAAACGTGTTGTCAATTGCTTTTTCTTCCATTTCCATACCTGACTTGGTCAGTAGTGATGAGTGAGCACTACCATGCTCGGGTGCTCAGTACTCGTAACTAGTGATGAGCGGGCACTACCATGCTCGTGAAACGCCCACGCCGGGGCTTGCAGGGCTCGCACGGTCACCGGGCCGGTGGTATTCGGGGTCAGGCTGTGAGTGGCCCGACCCGGCTTCCGTGACCCCCGGCGGGTTTCAGTAAAAGGAAAGTCCGACCGTCAGTCCGGTGTTACAAGGGGGATGGAAGGAGGGTAACGGGGTCCCTGGTGGGGGGCTTGCCATCGCTCTTCCCCAGGAACGGTACGGGATGGGGACGGGGGTGATTTCAGCGCCACCCGTGGTTTGCGGCCAGCTGTTAAGCCGCCGCTGCGTGGTCTCTCTCTGGGGCAGGTGTTACAGGCAGCCAGATGGAATCGCTCCCCACGGGTGGAGCGGGGGAGCCCCGGGGGTTAATGAGACCCAGGGCAACAGTCCTCAGGGACACCGGGGGCACAGGGCGGCGGCATTACTCACAGCAGTCACGGTGTGCGGTTCCAGTTGTTCTTTATTGAAAGTCCGTTTCACATCGCACCCGGGTGCTGGTCCTCGCCGCCTGTAGCCTTTGGTCGGTCCCGGGCAGGTAGGAGGAAGGGGTGTCCTGGGAGGTGTTCTGGGTGTCTCTCCCTTTCGGTGCGTTAGTGCCGTCCCCGTGGCATAGAGCATCTCGGGAACTCGCCGCCTCTCTGTCTCTCTCATCCCCGGTAGCGGACCTAACACAACCGCCACCGCGTACAACTTTCTCCAGGGAACCCCAGTCCTCAGCTCCATTCCCCTCCTCTAGGTGTTATCAGCCCTGGTCTCGTGGCATCTCCTCAACAGGAGATGTTCTCTGGACGTCTGCACTCCCTTGCAGCCTCTGACGTTCTGCCCAAAACTTCTGTGTGCTCTGCACTAAACTCACTCCTTCAGGCCCCCCTCCCCTTGGTTGTCATGGGGACCTGCCTGTGTCCAGCCACCTGCTCATTAAGGAGACAGGATGAGTCATGGACTCAGAACAAACTTCTGCAAATGCTGTAAACTCTTTCCTGCCAGTGTGATGTGAGTGTGTGTTGTGGGGACTCTTCTTCCTCCTGCCCGGGAAAAATGGGGTAACATTTAATACCCTGTAACGACCCGTTTACAGGGGCGTTACACTCGGGTGCTCAGTACTCGTAACTAGTGATGAGCGGGCACTACCATGCTCAGGTGCTCTGTACTTGTAACTAGTGATGAGTGAGCACTACCATGCTCGGGTGCTCTGTACTTGTAACTAGTGATGAGCGGGCACTACCATGCTCAGGTGCTCTGTACTTGTAACTAGTGATGAGTGAGCACTACCATGCTCGGGTGCTCAGTACTCGTAACTAGTGATGAGCGGGCACTACTATGCTCGGGTGCTCAGTACTCGTAACTAGTGATGAACGGGCACTACCATGCTTGGGTGCTCAGTACTCGTAACTAGTGATGAACGGGCACTACCATGCTCAGGTGCTCAGTACTCGTAACTAGTGATGAGCAGGCACTACCATGCTCGGGTGCTCTGTACTCGTAACTAGTGATGAGCGGGCACTACCATGCTCAGGTGCTCAGTACTTGTAACTAGTGATGAGTGGGCACTACCATGCTCGGGTGCTAAGTACTCGTAACTAGTGATGAGCAGGCACTACCATGCTCGGGTGCTCAGTACTCGTAACTAGTAATGAGCGGGCACTACCATGCTCGGGTGCTCAGTACTCGTAACTAGTGATGAGTGGGCACTGCCATGCTCGGGTGCTCAGTACTTGTAACTAGTGATGAGTGGGCACTACCATGCTCAGGTGCTCAGTACTTGTAACTAGTGATGAGGGGGCACTACCATGCTCGGGTGCTCAGTACTCGTAACTAGTGATGAGTGGGCACTACCATGCTCAGGTGCTCAGTACTTGTAACTAGTGATGAGGGGGCACTACCATGCTCGGGTGCTCAGTACTGGTAACTAGTGATGAGCGGGCACTACCATGCTCAGGTGCTCAGTACGTGTAACTAGTAATGAGCGGGCACTACCATGCTCGGGTGCTCAGTACTCGTAACTAGTGATGAGCGGGCACTACCATGCTCAGGTGCTCAGTACTCGTAACTAGTGATGAGCGGGCACTAGCATGCTCGGGTGCTCAGTACTTGTAACTAGTGATGAGTGGGCACTACCATGCTCGGGTGCTCAGTACTCGTAACTAGTGATGAGCGAGCACTACCATGCTCGGGTGCTCAGTACTTGTAACTAGTGATGAGCGAGCACTACCATGCTCAGGTGCTCAGTACTTGTAACTAGTGATGAGCGGGCACTACCATGCTCGGGTGCTCAGTACTCGTAACTAGTGATGAGCGGGCACTACCATGCTCGGGTGCTCAGTACTTGTAACTAGTGATGAGCGAGCACTACCATGCTCGGGTGCTCAGTACTTGTAACTAGTGATGAGCGAGCACTACCATGCTCGGGTGCTCAGTACTTGTAACTAGTGATGAGCGAGCACTACCATGCTTGGGTGCTCGGTACTTGTAACTAGTGATGAGCGGGCACTACCATGCTCGGGTGCTCGGTACTTGTAACTAGTAATGAGTGAGCACTACCATGCTCGGGTGCTCAGTACTCAGAACTAGTGATGAGCGGGCACTACCATGCTCGGGTGCTCGGTACTTGTAACTAGTAATGAGTGAGCACTACCATGCTCGGGTGCTCGGTACTGGTAACTAGTGATGAGCGGGCACTACCATGCTCGGGTGCTCGGTACTGGTAACTAGTGATGAGCGAGCACTACCATGCTCGGGTGCTCGGTACTGGTAACTAGTGATGAGCGGGCATTACCATGCTCGGGTGCTCGGTACTGGTAACTAGTGATGAGCGGGCACTACCATGCTCGGGTGCTCGGTACTGGTAACTAGTGATGAGCGAGCACTACCATGCTCGGGTGCTCGGTACTGGTAACTAGTGATGAGCGGGCACTACCATGCTCGGGTGCTCAGTACTCGTAACTAGTGATGAGCGGGTGCTCGAGAAATTGATGGACTTGCATAGTTCACCCTTAATTCACCTCTACGGGAGATTTGTTATACAGTGGCTATTTCAGCAGACAGAACAGGGGCTGGGAGACCCTCTTTCTGCATACTCGTGCATTGGTTATGTCTTTTATTGAAACTTTTCATGTAAACAAGGCTAAGCTGCAATACCTGATACAACCACGAGACTGGAGCGGCGCTGTTTCTGATTTCAATGCAGACATTTTTTAATTTACTATTCCAGGGAATGTCTTTTTATTTGTATAATGTAGCCAAGTGTTTTGTAAATTCAGACCAATTCCAATGAGAATTGTAGCAGCTCTGACACAGGGAGGATTTGCTGATTCTGAGCTCAGTCCAGACTGGATCCGCAGTTTGACGTTTCTCCAGGCAAAGTGCAATTTGTTGGTTGAATAGACATAGCTATGAGAAATTAACACATTAATGTAAGTGAGCCGAGACCTCACCCGAGGCCGATCCATGGTGCATAAAATACTGCTTCATATGTGTC
Source organism: Anomaloglossus baeobatrachus (assembly GCF_048569485.1). Lineage (NCBI taxonomy): Eukaryota > Metazoa > Chordata > Amphibia > Anura > Aromobatidae > Anomaloglossus > Anomaloglossus baeobatrachus. The sequence goes on along the minus strand of NC_134357.1, from coordinate 37,081,254 downwards.
GTCTATTGCAGAACCGGATTCATTTTCTTCCCTTTTATGCATACGTATTAGGGGACGTAGTTGTAAAGTATATACCATTAAACCGAAGAAATTTACCTGGATCTCCCCAGCTTTCTGGAATGATAGAGGATGGTGTTTGTTACAGGCGCACACTCCAAAATTTCTGCCATAATCGGCTATTTTGGCTTGATAATTGCTCTCTAGTAATGATGGGCGGACCCGGACTGTAAAAGTCTGAACCGGCGTGGTTTCAAACGTACCCGAGTGCTGGGCCCGATATTCTCAGGAATTCCAGCTAATGATCCGGATCTGGCACTCAGAAAATACAAAAAATAAAGGAAAAAATAATAAAGCAGGCACGCTATACTTACCGAGCCTCCGGCGCTGCTGTAACTGCTCCCGCAGCCTCTCATTCTTTTTCCGAGGAAGCTCATTAAGCTCATGCATATTCACTACTTTCCCCGCCCACCGGTGTCTGTGATTGGTTGCAGTCAGATGCGCCCCCACGCTGAGTGGCAGCATCCAACCACTGGTATAGCTTCCCTGCTCCTACCCATAAATCCCTTCTACCACTATTTTTAATCGCTGGATTCTGGTCCCCATAGACTTATATGGGGACCAGAATACGGTCAGATACCCGGGATCAATCCCAGGCCGGAACCGTTTAAAAAAATCTGGTTAGGTCCGACGGCCTCGGTTGTCTGCAAATTCTCTCATTTACTTCTCTCTAGTTATTATGTGTTGTAATAGTTTTTTATGTGTTTATTATATGCAGGGTTGGGTTATAGAAAGTGTAAAAAAGACAATTTCTCTTGGGACCTCTACTATTCGGAGACCACCCCCATCTTTGTTTTCAGATGTAGTAGAGTTTAGAATCTGTATATAATAAATATTTATTAGTGATGTTATTTGCCATAATATGAGTCTGTTGTTTGTTTACTGCACGGTAATATCTTTTTTTCTGGGGATGCTCATTAGGCTCATGCATATTCACTACTTTCCCCACCCACCGGTGTCTGTGATTGGTTGCAGTCAGATGCACCCCCACGCTGATTGGCAACATGTCTGACACATCCAATCACTGGTATAGCTTCCCTGCTCCTAACCTCATATCCCTTCTACCACTATTTTTAATCACCGGATTCTGGTCCCCATAGACTTATATGGGGACCAGAATCCGGTCAGATCCCAGGGATCAATCCCAGGCCGGAACCGTTTAAAAAAATCTGGTTAAGTCCGACGGCCTCGGTTGTCTGCGAGTCCTTCCATTACTTCTCTCTAGTTATTATTGTACCTTATGACATTTTAGAAGTTGTTTGATCCTTGCTAATCTTTCCTGCTTGTTGATGGTTTCCAATTAGAAATACATTTTTTAAGATTTAAGAAATAAAATTATAGAAATAAAAGAATTAAAAAGAAGTGATAAAACCAAAAAGATATATTCAATTTAGATATAAAGTAGAAATAACCGACACTGATATTTTGTGATCTGCTTTTTTAGCTTATCTTTGACATTTGGCAGAAGGAAAATTGACTTAAAATTGACTTAATAGTTGACTTTTTTTAAGTCAATTTTCTTTTTTTTTTGATTGTGGTGTTCGTTGATGTTGATTCTTCAAAATGGCAATAAAGTTCTCAAATTCTGAGCAAAAAATAAAAATTGTTTTTCAGTTTTAACCTTTTTTTTCCGATTTTTCAAAGCAAAAAAGTTGCACGTTCTGCTACTAAAGGGTGTAAAAAATTCAGATGTAGGTAAAGTCGCTGGAGAACATTTGTGCAAAAATTGTTCTTACTGTTTTAAAAGTTGCAATTGATGAATCAGCCGAAAACATATGGAAGTCCCCAAAACCTTGCCTACAATGATAAACATAAAAAAACACAGGTGAACACATAAAAAATGGACTTTAAAAAAAAAGGCTCAAATAATAGAATAAGGCACAAAGCAAAAACAGGTGAAAAAGAACCTAGATAGAAAAGATACTAAGTACAATAATGAATCAGGTCTAAAGGGGGCTTTACACGCTATGACATCGCTAATGTGGAGTCGTTGGGGTCACGGAATTTGTGACGCACATCCGGCCGCATTAGCGATGTTGTTGCGTGTGACACCTATGAGCGATTTTGCATCGTTGTAAAAATGTGCAAAATCGCTCCTCGGTGACATGGGGGTCCATTCTCGATTATCGTTACTGCAGCAGTAACGATGTAGTTCGTCGCTCCTGCGGCAGCACACATCGCTCCGTGTGACACCGCAGGAACGAGGAAGCTCTCCTTACCTGCCTCCCGGCCGCTATGCAGTAGGAAGGAGGTGGGCGGGATGTTCCGGCCACTCATCTCCGCCCCTCCGCTTCTATTGGGCGGCCGCCCAGTGACGTCGCTGTGACGCCGCACGGACCGCCCCCTTAGAAAGGAGGCGGTTCGTCGGTCACAGCGACATCGCCGGGCAGGTAAGTATGTGTGACGGGTCTGGGCGATGTTGTGCGGCACGGGCAACGATTTGCCTGTGTCGCACAACAGATGGGGGCGGGTACCCACGCTAGCGATATCGGGACCGATATCGCAGCGTGTAAAGTAGCCTTAAAGGGAACCTGTCAGCAGAAATTTCGCCCAAAACCTAAAAGCTTCCCCCTCTGCAGCTCCTGGGCTGCATTCTAGAAAGGTCCCTGTTATTATTGTGCCCCATGTGAGACCAAAATAAAGACTTTATAAAGTGGTACCTTTTTGTATTCAGATACTGTAAATGTGACACGGGGGCGGGCTCTCTGCCGTCCGTTATTCTGCCTCCTGGTCCTGTATGCCGCCCCCATCGCTCCTTTCCATAGCTAATGCACCGCCCACTGCTTCAGCCATCCCCGCGCATGCCCAGTGCCAGTCTCACGGGACTGAGCAGTGTGACCGCTGGTGACATGTGCGCAGGCAAGTGATTATGGGCGGGGCTGTGATTGTTATCAGCAAGTACCCACCCATAATCTCGTGAGCCCGCAAACCTCACCAGCGGTCACACTGTGCTCAGGGTAGTGCTAGACTGTATGGGCTGCTTCCAGGGATGACGTCCCTTTTGTCACGTGATAGGGGCGTGTTCAAAATACTATCACGTGACAAAAGGGACGTGAGACTGGCACTGGGCATGCGCGGGGATGGCTGGAGCAGTGGGCAGTGCATCAGCTATGGAAAGGAGCGATGGGGGCGGCATACAGGACCAGGAGGCAGAATAACGGACGGCAGAGAGCCCGCCCCCGTGTCACATTTACAGTATCTGAATACAAAAAGGTATCACTTTATAAAGTCTTTATTTTGGTCTCACATGGGGCACAATAATAACAGGGACCTTTCTAGAATGCAGCCCAGGAGCTGCAGAGGGGGAAGCTTTTAGGTTTTGGGCGAAATTTCTGCTGACAGGTTCCCTTTAAGGGGCTTATTCACATGTAGAGTTTTTGCTGTCCCCCCCCCCCCAAACAGAGCATTTTATAGTACCAGCAAAAGAAATTAGATTTTAAAATCTACTTATTTTACCTTTTGTTTTTTTAGCTGCAGAACAATTTTTTTCATGTCAGTTCTTTCAGTGTTTTTATTACTCATTCAACTCAATACATGAAAAACACATAAAAAAATTCTTGAAAAAAAAGCACCGTGTGAACATACTCCTTTTTTTTTGCCACTTTATAGTAATGTGCCCTTCATTGAAAGTGCCCTTTAAGGCCCTGTGCGCACGCTGCGGATTTTACCGCTGATTTGCCGCGGATTTGCTGCAGAAAATGTGTCTAACATTTCTGCAGTCATTCCCCAGCAAAACCTATAAGTATAAAAAAACCTGCGTTTTTTTATACCCGCGGATTTACCCGCGTAATTTCTGCTGCGGAATTAATGAGCATATCACTTCCTTTTCGCAGGTATCTGCTGTTTTGCCATAGATAATGGTAAAAATCCGCAGGGACCAACCTGCGGAAAAACCTCAGAAATTCCGCACCAAACCACGGCAAAACCGCATGCGGATTTCGTTGCAGTTTTGGTGCAGTTTTTTACCGTGGGTGCGGGATTCTTTCAGAGGGTCCGGTTTTTCCTTAAGGCCGGCTTCTCACTTGCGATTATCTTGCACGAGTGCAATGCGAGAAATTCTCGAATTGCACTCGGACCCATGTTAATCAATGAGGCAGCTCCCATCTGCTAATTTTTTCCCAGTCCAAATCGGATTAAGAAAAAAATCGCAGCATGCTGCGTTTTGGAGAGTTTCTCGCGCGAGTCTCTCCAATGCAACTCTATGGGAGCGGATAAATAAATGGATGTCACATGGACCGGCACTCACACCATCCTAGTGACATTCGTTTTTCTAAATACATTTATCACATGTTTCAGAAAACACTGGAAATGAGTGAGGTCTCACAATGTCGGTCAATCTCTATCTCTGTCAGTCGGTCTCTCCCTCTCGGTCTCTATTCTCTCTCTGTCGGACGGTCGGTCTGTCGGTCGGTCTCTCTCTCTGTCTCTATCTCTTTCTCTGTCCATGTTGGTCTATCCCTCTCCCCCCTCTCTCATACTTACCGATCCCCGTTCACCGAAGCGGCGCTGCACGGCATTCATACTGCTCTGGCGGCTTCTGCTCTTTTGAAAAAGCCGGCCGCTCATTAATCTATCTCGTATTCCATGCTTTCCCCGCCCACCGGCGCCTATGACTGGTTGTAGTCAGACACGCCCCCACGATGAGTGACAGCTGTCTCACTGCAACCAATCACAGCTGCCGGTGGGCGGGTCTATATCATGAAGTTAAATAAATAAATAATTAAAAAAACAACGTGCGGTTCCCCCCAATTTTGATACCAGCCAGGGTAAAGCTAAACAGCTGAAGGCTGGTATTCTCAGGATGGGAAGCTCCACGTTATGGGGAGCCCACCAGCCTAAAAATATCAGCCAGCAGCCGCCCGGAATGGCCGCATCCATTAGATGCGACAGTCCCGGGACTGTACCCTGCTCATCCCGAATTGCCCTGGTGCGTTGGCAATCGGGGTAATAAGGAGTTAATGGCAGCCCATAGCTGTCACTAAGTCCAAGATTAATCATGGCAGGCATCTCCCCAAGATATCTTCCATGATTAACCTGTTAGTTAAAGAAAATAAACACACAGATCCAAAAAATCCTTTATTTGTAATAAAAGACAAAAAACAGCAACCTCTTTCACCATTTTAATAAAGTCCCCAAATACCGCTCTAGGTCCGACGTAATCCACAGAGGTCCCACGACGCTTTCAGCTCTGCTACATCGGAAGCTGACAGAGCGGTCACAGACCACGACCGCTGTCTGTGAGCTCCCCGCAGCAACTGAAGTGAGTCGCGCTATCAGCAATGACGTCACTCAGGTTACCCGCGGCCACAGATCTCAGCGGGAAGACTTCTGCTGTGGCCGTGGGTAACCTCAGTGATGGCACCGCTGATAGCGCGGCTCATTGCGGTCACTCAGAGGATTTGCGGTCACCGGTGAGACCTTCACCGCTGACCGAAAATCAGGCCATGCCACACAGACAGAGCCGCAGAATGACAATGAAGTCGGGTGAAGTTCATGATCGCGCGGCTCTGTCTGTGTCTGCTGTCAGCGGCCATGTAGCAGAGCTGAATGGCAGATGACATAGCTGCTGAGAATAAAAATGGATCATATACGGATCAAACACAGATTGCACATGGAATGCAATCATGTGAAAAATCCCAGGATCGCAGTGCAGTTGCATTGCACACTGATCTTAACGTGAACTAAAATCGTCCGACTTTTTATCATGCAACTCGGACCGATTTTACACGCATAAATGTGTTTCTAGCCTAAGAAAAAGTCAGTTTCTAGTGCGCACATGGCCTAAGAATAATTAAAAAAAGCACTTCACCCTGTTTTCACAATCGCCAAGTTAAAACCTGCACTTGTCTGGTTATTTTGAGCACTGCCGTCTTTGCCCGGTGCTGGCCAAGCTGCAGCCGGACCACCTTCTCCTTTCGGGACCGGTTGTGATTGTTCCTCTTGCAAACGCCTCTGTATATCGAGGTCTGGGAAAGTTGGGTGGTATCAAATATCACAGCGTAAACAGCTCTGACAAGAAATTATCTCCAACTTCCTTAGACTAAAAATCGGAATCCAGAAAGAGCAGTGACGTCCGCTATACGGCTTTGTCGTTCTACTTTCCCACGTGCAGGATTAATGTTTTTTTTTAGCCGGAGAGGACAATTCGAGGACTTCTTCATGTGATTGCATTGGACAATTTGACAAGTGAATTGAAGAAGAAAAAATAAGGATGGAAGGGGCAGAAATCCTGAGAAGTGACAGCACGGAAGCTTGGCCACCTGGCCTTGACCTTGGGACTCCTCACCTCCGAAATAAATCCTAAGAAGCCGTCAGTCTTGTTGAGAGGCCGCGGAGGGCGTCCTTCTCCCGGTGCCGTGCAGTCATCACTTTATTGACCGGGATGAAATATGTCGTGTGTATGCTGGGATGAGCCATCATTTAAATATTAAGTCTCCGCTATGTCAGCCCATACATCACACGCTGCTGTAGTGGTGCAGCCACTGACAGCTTTATATTGACGGTCATGATGCCGGTGTGTGTAGAAGATGACATGACATGGACGGTAATGCGGTTTTAATAATTGATGGGAACCCACGCAGGTCAGGGGGCAAGAGCTGTCTGATGGTCATTCCAGAAGGTGCGAATGCAGCACTTTCCACTGCATAAGACACAAATGCTCCACAAAACTGAAGGCATCTTAATACTATGGCACCAACATACACTGTAACACTGTTAACAGAATGTGTGCAAAGCGCTTCTTTTCCTACATAAGGTAAACACTACAGTGTGAAACTCTGCAGAGCGCATGGATTCCTCTGGAAAATTACAACGTACACAGTGACTGCACCAGCAGAATAGTGAGTGCAGCTCTGGAGTATAATACAGGATGTGACTCAGGATTAGTACAGGATAAGTAATGTAATATATGTACACAGTGACTGCACAAGCAGAATAGTGAGTGCAGCTCTGGAGTATAATACAGGATGTAACTCAGGATCAGTACAGGATCAATAATGTAATCTATGTAAATGTGGCGCCCTGGACAAGCCAGGTCGTCACAGGTACTACACCAACACACCCCACACCCCGGTTAGGCACACCGAAGCCAAACACAAATTCTTGTTGCCTTCCTCCAGGGGCTGATGTCCACACCAGGGGGTGGGCCAGGCGGTTGGCCCCGCCCACCAAGGAGTTCACAGTCCTGGAGGCGGGAAAAGGAAGTTAGTTCAGTTAGGGAGTAGTGATGGGCAGTCCGGCTCTTTTTGGTGATCCGGTTCCCATGGCTCCGTTCACCAAAAAGAGCCGGATCTTTCAGCTCGTTCTCGGTTCCTTATTAAATATATGTTCACCCCAGGTGAACACATATTTAAGATTATAGTAACGCCGCCAAAGCCCCGCCCACCCGCGGCTAAGCCCCGCCCACTTACAAGTGGCCAATTAGATTGCTGAGTAGGCGGAGTTTAGCCGAGGGTGGGCGGGGTTTTGGCGGCGAAAAGAGCCGTTTAGAGATTTGAGTGGCTCTCATTGGTGATCCGGCTCCTGTCGTTCACAGAAGGGAGTCGGATCTTTGTGTCGGATCGTTCGCGACCGACACATCACTATTAGGGAGTAGGGGAGTGAAGTGGCAAAAGAGGAGACTGAAGGCGTCCGGGTGTGTGGCCCGGACGGAACAGCAAGGTTAGCAGACGGTGGTGACCGTCTGCAGGAGAGGCTGATTAGAGCTTCCCGGCTTTGTGTGTGTGTCGGGAGAGCCCGTGGGATCTCTTTGCCTGAACGGTGGCTTTCTATCCCCCTCGTTGGGCTGTTGTCTTCAGTCGGGACTTGGGTGGGAAATGACCTAAGGTCCAGACCCCAATCAGTGAATTTGACTCGGTCCAGTGGTTTCTGGGCCTAGTTCTGGGTCTGAGTAGCCCTCCTGGTGCTCCACTTTCCAGCTGGTTCCTGTTGGCCTAATGTACATTGATCTGTATGTATTGCAACAACTATTGTTTGTTTAATATGATGTGATTTTATGTCTGCATGCATATTATTCAGATGTTAACAAAGTAAAAAAAAAAAAAGTCCTCATTCACAGACAGGATGTTCCTCCTCCTTCTCCCAGTGTGTTCTTTCTAGTGTGGAGCTGGAAGCTGAAGGTCACAGCAGATTTCTCTCTCTCTCCCAGAAACCAGACTGATCCTATTCTCATGTTGTAAGCTGGATGTTCTTAATTCTCAATAAATGAATATTCTCTGTTGCTCACTGTTGACATCACGCTGATTAACCCGCTGCTAACACTTCCCCGGTTCGGTATCGGCGGGCCACTACCCTGTCCCAGTCCCTTACGGTTCCACCAGCCTTTTTCCCGGCTCCTGCAGGCGGCAACCACCGTCTGCCTCCTGGCCACAGGGTATCTGTGCTACGACCCAGATCCCCGACAGACGTTTTCTCTGCTCTACTACTCGCCTCTACTGCCTAACTTCATCTTCATCTGCTTGCTTTTCCCACCTCCGGCTAACCGAACTCTTCGGTGGGCGTGGCCAACCACCTGGCTCCGCCCCCGGGTGTGAACGTCAAAGCCTGAGAAGGGAGACTCAGGGTTTTTAGGTTGGCTGCTGTTACCTTTTTAGGGGACTGGTGTGTGCAAGGGCCTGTCTGTGACTACCTGGCTAGTCCAGGGCGTCACAACTGCACCAGCAGAATAGTGAGTGCAGCTCTGGAGTATAATACAGGATGTAACTAAGGATCAGTATAGGATCAATAATGTAATGTATGTATACAGTGACTGCACCATCAGAATAGTGAGTGCAGCTCTGGAGTATAATACAAGATGTAAGCCAGAATCAGTACAGGATCAGTAATGTAATGTATGTGTGCCGCCCCCGTGCCAGCAGCCTTCAGGGGTGGTGGCTCAAGGGTCTCCGGACCCGGGGGCTCGCGGACACGCCGAATAAATGCGGGGACGTATATGTACGGGCTGGGCCGTATTAAGTTCATGATGCCACCCACGGTGTGTGGTGAAGTGGGACACCACCACTGCTGTTACGGGGCACCCAGGGGAGATGTTGTGCAGCAAGTTGTTAACCCCTCCGGGGGCAGGGATGGTGGCCCCGGGAGCCGGTTGGCGCGTGCAGGGGATGGTGACCGCAGGGAGTGCTGGTGTACTCTCAGTTAGTAAAAACACACAAGTCCCTGGTAAACCAAGGTGATGGTGGCTGTTGCCGCGGCCGGTTGCATTCTGGTCCCCCACCCGGCTGGTGGTCTCTATCCTTTTCCTGCACCGCTGTATGTAAGATGGACTTTCCTAGTGTGAAACTCAGGAGTCGACTCCTGAGGTGGCCTAAGGAGCCGTGCCCGCAGACGCTAGCCCGTGGGATCTATGGGCCCTGGCGGTGACCTCTTATCCCTAATCGGTGGACTGTTGTCTTCTATGATGGACTTTGGGTGGGACAGGACCTCTAGTCCTGGCCTCAATCGGTTAATTAACCAGCTCCAGTTGGTTCTGGTCCTGGCTTCAGGGTCTGAGTACTCCCCTTTGTGCTATGGTTTCCGGGTTGGTTCCCCATGTCGGTACCGGCGGGCTACAACCCTGTCCCGGTCCACCTCGGTTCCACTGAGCCATCTTCCCGTCTCCTGCTGACGGAGACCACCATCGGCCTCCTAGCCAGTGGCACCAGGTCTCCTACCCTGGTACTATTCAGCTTGGACCTGACTGCTGCAGCTACACCTAGCTCCAGCCCACACTCCTCTCCAAACTGAACTTCAGACTAATCTGCCTGTTTTCCTGCACTGGTCTGTCTAGACCCCTGGGTGGGCGTGTCCAACCGCCTGGTCACGCCCACTGGTGTGTCTATCTTTCCCTAAGGGGGGGTGACTAGGGTTTCTGGTCGGCTGTGTGTTTCCTAATGAGGGAAGGTGTTATGCAGGGGCCTAACTGTGACTACCTGGTTTTGCCAGGGCGTCACACATGTACACAGTGACTCACTGTACTAGCAGAATAATGAATGCAGCTCTTGAGTATAATACAGGAGGTAACCAGTGGTCCTGGGTTCACAAATCACCAACACCTATAAGGAGTTTGGATTGCCGTGGAATTTATGGCGTTATGTAAGTGAACAGAGTGAAGACATTGTTTTATCAGATGCCCTAGAACAATAGCAAAGTTGATTTCAAAAGTGAGTGCACCCGCTAATAAGAATACAAAGTGAATATATGAGAGGGTCACTGGAAAGAAATGATTATGGTGGATTAGTGACACTAACTTTTAAGGTGAGGGAGAAGGTAAGTGCCGTTTTCTTCTGCAGAGGAGATCAGATCATTATATCGCCACTTACTGGGAAGTTTAAGTAAGGATTTTGATGTTTGCATCAATAATTTGTCATTAGTGTTTAATGAATGCAATTTCTTTGTTAGCATTAGATCCCTGCGGCAGCGCTTAAACTGTAAAAATGTAACAAGGCCAGCTCCGGGGAATGGACCGTTAGTGTTTAAACCTTTACAAGGCGACTAATTACGCTTTGGAGATGAACCGACCGCAAACTTGTAACGAGAGAACATCTGGAGGAACAAATCAAGAGAAACGTTGATAAAGGGCAGAAGATCCAGAGATTTCCAGTCTCCTGCTCTTTATAGTCTTGGATGGTGAATTAAAAAGTAGCTTTTCCAAAAATATCACAAAAATATTGATTTTTGCTGTGATATTATGTTGCCAAAGAGATAAGAAAAGATAAAACATTATTAAAGGAGTGATGCAACTTTTTTTTTTTCAACTTAGGCGAGGTCCACATTTCCGTTGTTTTGCATCAGTCACAATCCGCCGCTCTGATAAACAATGCCATCCGTTTGGCGGATTCCGTTGTTTCCCATAGACTTATATGAGCGGCGGATTTTGACTGATGCTTTTGCGTTCCATCCACCGCCCGACTGATCAGTCGTGGAACGACTGACCGTCGGGCAGCAGGAACGCAGAGTGTAACTTTTTTTTGCAGCGGAATCCTTAGGATTTCTCTGCTCATGCTCGGCCGAACGATCAGCTGATTGCCCGGCGGCCGGCTGCTGTGAGCGATCAGCTGATCGTTCACAATAGCCGGCCGTCGGGAGATCATCTGATCGCTCTCAAAAAACGGCGGCCGGGAGATCATCTGATCGCTCTCAAAAGCCGGCGGCCGGGAGATCATCTGATCGCTCTCAAAAGCCGGCGGCCGGGAGATCATCTGATAGCTCTCAAAAGCCGGCAGCCGGGAGATCATCTGATCGCTCTCAAAAGCCGGCGGCCGGGAGATCATCTGATCGCTCTCAAAAGCCGGTGGCCGGGAGATCATCTGATCGCTCTCAAAAGCTGGCGGCCAGCTATTGTGAACGCTCAGCTGATCGCTCTCATTAGCCGACCGCCGAGAGATCATCTGATCTCTCACAGCAGCCTGCGGCCGGCTATTGTGAACGATCAGCTGATCGTTCTCTCGCTCTCGTTTTACAACGGAATCCGCTTTCAATTCCAATTATCGTCATCCTTTGTACAACGCATCAGTCACAAGCTTCAAGCAACGCATGTGACTGATGCAAAATAACGGAAATATGAACCTAGCCTTACATGCATGTATTTGGGGCTAAAAATTATTTTTGCTATTGGGTGTCATCAAAAATTTTGCACAGCTTGCCTTCTATAGCTTTTGTGTTGCACTACACTGTGTTCTAAATTATTATGCAAATGTTATTTTTCTCCGATTTTCCTAAACGGTGGATGCAAATGCAAAAGTGTATTGTTCAATTCATCAACTGTTAGAGTGAAAAAAAAAAAATCACATTTTAGCTGCAATGTCTCCTCCCGGCCACCATAAGGATTTCTATGCAGCCTTAGAGGATGACAGGGAGAGAGGAAAAGAGTCGATTCTGAGCTGAAGTGGCTGTCTATTTCCTGCTCTGATCTGGATACCTGTAGTGTAAAGGCCCTGTCACACACAGAGATAAATCTGTGGCAGATCTGTGGTTGCAGTGAAATTGTGGACAATCAGTGCCAGGTTTGTGGCTGTGTACAAATGGAACAATATGTCCATGATTTCACTGCAACCACAGATCTGCCAAAGATTTATCTGTGTGTGATGGGGCCTTTAGAGACAGCCTGTGAATGGCTGTGCGAGCAGACCTAGAGTGTAAGAGAGAGTCTGCCGACTGTTATGCGAGCAGACCTAGAGTGTGAGAGAGAGCCTGCCAACTGTTGTGCGAGCAGACCTAGAGTGTGAGAGAGAGTCTGCCGACTGTTGTGTGAGCAGACCTAGAGTGTGAGAGAGAGCCTGCCGACTGTTGTGCGAGCAGACCTAGAGTGTAAGAGACAGCCTGCCGACTGTTGTGCGAGCAGACCTAGAGTGTGAGAGAGAGCCTGCCGACTTATGCGAGCAGGCCTAGAGTGTGAGAGATAGCCTGCCAACTGTTGTGTGAGCAGACCTAGAGTGTGATAGAGAGCCTGCCGACTGCTGTGTGAGCAGACCTAGAGTGTGAGAGACAGCCTGCCGACTGCTGTGCTAGCAGACCTAGAGTGTGAGAGAGAGCCTGCCGACTGTTGTGCGAGCAGGCCTAGAGTGTGAGAGACAGCCTGCCGACTGCTGTGTGAGCAGACCTAGAGTGTGAGAGACAGCCTGCTGACTTCTGTGTGAGCAGACCTAGAGTGTGAGAGACAGCCTGCCGACTGTTGTGCGAGCAGGCCTAGAGTGTGAGAGACAGCCTGCCGACTTATATGTGAGCAGACCTAGAGTGTGATAGAGAGCCTACCGACTTCTGTACGAGCAGACCTAGAGTGTGAGAGAGAGCCTGACGACTGTTGTGCGAGCAGACCTAGAGTGTGAGAGAGAACCTGTTAACTGTTGTGCGAGCAGACCTAGAGTGTGAGAGAGAGCCTGCCGACTGCTGTGCTAGCAGGCCTAGAGTGTGAGAGACAGCCTGCCGACTTCTGTGTGAGCAGACCAAGAGTGTGATAGAGAGCCTGCCGACGTCTGTGTGAGCAGACCTAGAGTGTGATAGAGAGCCTGCCAACTGCTGTACGAGCAGACCTAGAGTGTGAGAGAGATCTTGCTGACTGCTGTTCGAGCAAACCTAGAGTGTGAGAGAGAGCTTGCCGACTGCTGTGTGAGCAGAGACCACGAAGCTGCATGTCAGTGTACATAAACGGCTGCCAGAGAGAGAACTGTGAGCGGAGCAGTTATCCTGGTGATATATACCTGAGACCTTCCTACCAGATCTGACTACTGCCCTGAGGTGATCCATTCCTGAGGCCTTCCTATAAGACTGTGATTTCTACCCTGAGGTGATCTGTCCCTGTGATTGCCGGTGCCATAGAGAACTGCTGCGGAGCCGAAAGTGAAGTGGAGACCGCTTTGTACCAGAGACGATCCCGGATCAATCTATTGGTACTGTAAGTCCTGAGCTCAGGCCCCGCTTATATCTTTGTGTTTTTGAGGGCAAGTAGTTTTGGCACCCAAACAGGTAGAATACATAATACACAGTAGTCACTGCTGCAGTATTGAACCTTACTTACTGTGTATTCTTGCTAGCAGGTGTTTAACTCTGAGGTACTTTCCCGTTTGTTCCTATGTGTGGAGGTAGGGCGGGGGAATAGAGATTTGGCTAAGATTGTTAAAGGGAACCTGTCACCAGATTTGGTGACTTTTTTGCTGCAGCCATGACCACTGGGCTCTTATATACAGCATTCTAACATGCTGTATATAAGAGCCCAGGCCACTGTGTAGAACGTAAAAATCACATTATTATACTCACCTAAGGGGCGGTGCGGTGCAGACTGGTCAGATGGGCGTCTCAATTCTCCGGTCAAGCGCCTCCTCTTTTGGCCATCTAAAGCTTCTGTGTCGCACTACACTGCGTTCCAAATTATTATGCAAATGTTATTTTTCTCCGATTTTCCTAAACAGTGGATGCAAATGACTCAGTGTATTGTTCAAATCATCAACCGTTAGAGGGAAAACCACATTTTATTGTAAAATCCTTCCAATTGCAATAGGATTATTTTCTAAACTAAACATTTTTCAAAATGCATTGTTCCAAATTATTATGCACAATAGAGTTTGCAAACATTTTATAGGTTGCAAAGAACTGAAAATGATCATTACTTTAATTTGCAGCATTGAGAGGTCACATCTACAGAAATCAAAAGCTTTTCCAAGCAAAAGCATTGTTACAGGCCAACTTACATGTTAACAAAGGACCCATCTTTGATGTCACCTTCACAATTCTTGAATCCAGTGAACTTGTGAGCTTTTAGATAGTTTCTTCTTGAATTTCTTTGCAGGATGTCAGAAGAGCCTCCCAGAGTTTTGATGTGATCTGCCTCCCAAACTGATAGATCTTTTGTTTGAGGATACTCCAAAGGTTCTCAATAGGTCTGAGGTCGGGGGAGGCTGGTGGCCACACCAGGAGTTTCTCTCCTTTTTTGCCCATAGCAGCAAATTACTAGGGTTTTCTTAGCAGCATGAGATAATGCATCGTCAGCATGAAGATTATTTGCTATGGATGGGACGATGCTCTTTAACTTCTTCACGACCAAGGACGTACTGGTACATCCTAAATCATGAAGAGGTAATCACCGCCGACTGCTGCGGTGAGCCGGCAGCGATCCCTGCATCTGTCTGCTGATTTCAACAGCAGACATGTGGGGCCTACAGGCGCAGGTAGATCTGTGACAGCGCGATTTAAATGGCCGTGGCAGGGAAATCGCCTTTCCCCGCCACCATCGGAGACCCCGTAACACGATCATGAGTGGGGAGCCAATGTTTGCCATTGAAGTGACGGGTCATGTGATGACTCCTGCTGCTGTCATAACGTAGTTCCTGTTACAGAGCAGCAACTGTAACAGTAAGGCCTGTGCCACACACACGTGAAAATCACGCACGTGCCGCGAGACACGTATTTTCCTTGCGTGTTGCGTGAGGTAACTACGTGTCTCCGGTACGTGCAGACCACATGTGTTCTTCGTGTGTTATCGCGGATAGAACCGGTAATTTGCATACTCACCTGGTCCGCGCTGCTGTTCGTGGTGCTGATCTTCGGTCTCCGGTCCTGCCGACTCCCCGCTGCTGCTGCTTCTGGCTGCAGTGAAGTGAATATTAAATGAGCATAATGAGCAGCGGGCGGCAGCAAGTGACAGCAACGGCAGAGCCTGCAGGGCTGGAGAAGGTGAGTAAAGATTTGTTATTTTTTTCTCTGACATGTGAGTTTTCTCCGGCGCGTGTCACACGGGACCGCATCCACACTACATCCGTGTGGTACGGGTGCGGGCCGTGTGACACCCGTGATGCTGGAGCAAAACGGACATGTCAGCGTGAGAAACTCACGGACACACGTAAGTACAGAACGGACACACGTTCCATTCAAAAATACTTACGTGTGTCCAATACATTAGGAAAACATTGGTCCAGGTGTGTATGTGTCTCCGGTACGTAAAAAACCTGCCAAACACGTACCGGAGGCACAAACGTGTGACAGAGGCCTAATGCAGCATTTCTGCCGATTACAGCTGTGCAGCTCTGATCAACAGAAATGAATGAGCGATCAGACTGCTGATCCTTATAGTCCCCTAGTGGGACTAGCAAAATAAAAAATTTTTTTAAAAAAATTAAAAGAAATAAAAAAAACCTAAAACGTTCAAATCACCCCCTTTTCACCCCATTGTAAATTAAATGGTTAAAAAAAATAAAAAAATATACACACATTTGGTATCGCTGCATTCAGAAATGCCTGATCTATATATAAAATCAATCCAAATTCCAAACGCCAAAATTATTTTTTTTCGATCGTCGCAAATTTTGCATAAAGTTCAATAACAGGCGATCAAAATGTAGCATCTGCGAAAAAATGGTACCATTAAAAACATCAGCTCGAGATGCAAATAATAAGTTATCATTGAGCCCCATACCTCAAAATGTGAGAATGCTAAAGGTCGCGGAAAATGGTGCAAAAAGTGCAGAGCAAAGTACTGTAATACGCAGGCTGGTGGTGGCTACAGCTTATAGGGGACAAATCTGGTGACAGGTTCCCTTTAAATAAAATGAAATGGTTGGAAAAGAAAATACATTTCTTAATTTCTTGGTGATGAATGTAGCAAAATTGGGTGAAAACTACAATTTAATTAGTAATTAGCAAAGGTTTTTCTAAATTCCCAAATGCAAATACAGCAAAAAAATGTACAAAAATAAAACTTAACTTTTAATATAAATAATCCTTAAAAGGAAGCAAGGAACCACCTCACTTCTGATAAAATCTAGTTGTGATGGTGGGATATTGTGGGTTATGTACCATTTTGTGTGGGTTAATGTTTAGGCATGGTTCACTGTCCATTATTTGTATTGCTTGTGTGTACATTGTATTGTCTGTAAGTAATCACCCCCTGTAGTATTCCTGGCCCTGGCCGTGCTCCATTTCCCTTCTCCCTGGAAATACATCAGGAGAAGGGAAATGAATCGGTAGTAAATTCATTCTAAGGGACCGTGAGTCCAAGTACAGAGGGACCACTGAGACGCCTACAAGAATTAAAATTACGCCTGAAAGGAACACCACTGCACAAAAATGGGTGAGATGGTTCCTCTATCTTTAAGGCTGCTATTTTGATCCTTGAATTTATGCTATCATACATAGGATCTCGATAGGCCCTATTTTGTAAATCTTGTGAATCTTATGTGATATTGTGACGCCCCCTGGACTATCAGGTCGTCACAGGGTATTGCACAATCTACCCTCCTGTGCAGTATCCACCTCCTTCTTGGTTCTGGGTCCCTAACCAAATGGTGTTGCCTACATCAGCAAATCAAATCCTAGATACACCCTGCACCACACCCACCAAACACACCAGTGGACGGCTTGAGTGGAATAGGGTCGCCCACCTAGGGGGTCAGGGAGTGTAGTCAGTTGGTAGTCTGAAGTGGAGGAAGTAGTGAATGAGTAGCCCTTGAGCTGTGAGGAGGTCTGAGGAGGTCGGGAGTGGTGACTCTCATAAGAAAACTGTCTAGGTTGCAGACGGTGGTCTGGGCCTAGAGGAGTCGGACCCCCGGTCGCAGGGGATCGTGGCAAGGGGATCTGTCGAGCAGGACAGCCAGTGGCCTTGGACCATCACCGGTCCGGAACTGAGGCATGACGGGGTACGTGGACCCTAAGTCGGGGAGTAGCTGCAGGCAACCCGATAATTTACCCGTGGAGAACGGAGCCTTCAAGATTCGTTGCCAACCACTCCAAAATTGGGGCACTAGCACAACGAGGGGGATAGGAATTTCCATCCAAAGCGGTCCAGAAAATCCCAAGTACAAGCTCCCACACTTAGCCACAGTGGGGAGTGGGACCCGGCAAGTTTCACACTACCGGGACCACCAGAGAAGTAAACTTAGTGCCAGGAGGCAGGTCACGGATCACCAGGCAGCACCATTGGGGACGGGACCCGAACTAGCTCCCCTCAGCGGCAGCGGTGTCCAGAGATTTGGTTTACCCGGTTGTTGGTGTCTGCTTGATGGACTGAGTGAGTACCAGAGTGATCCCTGTTTCCCACGGCCTTATCCTCACACCGAGTCCCGGGGCATCCCCCCTACCCGTGGAGGGTCACAACACCTGGCTGTCCCCCATCACCACCCCGGGTACTCCCCAACGGTAGCGGTGGTATTCACCCCAGTTACCGCGCACCACGGGTGGCGTCACAAACTCTATAATCCCCTGTAAATACCCCTTTCATTTGAGTGGCCACACGACCCCTGGGTCCGGAGACCCTCGAGCCACTGAGAACCCGGATCCGAGCAGCTCGGCTGCTTCCATGGGGGTGGCACAATATTCTATAGTGATTCTTTATATTGGGCTTCTGAATTGGTTTATACTACTGTTGTTGTACGGTGTGCTATTCCCCTAGAAATACAGCCAGGGCGAACAGCGACTCAAGGGCATCGTCAACAGTGAGCACTAGATTTTATCAGACGTGAGGTGGTTCCTTGCTTCCTTTTAAGGATTAGTTATATTAAAAGTTACGTTTTATTTTTGTACCTTTTTTTGCTGTATTTGTCTTGCTACCTCCAGTAAGGTTACTTTGCCAGTAGCTGAATTAATAAATTCCCAAACGACCAATCTGCTATTGAACAGTCGGTGTATAGCTACAAAAATGGAGGGTAAAAAAATGCAAATAAAATACAATTAAAGTAATATATGGTCAAAAAAATGTAAAAGGAGGCCATTGTTGGAATGGCAGAATCACCGGAGGAGGGAAGGGAAAATGATTGGAAGTCTATAAGAATAGATGATCACGTAATAAAAGGTTCAAGGCAAGATGTAACTAGGAGAAGACAGCCGCAATAAATCTAATAAAGTGCACTTGCAAAATTGGAACAAGGCTGACAGACAGGTATGCCAGCACCGCAAAGCAACCAATATAGTTCTGAATATAAAAACTGGCCTAATGAATGTGTTTAAATAAGATATACATAACCATAATAGATATTCCCTCTGGGGTTGGCAAAATGTTTCTAGACTTTAATCGAAGGGTCCAGAAAAGTTTCAGGAAAAGGAGACGATATAGTGGAGAAGAGCCGGAGAGCTGAGCAGTGATGGGAGTATAAGGATTTTTTATTATATTTTTTTCCATTTATTATGTACAGACCCTGGAGCAGAATAAGGGACATTACAATAACTTCTCTGCGAATCGAAGTTCAAGGAAAAATCTCCACAAACAGGTAAAATACAGTTTTCCTATGGCGTCGGCGTCCCTAAAGGGTCTGACTTACTCACTGTCCCGGCCAGATCACATCCTCCCCCACACTCTTCTGGCCGTCCATGTGTGATGCTGCCTGCGTCTCCTCCTGGGGCCTGTGCACGCAGCCCAGGTCTCCCGGGAATGTACTCAAGACGCACAGGAACACATCAGTTCTCCTTTTAAATGGCCAGTGCGCTACTTCCAGGAAATGCCTCTCAGCGCCTATGGCTGAGAGGCACAATGTATTTAAGGCACCCTCCCATTAGGGGAGAGGCCTGTACAATAACCTTAATCTGTTAGTATAGCAGTCTGCTCGTAGCTACTGTAGTTGTCAGGTTCCTGTCCCGTTAATCCTGTGTCCGTCACCCTGTACCTGCCTTCTCATACCTCTCTGTCACTACCATACCCATCATATCTGTCCATACTCGCCTGCTTGTCTGCCCCAGCCATCCCACCTGTACCTGCATGCACCTGTGCCTATATCTGAGTCCATCTCCTGTCCTGGGGGTCAGCTGCCACAGTCTGTCACTGCCCTGGGAGTGGTACCTGGCATCCGCCTTACGGCAGGCACTTAGTTAAGCCTCTACCACTAAAGGGTAAGATCGGGTCCCCCCTGTGGTCCAGTGGGTCCACTGACCCCTACACTGGTCGCGAGTGTTACAATTGCCTGATCTGCTCACCTTTATTAATAAAAAAGAATTGTTGCCTTATTTTTTTTTCCTTCTTTGATGATGGTGCAGAGAGTAAAGTGAGCTCTACCATGAGTGTGTTCCGCTCTGGGGAGACCTCCGGTTAAGTCTGGGACTAGACGGTCACAACGCCTTATTGTTCGCAGGTCTATAAGGCCCCTTTCACATTGCGCTTTTACTTACTTCAGTGGTTCCATTGGGGTCATCCATCCCCTCCCCCAACCCACAAAACATGTTTCAGACGCATGCGCCGACAGGGCCATTGACGATAATGGAGAAAACTCCGTAAGCGTGTGCTGTCTTGCACCATTTTTGCACATATACATTTTCTGCAAGTGGACACTGAACGTAAGTAAAAGCGCAATGTGAAAGTAGCTTAACTTTTACATGAGTGACTCTACTTTCTTTTAGTGCTGTAGGGGTTAAGGACTCTTTCCTTTCTGGCTGTCCTTTGTGACCTTAATCTCAGGTGCAGCTCTTTTATAAGCACTTCCCTTCACTATAAATAGTCACGTGTCTTAACATCTGACACCGGTTATAGAATCTCATTCTTATGCTGACCATATTGGAAGGATCATGTCTTTAGAAGAAGCTGAGAAGTTGTGACAATTACAGCTGTGGTGTTTAGCTGCATTGGAGGAGCTGGGAATGATTTCATTTTTGTGTCTATCTTCCCTTACCTCGTGTTGTATTATTACAGTGATGAGACTAGTGCTCTCACCAGCCTTCTCACTAGCCAGGGTAAGCTCAGGGCAAGTGAGGGCCTAGGCATTAGAGATGAGGTTCAAAGTTTGGGTTTTGAAACAGACTTTCAAAAAAACAAAGTTCGGGCTTGAGTGAGTTACGAGTGCAAACCACTGAAGCAATTAGCGCTGTGCTTGGGTGTGAGTGTTCCTCAGCCTTGTGCGAGCCGCGTGCAGTCTATGAATGGCTCGAACTGGAGGTAAAATCAGCATGATCTGATGTAATGTGCACACACACAAAAAAATGTGAAAAACCCTCTCGTGGAAGTGTTCTACTTTAGGCTGGCCTAATGCGGGTGGAGACACAAACTGCCCAATTACGGACTTCCAGTTTGAGTCAGGGTCACAAATCGAACCTTATCTAAGGTTCAAATGTGCCTTGCGAACCGATCCTCCAAAGGTCCGCTTATCTCTACTAGGCATGTGACGGCAACGGAGGGAAGGACCCGTATAGGGATGTTAGGGACTGCAGGGTACAAACTTAGGGGAATTGCCGGAGGTGACCCCGCTCCCCTCTCCTTATCGCCAGGGTCTTCCTTCTATACCATTCCCGTTGTTACCATTGTATTGCGCTGCATGCTGATGTGTTAGTATCCAGCTCTCCTGATATGAGCCTCAGCAGCTCGTAATTGCAAAACAAAGACTTAGTAGGGAATTCTCGCCGCATGTAACCTGCGTAGGTCGCACTTCACAAAATATAAATGGAAGATTAGCTCCAGTGTGAAGAGCACTTCACTGTTAACAAGCTATGTCACCTGAGGATAAGGAGAATGGCTTTATGCTGCCGCCTTTGTGGAGAGAGCCTGGTGCCATGTTCCTTTTTGACGAGATGATATTTGAGCACTTGTAGTAACAATAACTGAGCTAATTCAATAGCAAAAGCTTTTTACCGTAAACTATTGCAAGGCCTTTTGTCTGCAAAAAGGGCACATTTAAGCCAAGCCTTGGAAATCTACAGCGCTTTATACTGTAATTAACGCAGCGCTGCGGAGCCGAGCTTCATGTAAAGAGTCAATCACCTGATCATCCTTTATAACTTTCTATTGACTTAATAGTTTACATTTTAATATTTCTTATCTTGCAGCAATGGAAATTTGCTCCTTGTTTTTACAGGCGGTGGGCTTGTGCTAACAGACAGCAGGAAATCTGTAAAAGCCGAGCTGCAGTATAAAGCCTATCTGCTCAATGATACATGCATTTTACGGTGGTCACTAACTTAAAGGGAACCTGATAGCAGTATTTTCCCCAAATACATGGCTCGTTCTATCATTATATCTAGGGATGAGCACATTTTCTGAATCTGAAATTTTGGGGGTTCTAAGCTGATTTTTTAGAAGGCTGGGAAAACGGTAAAAAAGTACTAAAACATTATATTCCCCTGTCCTGTCATCAGTGTTGTGCAGCTTGCATTAAGTGAGGCCCATCAGTGTTCGAAGATCCAAGGATCAGAGATAGTGAGCAAGGACAAAGGAGGCACCGGTCTGGGAAAAATGAGAATAATATCACTCCCTCTATTAGGGAGACTCCTCAGAGCATAGTAAAAATCTTTTCAGAATTCGCAGCACTTTTAATTCGGACTGAATTTATTTGGACCAAAACTAATCTGTCACTGAGGTGTCATGGCTGGCTGACAATCCAGTGGCAGTGAGTGTTAGAGAATCTCACAGGTTCAGCATGTGTTGTTATCTGACAGTTCCCTATTTCTTCAGCAGCGGACTCTGGGACCTTGGGAAACTGTCAGCTTTTCCTCTCAGTTGCTATCCTCTGACTTCCTTTATAAACCTCACCCTGGGAGTATTTGGGTGCGGTTTATAGTTTTTTCCTTTCTGAGCTGTGGAAAGGTCATCTTATGTTGCTCCAGACTTCTGTGGTTGCTGCAGCTCAGATAAGTGTTGTCTTTTGCTATCTACCAGGGCTCTGGTAATAGCTGTTGTGTTTCCCTTGTATTGTTCCCTTGTGTCTTCCTTTAGTGATAATAGTGTTGGTGACAAGCTCATACCCTCCATCCTTACTTAGGGCAAAGATCAGGGTTTACTTAGGGTTGAGGTATTCCTGCTCGGCGACAGTTGCGGAACCTGTATAGGGCAGGTGAGGGCAGTGAGGGTGAGTTGTAGGTTGCTGTCAAGGGTCACTACTTCTCGCCTTTCCCCAGTAATAGGGCATTCGTTTCCCCTTCCATTTGTGTTGTCCTATACGGCCGATACAGCTTCTATCCCCAGTTGTGACAGAATCTGCCCAAAACGAGTTTCAATTTTATTTCCTTTCATCCACTAGTCAATTGTAGCACAGGTCTTGTAAGAAAATAAAGGCCTAGTACCGTATTTCCCTGAAAGTAAGACACTGTCCTATATTATTTTTTGCTTCGAAAAATTAGCTAGGGCTTAATTTCGAGGTAGGGCTTTTTCTCAGGGAAACATGAGTTGGGGCTACGTTTACCCCCCCCCAAAAAAGCAAACCAGCCCCCCCCAGGAGAATCATACTTACCAGACCCCAGATGTCCGCATTGTTCCCAGGTCCTCCTGCGATCCTCATTGGGTGCTCCAAGCAGGTGTGTTCCACAGTTGTCCTCCCCTGCTTCCGGCTGGCATTCCCACACACATCAGATCACACACACATCAGATCACACATACACAACATCCAGTGATACTTATTGCTTGTGGCCTCAACATGTTGAGGAATTGCGGTGGAACTAAAGTGTGATTGTTTGTGCAATTTGATGTTTGATTGTGTGTGTAATCTGATGTGTGTGTGTTCCATCGTAAGTCCTCCCATTCAGGGTCTGGTGAATATGATTGCGGGGTCTTCCTTTTTTGGGGGGTGTCTGCTTTCTATAATGAAGTGTCTTGCTGTATTCTTTAACTTTTTTTATCTGCATGGCCTCTTCATTATTGAACCGCAACTAGAGCTTATTTTCCTGGTAGGGCTTATAGTTAAGCCTTACTCCGGAAAGGCCAAAAACTCCTGCTTGGGCTTATTTTCGGGGTAGAGCTTACTTTCTTGGAAACACAGTATGTGTGTTAGGGGTATCCAGACCATCCAAATCCATTTTCATTAGGCCCTCCCCTGGTCTGCTGATTGACAGGGATGGCAATTGCAAAATGATCCAATGGGTGCAAGAAATCTGTCTCTTGAGTGTTAAAAGTTGGCACCTGCATAGAGTGTTTTCCAATTTGATGGCTGAGCAATTACTTTTAGTTCAATATTGCTTCTACACAATGAGGAAATCTATTGTGGATGCGCTGATTTTCAGCACCGGGGGAATCATTGATTGGTTCATTATACAGGTTGGAGCTCTGGTTTTTTTACAAACCTCCAAATTCCATTTATAAACCCGGATTCAATATACCATGCTGTGTGCTTGCAGGCACCCCCGGGGGACTGCTGTGCTTTGATATTACATTCAATGTAAATCAGTGTATGGTCTACTGTTCCTCCCCCCTGTTCCTCTCACACTGTCACGTTTGTGTCACAGCCGGCTGACAATCCAGTGGCAGCGAGTGTTAGAAAATCCCAGAGATTGGCGGTATGTGTTGTTATCTGACAGTTCACTGTTTCTGCAGCAGCGGACTCTAGGACCCTGGACAACTGTCAGTTTTTCCTCTCAGTTGCTAGCCTCTGACATTCTTTATAAACCTCACCCTGGGGTGGTTTGGGTGCGGTTTATAGTTTGTTTCTTGCTGAGCTCTGGAAAGGTTATCTTCTGTTGCTCCAGACTTCTGTGGTTGCTGACGCTCAGATAAGTGTTGTCTTTATCCATCTACCAGGGCTCTGGTTATTGCTGTTGTGTTTGCTCAGTATTGTTCCCTTGTTTCTTCCTTTACTGATAGTGGTGTTGACGAAGAGCTCATACCTTCCTTCCTTTCTTAGGGCCCAGACCAGGGTTTGACTAGGGTCGAGGTATTCTTGCTTGGCGACAGGTGCAGAACCTGTGTAGGGCAGTGATGGTGAGCTGCAGCTTGTTTTCAGGGGTCACCACATCCACCCTTTCCTTAGTGATAGGGCATTCCTTTCCCCTTCCCTTTGTGTTGTCCTATACAGCCTGTCCTCGGCTGTGACATAACCAAGCACTAACATACTCCAGCTTCATCTCCCTCCTCTCCCTCCCTTGTATTCACTTTTTTAACTTAGACTGATTCTCTGTTGATTAGTGATGAGTGAATCTGTTGAAATGCAGATTCACCAGCTTTGCCAGTTTTGCCAGGAAAATTTGATTTCTGGCTAATCAATATTCTGCTAATCGAAAGCACTCCAAAGCCAACAATGGCCTTAAAAAAAAAAAAGCGTGTAACACTCTGAGGTCTCCTAGAACTGTAGCCAACCTTATCAAGCTCATTAACTCAAACCCAGCCTTAGCATTATTGAAGTATCCTTGGCGTATATGGCTATGAGTAAACAGATCATAACCTTTCTTCCCTGTCAGACATTATCTGTACAGTTCGCTCACTGATTATGGATTTCTCTCCCTATCTGTCATGAATGTGTCACGGCCTGTCACGGAGGTGTCACTGCAAGCTGACAATCCAGTGGCAGCAAATACTAGACCATCACAGAGATTGGAGGCACTTGTTGTTATCTGACAGTTTTCTGTTACTGAAGCCAGTGGACTCTAGGACCATGGGAAACTGTCAGTCCTCCATAGCAGTTGATATCCTTTGACTTCCTTAATAACCTCACCCTGGGGTTGTTTGGGTGCTTTTTATAGTTTGTTCCTTGCTGAGCTCTGAATAGGTCATCTTCTGGTGCTTCCGAGAATTTTGCCGTTGTAGATGCTCAGATAAGTGTTTGTCTTTTGCTATCTACCAGGGCTCTGGTGATTGCGGTCGTGTTTCTATTGTATTGTTCCCTTGTGTCTTCCTTTAGTGTTAAATGAGATGGACGAACAGCTCATCTCTCCCATTCCCCATTTAGGGCCCAGTGCTAGAGATACTTAGGGTCAGATATCCGGCTTGGCGCATAGGTGAGGAACACCCAGGGTGGTGAGGGACAGCAGGCACCAGCTGAAGGTTTTTGTCAGGGATCACCACTTCCCTTTTTCCCTAACTTTAAGGTATCTCTTCCCCCTACCTGTGTGGTGTGTTGTCCTATACTGGTGGTATAGCCTTTCTCCCTTGCCATGATACTATCTCTATGCCTAAGCTGTGAGCGTTAACATCCTGTAGCTAGAATCAATACAAAGCAGCTGCTGCATTCCCTGCCTCAGCTTTTATACTGGCTGTAAAAGTCCCTTCTGATTGGCTGTGCTATTGTGTCGCCCAGGAATACTCGGTCCCGGGCAGTGTACGTTTGGAGGATGTCACGGTGGTGGCCATTGCCGGTTCCGTGCCCTCGGCCCTTTTTGTAAAGGGGGTATATTTGCAGGGGATTATAATGTTCACATGTGACGCCACTTACGGTGTTGCGGCTATGTGTATGGAGCCACCGCTGCACAATGTTCGCTGCTGGGGCTGGTGTTAATGGCAGCCTGGATGGTAGGCCCTCTGCAAGCAGAGCCAGGCCCCAGAGGGTAGGTGTTGTGACAGATGTTGGAAGAAGGGAGTCCACACAAAAGTTTAGTGCCACTTTTTTTTTTACTCAATGTCCGGTGATGCTAACTGGTTACCCGAGGCTGACTGGTTTCACCTTCAGGTTCCCTTGTACCCAGTGCCAGTTAGTAATCTAGTGCCTTCCTCCTCTGCACTTGTCTTTGTTTAGTGGGTCCCCGTGGCGTAGAGCAACTGGGGGTCCCCGTCTGGTGGTATTGTTCCACTGCTGTCCACCTGACAGTAGCGTGAACCCTGTGGGGTTGGAGTCTCTGGTCCTGTCACCGGTTCTCCCTTTGCTACTGAGTCTTCGGATTCTTAGGGTTAGCAAGGTCCTTGATGGTCCCCTTGCTGTTCAGGTGTTAACAAGCCTGCTTGTCCTAGGGTCCTGTACCCCGTCAGTGCGTAGTTCCGGGAGCACTCCACCGTATTCTACCGGCAACTACTCTTCTGGGCACCACGTTACTGCTCACTACAGGACAGTCCATCTCCACACCTTCACAGTCTTACTCCTACTCCATTACTGTCTCTTTCTCCTTCTCCACAGTCCGCCCCCCCCCCCCACCTGGTCAACTAGTGGACTGGACTGGCTCCACCTCGAGGCGGCCATCCATTGGTCTGACCCTAGCTGGGTACCATTGTATGAGGGATCTGGGATTTGTGTGACACCGGCACTGGGTTTCCGGGTCCCTAAGGGGTTAGGCCCTGCATCCCAGTGGGGATGCAGAACCTTGTAGCTCTCTGATGGCTTCAGGGGCGCTACACTATACCATGTGATACGATTGCTGTAAGATATTATTGATCTGAAGCCATGAGATTCTTCTCTGGCTGCTGCACTCTTCTACTATGTGTAAAAATGGGGGTGGCCACTCTACGTGATTTGCGTGAACTTGACGAATTCCTAAAAATTCCATACAAATTTCATTCTTATCAAATCTCTACTAATAAGGAGGTTCCTGATCACATATAGGAATCTGCAGACAGGTAACAGAATGCTACACGTACAGTTTATATAATATGAATCGGTGCATTATAAATGTTAAACACTCAGCTCTGCTACATCTGTACTTTACCTAGAAATATACGTAATATTCAGGTTGATAATGCTTTTACTCAAGAGCAGCACTTAGCATTTAGCACGCATCATAGCGACAATATGATATGTGATCTATGTACAATAGCGTGTGGCGGAGTGCATTACATGCCGTGCGTGCTACTGAAGTATTCATGAACCCCATCAAAGATCTCTTTACGGGAAGCATCAGTGAGGACATTGCAGAACTTCTTAAAAGTAATAACCTGAAATCCCATAAAACGTGGCTCATATATTACTCAGAGCAGACAGGCTCTGCTTACACCCACAGCCTTCGCGAAGTTGTTGATTTTTTAGTTTTCTTTTTTGAAATGCGAATTCATAAAATTGATGTTTAATAAAATATTTTTATTTTGAGAAATGAAATATTTATGGATGATAGAGAAGCAGGAGACACTTGTATTCTTGTAAATGTTGGTGGAGAGGTGTAAAACGCGACAGACGACATGAATATTTCAGATCTTCTCACTCCTGACTATAACGATACGAGGATAACAATACATGAATGCAGTAATACAGCGACTTCTGAATAACACGACCGAAACATCACAGAATTGTTACTAGTAGTGGTAGTAATGGTCGAGGTCCGGACCAGAAGGAGCAGAAAAATTCCAAAACGTACCGTACAAAACACTCTGTGTCGTAAAATTTGAATTCTTATGTTATCCATTCACGTAGGGAATGCGTCAACCTATGTCATTTGTATCAGTGAGCAAAGTGCACATGACCTTCATCATTAATGTGGTTGTCCAAAAGTAAAGCATTTTTCTCCTAACTTCCTATCTATTTCTTCCCATAATCTAAGCTATTGTCTAATATTCTTGCTTTAAAAAATCCTTAAGATTCCTTAACAATATTATCTAACAGCTACTGTATTCTGTTTTATTTTTCTATTTCCTGATCTGACGATGATTCATTTGAGCAGCCCAGTGCATGCTGGGATATTTAAAGCGTCATTAGGGGACAGAGGCTGTGGTCACTGTCACAGCTTATAACCCTCCCTCAAATGAAGCACCATCAGTGACACTCGTTTCAGGGGTGTTAGTGTCACTGCTGCATCCCTGAGTGTTTTCTTAGTGCAGTGTTGCAATCTGCTCCACCTTGTGCACTGTCTCCTCTTCCTGTGCACTGTCTTCCCACTGTGTGCTGTCTCCTCCCCACATGCTGTCCCTTCCCCAAGCACTTTCTCCTCCCCTGTGTGCTGTCTCCTCCCTCGTGTGCGGTCTCCTGCGCCTGTACACTGTCTCCTCCTTATGCTCTGTTTCCTCCCTATGTGTTGTCTCCTCCCCTGTACATTGTCTTCTCCCCTGTGCGCTGTCTCCTCCCTGCTGCAATGTCTCCTCCCCTGTGAGCTGTCTTTTCCCCGTGCGCTGTCAGCTCTCCCCATGCGCTGTCTCCTCCCCATGCACTGTCTCGCTGTCTCCTCCCCGTGCACTATTTTTTCTCTATGCACTGTCTTTTCCCCATGTGCTGTTTCTTCCCCATGTGCTGTCTCCTCCACATGCACTGTCTCCTCTCTGTGTGCTGTCTCCTCCCCTTGTGCGCTGTCTCCTCCCCTTCCACTGTCTACTCCCTTTGCACTGTCTCCTCCCCGTGCACTGTCTCCTTTCCCCATGTGCTGTTTCCTCCCCATGTGCTGTCTCCTCCCCATGTGCTGTCTCCTTCCTGTGCACTGTCTCCTCCCCGTGTGCTGTCTCCTCCCCGTGTGCTGTCTCCTTCCTGTGCACTGTCTCCTCCCCGTGTGCTGTCTCCTCCCCGTGTGCTGTCTCCTTCCTGTGCACTGTCTCCTCCCCGTGTGCTGTCTCCTTCCTGTGCACTGTCTCCTCCCTGTGTGCTGTCTCCACCCCGTGCACTGTCTCCTTTCCCCATGTGCTGTCTCCTCCCCCCATCCACTAGTGCAGTACCTCCTTCCATGCCCTGCAATAAGCGAAGCGTCTGGACTGTTGAATAGCTGAGCTGTAGTGTTAACTGGGATTTACATAAAACAACACTGAGATAATGGGAACTTTTGCCAAAGAAACTGAACTCTCTGACGGCAGACACTGAGCCGTGCTACTTCTCTGCGTGTGTTAATTTCATCCAGTTAATACAACATGACGGCGCTTATTAAGAATGCTCCATTTGTACTATCAGCAACAAAGGCGATATTCCCAGTGACTGAGAAAAGGAAATATATTACCATGATTATCCCTCATGAGTGCTCATCTCTTGTCTCATCTAAATAAGAAGCTGGAGATTCAAAAATACGTGACAGGGATGAAGCTATGGGAGGAGGTCACCCCTGATTTTTGGAGCCTCAAAGGCTTCGCTGCCACATGAGTAGGGATGAGCAAACATGAACAGAACAAAGACTTTTCTAGTGAGAAATTCCATACCTACCACTGACTGGCAGTGACCTATGGAGCTTTGTTCTGAGAACAAAGCACCATAGGACTCGATGGGCGTAATGGGACATTACAACATTGGATTATGTCAGAACTTCGAGGATTTCTGCTTACTTAATAAATTGGTGAACATGGAGTACAGGGGAGTTGTTATTCAAATAAAATATTTTTTACTGTGTGTGTTTTGACTGTACACTTGCCGGGTTAGTAATGGGGATGTCTGATAGATGCCTCTCCATTAGTAACCTCTGGGCTTGATGCCAGCTGTCAATTCACAGCTGACATCAATCCCAAAAGTATTACCTCGATTACCACTGTACCGCTCCCGCGACAGCCGACGGGCTGCTCGGATCCGGATCCGCAGTGGCTCGAGGGGTCTCCGGACCCGAGGCGGGGTCGCGCGACCGCTCGAAAATGAAAAAAGGGGGGAGAAAGAGTGGATTGGATATTGTTCGTGACGCCACCCACGGGTCATGGTAAAATGGGATACCACCGCTGCTGCATTTAGGAGAGAGGGAGAGCGCCCGGGAGCGATGGAATGGCAGCTGGTGATGTTAACCCCTCCGTGGACAGGGGAAGGTGTCCCGGGGCTCGGTGACGGCAGGCTGGGGACCCGTTGGAAGCAAAGGGCCACAACGTACTCACACAGTCCAGAGATGCTGACACTAACACCAGGTAAACTAAAGTCTTCAATGCTCTGCAGCTTTAGTTCGAGCACGCTGGGTCCGTGCCCTTTTGGCGTTGTTGGTTGGTCTGAAGCCTTGTCCCTTGGCACTGTGTTTAGTCTTGGTGGATCCCTTACGCCTAAGACTACTC
Organism: Anomaloglossus baeobatrachus; assembly: GCF_048569485.1. NCBI lineage: Eukaryota > Metazoa > Chordata > Amphibia > Anura > Aromobatidae > Anomaloglossus > Anomaloglossus baeobatrachus. The sequence goes on along the minus strand of NC_134357.1, from coordinate 37,051,268 downwards.
GGGCCCCGCTCACCTGCGTGGCTAGCAAGGTGAGCCTGCTCTCAGGGTTCACGCTTTGGATTTTCTGGACAGATTTGGCAAGTCCTATCCCCCTCGTTGCGCTAGTACCCCGATTTTGGAGCGGGTGGAGAGCGGTTCATGAAGATTCCGTCCTCGTCGGGTGAATTACTGGGCTGCATAAAGCTACTTCCCAGCCTAGGGTCCGCGTACCCAATCGTGCCCTGGCCCCTGCCCGGTTGTAGCACAAGGCGGCCAAACTGCCCTCCGTGGCAGTACCGTGCCCCCTGCCATTACCCCCTGCGACCGAGGTTCCAGCTCCTTCCAGGCCAACGTCTGGCACCTGGAACGGGTACAGGAGCCCATCTCCGCAGCGTGACCTTTTCCTGTCACTGCTCACTGACACTCTCTGACTACAACTGACACTTCTGGCCCTCCTTCTACCATTCCTCCATCTGGGCGGCCCTATTCCCCTCAGGCTGCCCAATGGGTGTTTGGTGGATATGGTGCAGAGTGTTCCTCAGGAATTGTGTATACCTGTTCTTAGCAACGCCAAAGGGACAGGACCCGTAACCAAGGAGGAGCGGGTACCATGCAGAAGGACAGATTGCATGGCGCCCTTGTGACGACCTGATAGGCCAGGGCGTCACACCACCACACCAGGGCAATTAGGAACAGGCGGGCAAAGAGCTGGAATTGGTGTATCTAATGGATGCACCACTTCTGGGGTGGTTCGGGCTGCTATATTTAGCCTGGGAGGTGACAAATAACCATGGACCTTCCCACCCTGATAATACCAGCCCCCAACTGCCTGCTTTACCTATGCTGGTTATAAAAATAGGTTGCAGTCCACATATATATATTATTTTATTTATTCCCCATCCACATTTGTTTGCAGGACAACTGCCCTAATTAGTTTCCTTTTGCAGCCTCTTACTATAACCATTTTACAGCCATTTTACAGCACACATAAGCCCGGGTCCCCATTGACTCATATAGGGTTCAGGGTCCGGGGTCAGGTCCAGGTCCTGAACCGGACCGAACTTTTATCTTAAGTATGGCTGTACCCGAACTTCCACGGGTCTGCTCATCAGTACACATGAATATACACTACTGTAAGAAATGGCCCTTGATAGGTGGGGGGTCCATTATCGAAATAGTGCCTATGGGGAATGTTACCACCATGGTCAAAATGTAACCACTGACACGTCTGTATGTCCTCAGCTAGGTTACTATAATTGAAGCATAGTGAATTGAATTATATAAGAATTTGTCATCAGATTTCACAATACAAACTTCACAAGACATTATTAAATACAATAAATCTCATATCTGATGAGGCTGGTGTACTTATCCTAAAATCTGTGTCAGAATATCTGTAAGATCCATTTTTAAAGCTTTCAAACCTGATATTAAAATAAGTAATTTATGAGTCCAGCTAGAGCTGGAGTAACACTTATCTTATTATCCGGATTGTACAGCCATTCTGACATGGATTTTGAAAGTAAGTACACCGGGATTAAGAGAAGTAATAGTTTACGTATTGTGAAATCTGGAGACATATCAGCTTTGAAGCAATTTACCAGTGTCTATTACAGTTTCTTACCATTGCGGAGTCTCCTCTGGCCATCGGTTACTGTAGCCTGTGGCCTGTGACTGCTGACTGCAGGGAGATTAATGGAAAACTTTAATTTTCGGCTGTTGCCTCCCTGTATTATGGGATCACTACTGCCTAAGGGAGCTATTCCAAATCTGGTAAACTAGGGAATTGCTATTTAACCAAACCCCGAATCCTTAATTTGGATCTGTCACTGATTTCACAATGCAAATTACAAACATTCTGCAATAGATCTCTTAAATCTTGTGCACTTATTTTTTAATATGTAAGTCACAATCGATCTCAGCTCAGAATTGCCTGCTTGAAAGCTCCTCAGTGTCCCTCCTCCATGCTGCTGATGAATCTCCACCAACATAGCTTGAAAGTAAGCTCGTCAGTGTCCCTCCTCCATGCTGTTGATGAATCTCCATCTACCTAGCTTCTAAGTAATTTCCTTAGTGTGCCTCCTCCATGCTGCTGATGAATCACCACCAACCTAGTATGAAATTAAGTTCCTTAGTGTCCGATCTCCATGCTGCAGATGAATCTTCACCAACCCAGCTTCAAAGTAAGTTTCCCAGTGTCTCTCCTCCATGCTGCTGACGAATCTCCACCAACCTTCAAAGTAAGTTTCCCAGTGTCTCTCCTCCATGCTGCTGATGAATCACCACCAACCTAGTGTGAAAGTAAGTTCCTCAATTCCTCTCCTCCATGCTGTGGATGAATCTCCACCAACCTACCTTGAAAGTAAGTTCCTCAGTGTCTCTCCGCCATACTGCTGATGAATCTCCACCAATTTAGCTTCAAAGTGAGTTCCTCAGTGTCCCTACTCCATGCTGCTGATGAATCTCCACCTACATAGTGACGCGCCCACGGGGTCTTGAGTTACCCATCACCGGGCCGAGGTGTTTCTCCTGGGTCGCCGCGGTGGCCTTGCCCAGTTTTGTGACCCCGGCGGTGTCAATAAAGCTGGGGATGGAGACGATGGGGGTAGTTGTTCATTACACCACCTGTGGAGTGCAGCCGCCTCTGCAGGACTTCTCACTTCTGGGGCAGATAGTGACGCAGCTCGGGTGTTGCAGCTCTCCACAGGTAGAGCTAGGCCCCAGGGAGGATTCTGGTGGTAGTAGTCACCTACGGCGAAGGGGCGCGAGGTTGCGAGCGCCGGTAGTGATGGGACGACACAGAGGATGCAGTTCAAGTTCTTTTACTCACTGGTTACACACTGCTGTTAGAGCACCGAGCTACGCTGTGATGAGCTTCAGCCGATCCCGGATACTTCGGAGGTTGAGGCTGGCTGTTCCTTCTATGCGTCACCTTTCGACGGTTTCCCTCCACCCCAGCACCTGGGCCATGGTACGGGTCACGGGTGCCTTCTGCACTCCCCGCGTACCCTGGGATCCCCCTTCTTTCCTAAGAACCCAGGTCGAGCTTCCAGTTCCAGACCACAGGCCCCGAATTGTCGGTGTTTTTGATTGTTCCCGAGTCCCTCCAGATGCCTGCTGTCTCCGAAGTTCTCTTCTTGACTCCCTTGTGTGTGAGATGGCTCCTAACTTCCCTTGTTGGTGCCCCGCCTCCCGGGTTGCTGAACTAGTTGGCAAGAGGTCCCATACCTTATGAAGGCCACCCCAGCACCTACCCTAGCCCAGTCCCAGAGGACGAGCCCCCGTGTTTATGTGTTGGATGAGTGTGTTGGTGGTGATTACCGGTGACTACCTCCTGCATATCCGAGATGAATACTGCACCTCGAGTAATGAATACTGCCCATTTTGTGTATGTATTTGTCATGGTTATGAGTAAAGAAGGTTTACTTCTGAAATGCGTTAACCGCATCTTCATGGTCATACACCTTTATGGATTTTATTAGTATGAATATAGTTGGAATTTTATGAAAGAAAAATTCTTGAATAAGGACGTTTTATTGCCAGATTTTTTCTTTGCATGCACCTCTGGTGAGGTGCAGTACCCTGTGGTGCCTGAAGCCGCAGGGGCGCCACAGTAGCTTCAAAATAAGTTCCTCAGTGTTCGTGATCCATGCTCCTGATGAATCTTCACCAGCCTAACTTGAAAGTACATTCCTCAGTGTCTCTTCACCATACTCCTGATGATTCTCCACCAACCTAGCTTCAAAGTAAGTTCCTCACTCTCCCTCCTCCATGCTGATGATGAATTTCCACCACCCTAGTGGGAAAGAAAGTTCCTTAGTGTCTCTCCTCCATGCTGCTGATGAATCTCCATGAACCTAGCGTCAAAGTAAGCTTTTCAGTGTGCCTCATCCATGCCGCTGAAGAATCTCCACCAACCTTCAAAGTAAGTTCTTCAGTGTCTCTCCACTATACTACTATACTGCTGATGAATTTCCACCAACCTAGCTTCAAAGTAAGTTTTTCAATGTCTGTTCTCCATGCTGCTGATGAATCTCTACCAACCTAGTGTGAAAGTAAGTTCCTCAATGTTTCTCCTCCATGCTGCTGATGAATCTCCACCAACCTAGCTTCAAAGTAAGTTCCTCAGTGTCCCTCCTCCATGCTGCTGATGAATCTCCACCAACCTAGTGTGAAAGTAAGTTCCTGAATGTCTCTCCTCCATGCTGCTGATAAATCTCTACCAACCTGGTGTGAAAGTAAGTTCCTCAATGTTTCTCCTCCATGCTGCTGATGAATCTCCACCAACCTAGTGTGAAAGTAAGTTTTTCAGTGTCCCTCCTCCATGATGCTGATGAAACTCCACCAACCTAGCTTCAAAGTAAGTTCCTCAGTGTCCCTAATCTATGCTGTTGATTGAGTAAATAACTACTTAGCGTAATTGTAATTTGCTCAGTGCCCATCTAACATGCTGCTGAATATTTACCCACATTGTCTGACTGACAGCTCCTCTGTGTCCCTCCTTTCTGCCATTTATCAATCTCCAGCTACCTCACCTGATTAACAGAACCTCAAGGTACCTTCTCCTCGTTGCTGAGATCTCTCACTGCTCAGTACAAGCTGCAGTTGTCAGGCTGGATGGATGAAAACTAAGTACACTTGGACTCAGGAATTTTCTAATGCGGGCTTTACACACTGCGATATCGCCCGAATTTTGTCGTTGGGGTCACGGTTTTGGTGACGCACTTCCGCAATCGTTAGCGATATAGCTTTGTGTAACAGCGTTCAGCGATGTAAAATCGTCGCAAAAGCGTGATTTATCGCTAATCGGCTACACGGGTCCTAATTCCCAAAAATCGTTACTTCAGCAGTAACGAGGTTGTTCCTCGTTCCTGCGGCATCACACATCGCTGCGTGTGACGCCGCAGGAGCGAGGAACGTCTCCCTACCTGTCTCCCGGCCGCTATGCGGAAGGAAGGAGGTGGGCGGGATGTTACGTCCCGCTCATCTCCGCCCCTCCGCTGCGATTGGGCGGCGGTTCAGTGACGTCGCTGTGACGCCGCACGGACCGCCCCCTTAGAAAGGAGGCGGTTCGCCGGTCACAGCGACGTCGCCGGACAGGTAAGTATGTGTGACGGCTCTGGGCGATGTTGTGCGGCACGGGCAGCGATATGCCCATGTCGCGCAACAGATGGGGGCGGGTACGCACACTAGCGATATCGGGACCGATATCGCAGTGTGTAAAGTAGCCTTTACTCTTTAGTTGAACTCAACAAATGCTCATTTCTAAAAGAAAGATTAAGCGGTTATTATGACATGAATTTTCACAGTTTTGAAAAGGGCCACTAATGTAAAACAATTACAATTACGATTGTGGGGGCATGGATTTTTTGGACATTTATTGTGTGGAAAAAACATTACTATCAGCCTATTTTTTAGTTTTAAATGGCTGCTAACAGGAAGCAATAACCTCATAGTATATAGTGGCATGCAAAAGTTTGGGCACCCCTGGTCAAAAATATTGTTAATGTGAAAAGTTCAGCAAGTCGAATATGAAATGATCTCTAAAAGGCATAAAGTTAAAGATTACACATTTCCTTTGTTCACTATCATCGTTAGGAAAAACCATACTATGCCAAATTCACAGCTTTATAAAAACCCAGCCTCCTCTAATCTTCTGCCAAAAAACAGCAGCCATGGCTTCTTCTAAGCAGCTGCCTAGCACTTTGAAAATTAAAATGGTGGAGGCCCACAAAGCAAGAGAGTGCTATAAGAAAATAGCAAAGCATTTTCAAGCTGCCCTTTTCTCAGTTCAAAATGTAATTAATGGCAATTAACTGGTACAGTGGATGTCAAAATTTCTGTGAGAGCTTCTCGTAGGATTGCAGAACTCCTGCTTGACTGCAAAAGATCTTCAGGGAGATATAGCAGACTCTGAAGTTGTGGTACATTGTTCCACTGTTCAGAGACACCTGCACAAATATGGCCTTCATGGAAGACTCATCAGAAGAAAATCTCTCCTGTGTCCCCACCATAAAATTCAGCATCAGAAGTATGCAAAATAACATATATACAAGCTGATGCAGTTTGGAAACAAGTCCCGTGGAGCGATGAGGTTGAAATAGAACTCTTTGGCAACAATGATGAAAAGTATGTGTGTAGAAAAAAGGGCACGGAATTTCAGGAAAAGAATATCTCGCCAACCATTAAGCATGGGGGTGGATCAATTGTGTTGTAGTCAATGGCATTGGGAACATTTCACGGGTATAGGGAAGAAAGGATTCAATGACTATCAACAAATTCTTGATGCAACCATAACACCATCTGTAAAATAGCTGAATATGAAAAGAGGATGAATTCTACAAATGGATAATGATGCTAAACATACATCAAAATCCACAATAGATGACCTCAAAAGGACCAAGTTGAAGGATTTACAGAGGCTCTCACAGTCCCCAGATCTCAACATCATTAAAAATCTGTGTCTAGAGCTCAAAAGAGCAGTGCATGGAAGACAAGCTACAAATCTCACAGAACTGGAACACAAGCCGGGAAACTCACAGAACTGGAAGATGTCTCCAGGAAAGAGCGCTGCATGCAAGATGAGCCAGGAATCTCACAGAACTGAAAGACTTTTCCAAGGAAGAGCAGAGCATGCAAGATGAGCCAGGAATCTCACAGAACTGGAAGACGTCTCCAAGGAAGAGCAGTACATGCAAGATGACCAGGAATATTACAGAACTGGAAGACGTCTCCAAAGAAGAGCAGTGCATGGAAGACGACCCAGAAATCTCACAGAACTGGAAGACAAGCCAAGAATCTCACAGAACAGGAAGATCTCTAGAAGGAAGAGCAGTACATGCAAGATGACCAGGAATCTTACAGAACTGGAAGACTTTGCCAAGGAAGAGCAGTGCATGCAAGACGAGTCAGGAATCTCATAGAACTGGAAGACGTCTCCAAGGAAGAGCAGTACATGCAAGATGACCAGGAACCTTACAGAACTGGAAGACTTTGCCAAGGAAGAGCAGTGCATGGAAGACGACCCAGATTTCTCACAGAACTGGAAGACAAGTCTGGAATGTCATAGAACTGGAAAATGTCTCCAAGGAAAAATGGATGAAAATCCCTCAGACAAGAATTGAAAGACTCTTGGCTGCTACAAAAAGAGTTTACAAGCCAAAGTGGGTGCTACTAGGTACAGTCATATGAAAAAGTTTGGGCACCCCTATTAATGTTAACCTTTTTTCTTTATAACAATTTGTTTTTTTGCAGCTATTTCAGTTTCATATATCTAATAACTGATGGACTGAGTAATATTTCTGGATTGAAATGAGGTTTATTGTACTTACAGAAAATGTGCAATCTGCATTTAAACAAAATTTGACCGGTGCAAAAGTATGGGCACCTCAACATAAAAGTGACATTAATATTTTGTAGATCCTCCTTTTGCAAAAATCACAGCCTCTAGTCGCTTCCTGTAGCTTTTAATGAGTTCCTGGATGAAGGTATATTTGACCATTCCTGTTTGCAAAACAATTCCAGTTCAGTTAAGTTTGATGGTCGCCGAGCATGGACAGCACGCTTCAAATCATCTCACAGATTTTCAATGATATTCAGGTCTGGGGACTTGGATGGCCATTCCAGAACATTGTAATTGTTCCTCTGCATGAATGCCTGAGTAGATTTGGAGCGGTGTTTTGGATCATTGTCTTGCTGAAATATCCATCCCCTGCGTAACTTTAACTTCGTCACTGATTCTTGCACATTATTGTCAAGAATCTGCTGATACTGAGTTGAATCCATGAGACCCTCAACTATAACAAGATTCCCGGTGCTGGCATTGGCCACACAGCCCCAAAGCATGATGGAACCTCCACCAAATTTACTGTGGGTAGCAAGTGCTTTTCTTGGAATGCCGTGTTTTTTTGCCTCCATGCATAACGCCTTTTTGTATGACCAAACAACTCAATCTTTGTTTCATCAGTCCACAGGACCTTCTTCCAAAATGTAACTGACTTGTCCAAATATGCTTTTGCATACCTCAGGCGACTCTGTTTGTGGTGTGCTTGCAGAAACGACTTCTTTCGCATCACTCGGCCATACAGCTTCTCCTTGTGCAACGTGCGCTGTATTGTTGACCGATGCACATTGACACCATCTGCAGCAAGATGATGCTGCAGGTCTTTGGAGGTGGTCTGTGGATTGTCCTTGACTGTTCTCACCATTCTTCTTCTCTGACTTTCTGATATTTTTCTTGGCCTGCCACTTCTGGGCTTAACAAGAACTGTACCTGTGTTCTTCCATTTCCTTACTATGTTCCTCACAGTGGAAACCGACAGTTTAAATCTCTTCGACAACTTTTTGTATCCTTCCCCTGAACAACTATGTTGAATAATCTTTGTTTTCAGATCATTTGAGAGTTGTTTTGAGGAGCCCATGATGCTACTCTTCATAGGAGATTCAAATAGAACAACTTGCAAGTGGCCACCTTAAATACCTTTTCTCATGATTGGATACACCTGCCTATGAAGTTCAAAGCTCAATGAGTTTACAAAACCAATTTAGTACTTTAGTAAGTCAGTAAAAACTAGTTAGGAGTGTTCAAATCAAGAAATTGATAAGGGTGCCCATACTTTTGCACCGGTCAAATTTTGTTTAAATGCAGATTGCACATTTTCTGTTAGTACAATAAACCTCATTTCAATCCAGAAATATTACTCAGTCCATCAGTTATTAGATATATGAAACTGAAATAGCTGTTGCAAAAACCCAAATTGTTATAAAGAAAAAAGGTTAACATTAATAGGGGTGCCCAAACTTTTTCATATCACTGTACTAACCATGCAGGGTGCCCAAATTTTTGATTTGGCCCATTGTCCTTTTTTGTTAATTTTAAAATGTAAAATAAAATAAAATAAATATTTTTTTTGCCTAAAATACAAAGGAAATGTGCCATCTTTAATTTTTTGCTTTTCATAGATTATGTCATCTTCAACCTGCTTAACCGCTCACAATCACAGTAATATTGACTGGGGGTGCCCAAACTTTTGCATGTCACTGTATGGAGGAGATATGACAAGGTGCAGGTTTACCGTCCTATTTAATTACATCTTGTCTCCTGATATGACAGCTCCTCGTACGGAAAGCGTTAAAATAAAACTTGTCGCCAGAGCGCGAGTTGCCCCATTGCTCAGGACATTTTGCTGTTTTGAACTTGTGGTGTAATGATGTGTGCTGTCATAAGAGATGAGATAGCAACTTCTTCTCATCTGGTGCATTTCATTCCCGCAATATTTGATCACCATTATCAGTTTAGAATCACGGTTTCTGCTTGGATTAATTTGCTCATTAGAACAACAGTCTGGGCTTTTAATATTAGACTTATTTTACGGAGTTGGGTTGGGGGGGAGGGGAGATGGGGACCTAAGACGGCGCCGCTGTTTCTCATTGTCTGATTGAAGATGAAAAAATGAGAATAGAGGTTTTGCTTTTCATCTTGGCTCGCCTGCTTAATTCTTTAGATTGGACGATATGTGAAACATGAAAAAAGTCAGACACCGGAGAATTAAAGATTCACTGTCTATGGAAAATGTCATTCTTTCCAATTCTTCTCTAATTTGCACGTCTTTTGCAATTCTGTATTTAAAATCCTCGGTTGCATAATAGTTCCGGAAGACAAAATCCGGGAAATTTGCATTATTAGGTCTCATGGACAATATAGAGTCCTCCTCACGGTCCCTATTATTGAGCCAGGACGTTGTGGTGGGCAAATGTATCCAATTGGGATTGACTTCTACTAGAGAAAAATCTTCATTTTGGAGAACAAGAATAATTAGAAAAATGGTGGACAGCTGCGCTTGCTGTCTTGCTAAAGAATAGAAGGTCGGCAAAAGGTTAAAAAGGAAATAAAAACATAGTCACCTCATCGCTCACCCTTCAGGACACCCCCAGTGCTCCCCACCCTTTATCCTGTCCTCCATATCTCCATTGTGTCGTAACTCCAACCTGGTTTTGACTCCAGGCCAGGAGTAACGTGCGTATTCGGATTTAACTCTGAATACTAGAGCGAATGCTGTGCTGGAGATGTGACACAGGGAGGTGTAGAGGACAACGGGCCGGGAGAGGGGGAGAGGCCAGGGATCTGAGCGGAGGATGAGTATAAGGACATGCTCTGCTCCTCTTCTATTATGTCTATAGCGAGGTGAACTACAAGAGTTAAGGGCGCTTTACACGCTACAATAAATCTTACAATGTGTCGGCGGGGTCACGTCGTAAGTGACGCACATCGGGCATCTTAAGTATGATTGTAGCGTGTAAAACCTCCGTGCAATTGCGATTGAACGAAAATCCGTTCATCGCATGCACATCGTTCATTCCTCAAAAAATGAACGTGCAGTTGTGCAATGTTCCCGAGGCAGCACACATCGCAGTGTGTGACACCCCGGGAACATTGAACGACAGCTTACCTCCGTCCGCGGCTCCCGCCGACAATGCAGAAGGAAGGAGGTGGGCGGGATGTTTACGTCCCGTTCATCTTCGCCCCTCCGCTTCTATTGGCTGGATGGCGCATGACGCCGCTGTGACCCGAACATCGCTCCCACTCCAGGAAGTGGATGTACGCCACCCACAGCGAGGTCGTATGGACGGGTAAGTACGTGTGACGGGGGTTAATCGTTTGTGCGACACATTCAACAAATTGAACGTGCTGCACATACGATGGGGATGGTTACGATCGCATACGATATCGTATGCGAAATCGTAACATGTATAGCAGGCTTTAAGGTCAATCCTAATTGGGTACACTTTGTGGTGGAGGGATGACTTTTACGTTTCTTTGATCAAAATAGCATCAACTATCAACTAAATCCCCTATGTTATTTACATGTTCTATTACTGGTTACGTGTGACACCCCTGCAGTAACCAGGTGTCATAAAATAAGGTAACAACAAGGTAACAGCTCGGGTCCAACATGACTGTGCCAGTCAGTACACACACTAGCACACCAGTACATTTACACTCACAACCAGGGTGGGAGACCCCCTTAGAGTCAGGTGACAGGGCTGGGCAATGGGAGCTAACAGGCAGCCAACTGGGAAGGGAGGGACCAGACCTGGGGAGGAGCAAGTGACCTGGGAAGTGTGGGTAGTCAGCGGAAGACAGAGGGAGAGAAAGGAGTGGAAGGAAAAAGGAGTTGAGAGTTGAGGAGAAGAGTGAGAAGTGTGCAGTAGTAAAAGGACAGGTGTCAAGACAGGCAACGGAATCTTGAGACACAGTGAAAGTAGCAAAGACCCCGGAGTAGAAAGAACAGCCACTCAGAGGAGAAAGTAGCTGGAGAGCGAGAGAGCAAACTCTAAGGACAGAGGGATCCTGTGGGGTGGACATCCAGTGCTCCCAGTACTTTGCACGCACGGGGTGCAGATCCCAGAACAGAACAGGACTTCAAGTCATCTGTTAACTCTGCCAGGCAGGTGGCTTTTCAGGACTCATCTGCCATCTCTAACATCCGAAGCAACAGCAGCAAAGGGAGGACCGGGACATATTCCCTTAAATAGTCCAATCTGCCTTCGGCAGGACCCAGACACCAGCCGAACCTCCAGGAACTCCATGCCAGGGAGGACCGACAAATACACCAGAGTGCATCGGTGGGAGAGTGGCACCAGGTTGGCTGGCATAGCTATAGAGGACTCAGGCGCACCTGGGATCCAGCATGTCTCCAGGGTGCGAACTCAGTAAGTAAAGACAACCGAACTGCACTCTCTGTCTGGACTGATTTATTGCCTTGCGCCTTCACGTTAACCCTTCACCTACCCCTGGGGAAAAGCCCTGCTCGCGGAGGGCTCCACCATCCACGCTGCCGCCATCCATCATCCCCGGCGGGAACCCGCAGCGGCGGCCCTACTATTCCTGGCTGCACACCGCGAGTGGCGTAGTCGGACTTTTTATTATTTTATTTTTTCCCTTTTCATTTAAAACTGGTCGATGATGCCCTCGGATCCATAACCCCTTGAGCCACGGACCGTCCAGATCCGAGCAGCCCGGCTGCCTGGGGCGCGGCATTACGTATTTGCTTACTGCAAGGTATTTGCTCATTTTGTTTTTATCCAAGGTTTTGTCTGTTAATGACCACACTCCTTCTATGCCTCTTGAACTCCAAATTAATAAGATTTGTTTTACGAGCGCTCGGGAAATCATTGCAATGCACTCATGCGTTGTGGTGTACTGAAAATTTCTGCTTTATTACATCATATGACCAGTTTATATAGTACCTCAAACAAAGAAATAACTCCTCTGAACTATGCACCAATAAGAACAATAGGGGCGTGAACAGAAATGTGAAACTTTCCCTCCCATAAGTGTTAGCCGAACCTTATGACATCATTAGCTATAAGACAAGAAGGACATTATAGGAACAAAATGGATTCTGTTCTCTCACAACCCATAACTGTGTCCAGTGCACAAGGTCCATACAGACATGGAAGGGGGTGTTTGGTGGAAGAACATGGCTGACTGTACAGAACCTGGACCTCATTCTCATCCAGAAACTAGACCAGAGATTGTGCACCCAACCACTCCCCAACATCATAGGCTGATCCCATAAGTGTTCTTCTGGATTAAGGGGCAAATAAAGAGACATCTCCAACTCAAAGTTGGAGTTGGTCCCTCTGCAGATATAACGGCTCCTGCTCTTCCGAGATTGATTTCTACAAGACTTAGGAGATGTCTAAAGGCCGCTTTACACACTGCGATCTCGCTAGCGTGCGTACCCGCCCCCGTCGGTTGTGTGTCACGGGCAAATCACTGCCCGTGGCACACAACATCTCTTGGACCCGTCACACTTCTTACCTGCCTAGCGACGTCGCTGTGACCGGCGAATCGCCTCCTTTCTAAGAGGGCGGTTCATTCGGCATCACAGCGACGTCACTAAGCGGCCGCCCAATAGAAGCGGAGGGGTGGAGATGAGCAGGCAGAACATCCTGCCTACCTCCTTCCTTCCACATTGTCGGCGGCCACAGGTACGTTGTTGTTCCTCGATCCTGCGATGTCACACATAGCGATGTGTGCTGCCGCAGGAACAGCGAACAACCTGCGTCCTGCAACAGCAACGATATTTGGGAATGGAGCACCGTGTCAACGAGCAACGATAAGGTAAGCGGTCGCTCGTAAGTTTCACACGCAACGACGTCGCTAACGAGGCTGGATGTGCGTCACAAATTCTGTGACCCCACCGAAATCGCGTTAGCGATGTCGTTGCGTGTAAAGCGGCCATAAGTCTTGTAGAAATCCTTCTCAGAAGAGTGGGAGCCGTTATACCTGCCGAGGGACCAACTCCATCGTAACATCTATGGATCTATAGTAGGAGGTCAGAGAAGCTCCTGGGGATGGAATGTGGAGGGGGCACATAGTTTTATGCCCGTAATTTATATATCTGTCTGTCTATTCAGCCATCTGATATCTATCTATCTCTCTTACTAATACTTTCACTGGTAACAAAAGTCAAATAAAGTCAAGAGATTTACGATATAAGAAATTCTGTTAACAAGAAAGAATTTCGAAGGCAGAAACTAAACAATATGAAACACGATGTTCTGACATTACCTTTGGCATGAGGTTGTCCTTTTCCAAAATGTAATGTGTACCCCCAGAGAACATGAGTTTACGGCCTTCAAACAACTGCATATCCTATTTATAATCCGTCATAAACTGTGACATTTATGCTGCCAGACTGAGCAAATTATATTTAAAGCCGTGTTCCTCACAGCATCCGCTAATGCACCATGGAATAGAATCAACTTCCTTCTTCGTTACTTTGAAGAACCATCGCAGCTCTTACCGCCGGGCAGCAGGTAGAGGCTCATCCCGTGCCAAACGCTAGAAGTCTTCCGCCCTTAATGGTTAAAACATGAATTAAATGGAAACTGGACATCAACGCGGCTAATCGATGGCTCAACATCCTGATCTGTTTTATTATTATGATTTTTTTATGCTCGTGTGATAGAGAGATTTATTGTTGTGGCGATGGAGGAAAGATCAATTATTCATGTTATAAATTAGAAAATGATTTACGACAACCAAAAAAAAACGATCAGCCGTTGGGAGGTGAACTTATTAATGATATAGCAGAGCGAAGAGGTGCAGATTTATAAACTGGCTGGTAAGCATCGCCGGAACCCAACGCAACCATCCGTGCGGAAACAGGAACGAGGCTTCAAATTATGCGAATAATAAAATATCCATCTATCCAACTATCTATATCTGTCTGTCCTTATCTTGTCTACTATTTCCACAGTAAGAGATATAATTTAATTTTATGTTTGTTAATATGTACATTTGTAATTCAATAATAAATTAAGTAAATACAAGTGCATCTCAATAAATTAGAATATCAAAGAGTTCATTTATTTCAGTAATTCACTACAACACTGGAAAGTTGTATAGCAAACAGCTTGTAAGTGCTGCACCCCTTTTTCTACTCTGTCTCTTTAAGAAGAAGCGATATTATAACTGCGCATTAAGAAATCTCTTGTAACTAAAAAAATACCACTGACAAGTGATAAAGTTCTGCATTTTATTGTTATTACCTATGGCACAAATATAGTCAATGAGCTTTTCTGCTGATTCAATTGGATTTGTTTTATTTATTTTTTTAATAATAAAACTTCAAAATTACAGAAGCAAAAAATGCCCTTTATAATTGCTGTAAATATTGGAATTTTTTGAATTTGGAATGACCTGGGCTCCATTTCAACCTTATATTTGACCTTCATCTGCCATGTGCCATTTATAATACTGGTGTTTGGGTTTTTTTTTTTTTTGCTATATTACAGAGAGGCTTTACTAAGATGAAGCCATATATACTAGGATGGGCCATGATAGGGACATATATACCAGGATAAAGCTATGATGGGGACATACTGTATATACCAGGATGGGGCCATATATACCAGGATATAGCCATGATTTGGGGACATATATACCAAGATGGACCATGATGGGGTCATATATACCAGGATAGGGCCAGATGTACCAGGATATAGCCATGATGAGGTCATACACCAGGATGGGGGACATATTTATCAGGATGGGGCGATGATGGGGACATATATACCAGGATATGGCCATGATGGGGACATATATACCAGGATGGGCCATGATGGGGACATGTATACCAGGATGGGGCCATACATATGAGTGTATAGCCATGATGAGGTCATACACCAGGATGGAGGACATATTTACCAGAATGTGGCCATGATGGGGACATATATACCAGGATAGAGCCATGATGGGGACATATATACCAGAATGGGGCCATTTTGGGGATCTATATAAAAGGATGGGGCCATGATTGGGCCATATATACCAGGATGGGGCCATATATACCAGGATATAGCCATGATGAGGTCATACACCAGGATGGAGGACATATTTACCAGAATGTGGCCATGATGGGGACATATATACCAGGATAGAGCCATGATGGGGACATATATACCAGAATGGGGCCATTTTAGGGATTTATATAAAAGGATGGGGCCATGATTAGGACATATATACCAGGATGGGGCCATATATACAAGGATATAGCCATGATGGGGTCATACACCATGATGGGGGACATATTTACCAGGAAGAAATCCGGGATGGGGAACATTAGTGCGGAATGGAGGCAGTACTACAAAATTAAGGGGAAGGGGGGGCAACTTGTATGTCTTTATAAGATTTAGAATGCTACAACACCCCATATATCTGACCAACATGTAGGAGGGTTGGGCAGGACTCTAGTTACGCCCAACTGAGTTTTAGGGTCCTTCTGGTACTAGGACCTGAAGGCGTCCATTACCTCTGCACCTCCAAAGCTGCAGTACACCCCTAAAATGTACTGTGACATATTGGATTCACTGCTGCAAAAAAATACAAAAAGAAGATAAAGCGCCATCTCCATATCATGTAATTAAGATGTGACAAACATTATGGGCTGCGGAAAGTGACCAGAAATTGCTTTTCCCCCGGCTGATTGGTCGCATGATTTAAGTTTATTTTCAAATGCGGTACTTAGCATTTCTCAGGAAAATTGCTTGAAAACACCTGAGACCGTGTTTAGAGTTACTGGAACGCAATGCAGTCATCTGCGGCAGCGCAAGGTATTAAAGGCTGAGAATTCCGCTTATACATTGAGCAATTAGTGACGGTAAATGAAATTCTCTTCTCTCTCCTGATACAATAAATGTGTGCGATTCCAGGAGAAACCTACATAGATCTCATTATATATTCGCAGCCGCCCTATCGTATATTGGCCAAGGTTATAATACCCCGTATAGGTATATGAAGAAAGGTCATCTGCCCCAGGAGGCTCACAGTTGACCATTCAGGCATGCAATACCACTTATTCCCTGTAGAGGCTGCTATAGATAAAATTTAGGACCAGCTGCAGCTTCCCTCCATAATATCAGCTGCGGAAACTGAGCTCATAGTGATTAGATGATTTTAAGGCACGAATCAAGGTTGCCTTGATAAGACAGTACCTTTAAATGGGTATTAGAGTAATATCTAAACTAAAGACCCTTAAGTATGTTAATAAAGTAAATCAATTTATTGCAGTGCAGGGCTAAGGCTACCGTCACACTTTAGCGACGCTCCAGCGATCCCACCATCGATCTGACCTGGTCAGGATCGCTACTGCATCGCTGCATGGTCGCTGGTGAGCTGTTAATCAGGCAGATCTCACCAGTGACCAGTGACCAGCCCCCAGTCAGCAGCGACGCGAGGAAGCGATGCTGCGCTTGGTAACTAAGGTAAATAACGGGTAACCAAGCAAAGCACCTCCCTTGGTTACCCGATATTTACCTTGGTTACCAGCGCACATCGCTTAGCGCTGGCTCCCTGCACTCCTAGCCAGAGTACACATCGGGTTAATAAGCAAACCGCTTTGCTTATTTACTCGATGTGTACTCTGGCTACGTGTGCAGGGAGCCGGCACTGGCAGCCTGAGAGCGGCGGACACTAGTAACCAAGGTAAATATTGGGTAACCAAGCAAAGGGTTTTGCTTGGTTACCCGATATTTACCTTGGTTACAGCTTACCGCAGGCTGCCAGACGCCGGCTCCTGCTCCCTGCACATTCAGATCGTTGCTCTCTCGCTGTCAAACACAGCGATGTGTGCTTCACAGCGGGAGAGCAACGTCTAAAAAATGAACCAGCAATGTGTGTGTAACGAGCAGCGATTTCACAGCAGGGGCCAGATCGCTGCTCAGTGTCACACATAGCGAGATCGCTAATGAGGTCACTGGTGCGTCACAAAAACCGTGACTCAGCAGCGATCTCGCTATGTGAGAAGTACCCCTTAGACACTGATGATCGGCTGGGCTGTTCCAGCACTGTACACTGCTTACATCTAGCCTCCCTTAAAACTGAAAACAGCAGCTCAGTGGATTTCTGATTAGACTTCCGACATCCCCTCCAATCTGATATTGATGAACCATTCTGACTTTATATTTGTGGGTACTACAGTTTGGCTCCCAATCACTCCACTTGCAGCTAGCCTGCAGTACCCGAGAACAATACTACATGTTGTACGAAATTGTGCTGTTCCAGCTCTTACACTGTGTTCATCATCCAGCTGTCACAGCTCATCAGTTTAGATGAAAGGCATCTGACCTCTACTTATCCGATTATTCGATAGCTTATCAATAGCTAAGTTACAGTCCTTGAGATAGAGACGGAAGGCACTCACCAAATATGGTCAGTAAAAAAGTTGTTTATTCGACCAATCTGTCGGACGACGGCCGTTTCGCGTCTTTTCCATTGGACTCGTGGAAGTGTCGGTTGTAAAGACGCAAAACAGCCGTCGTCCGACGGATTGTGTGTTCCTACCTCCCTCACGCCTTTCCCCCTGACCTGATGGTCGAATAAACAATTTTTTTACTAAGCATATTTGGTAAGTGCCTTCCGTCTCTATTTCATGGACTGTGTGGATTTTTGTCTATTGGAAAGAGCACCGTGGCCAAGATGCTATTGATTCAACTGCCATATAGTGCGATCATAAGCCTGGATTAAGTGGATTGAGCGGTTAGCTCGCTGAATAGTGCCGGTGGTTCCTTCTTCCTTTTGGAAATATCTAAGTTACAAACGTCTCGTGTAAACAGCTCTGTGATGCTACAACTAGGTAGTGCAGGAACACAGGGAGGATGTATTACTCCTAAGTGCAGTTTAGCACAAGCCCCCTAGGGGTCAATAGCACCAGTACAGGGATGTAATATAATGGTCAGTGCCGGGATGTCACGTCTGTACAGAGGAGCAAACAAAGCTGGAGTCAGGTGAGAGCCGAGGGTCGGAAGCCAGGAGGTCATGTCAAGAGCCAAAGGGATATAATCCAATAGAAGAAGAAATCGGGTCTAAGGCGTGCTAATACTCAATTTGATATTAATGTAATTCTTTTATTATTCGTATAGGTCGATATTTTTCAGAGACATCCGTCTCCTTCATCAGGACATCAAAGGAACAATTATTATTAGTGCGGCTTAGACCTGATTTCTTCTTCTATTGGATTATACGTCTTACACCTCGGGGCTGCAGCTGATACTATCATTGCATGTGCTTCATAGGGGTTGTGACTTTTCACAACGTGAAAAGGTGAGTGTACCTTATTACTTGCCTTTTTAATTTCCCTACCGGGTAAGGCCCTATTGCGCTTTTCTACTCCACAGTATCATTTTCAAGAGCCAAAGGGAAGCAGAGCCGTAGTCAGAACACAAACCGGGGTCAGAAGCCAAGAGGACAAGTAAGCATAGAGGAGGAAGCGAAGAGGGGATAATACGCAGAGGTAGGAAGACAGGAAAATCAAACAAGACGACAAGGATGGAAGGAGTACTGGGTAGCGGGACAAGATCAGAACAAAGCTAGGGGAACCAGGAGGTGCACATTGCAAAGCAGGAACCATTACTGGTGACTTTCCGAGAGAAACGACTCCAAGATAAACCAGCGTGACCCCCAGAACGAGGCTGAACAGAATAGGCTCCTCCCAAATGACCCAACCCTGGAGGATACCGACAGCAGGACAACAAACACATACAGTGTCTCTGCAGGAGCAGGGCAATGAGTGAGTCACGACAAGCTTATGTGTCCTTATCACAATGGTTTTCCCCAATGCTCTCATAGCTCAACATTATCATAGGGTCAATGGACTTCATGGCAACTCACTATTCTATTATTCCATTTTGCACTGTATTACGTTGTTGACCATAATTTTAGGCATTCCTAGTTCCATGCATCGTTTTAAAATTTTACAAGCTATGTGTAACAGACCAATTTCATCAGTCTGTATATGGGAATTCTGTTGTCTCCATATGTATCATACATATTACATGATTTATTTTATAATAGCTATTATATAATACTGACTTCATGTAAATAAATTACCTTTAAGCCTAGATCCAAACAGATTGTATATATTGCCATTATATTGCCTATCTGATTTCTCTACTCAATAGCTATAACTTTAGATACAGCTAAGATACAAGTAATACCTGTGGCTTTTTGCATCATGTGAGGTTTTGATAGTTTGGACAATAAGGATACATTATTATTATTATTATTATTATTATTATTATTATGATGCTTTGCTTATAAAGAGCCATCATATTCCGCAGCATTTTACAGACATTATGATCACTGTCCCCATTGGGGCTCCCAGTGTAGATTCCCTATCAGTAGGTCTTTGGAGTGTGGGAGGAAACCGGAGAACCTGGAGAAAAGCCATGGAGCCATATGGAGCTAAGGACCCTAGCGCTGCAAAGCAACAGTGCTAACCACTGAGTGACCATACAGTGATAACCACTGAACCATTGTACAGTGCTAACCACTGAACCACCATACAGTACTAGCCACTGAGCAACCATACATTGCTAACCATTGAGTAACCATACAGTGCTAACCACTGAGCCACCATACAGCCTAACCACTGAGTCACCATATAGTGTTAGCCACTGAGCCACTGTAGAGTGCTAACCACTGAGTCACCATACAGTGCTAAGTACTGAGCCACCATACAGTGCTAACCAGTAAGCCAGCATACAGTGCTTATCATGGAGTCACCACACAGTGCTAACCACTGAGCCACTGAAAAGACTAACCACTGAGTTACCGTACAGTGCTAACCACTGAGCCACCATACAGTGCTAACCGCTGAGGAACCATACAGCCTAACCACTGAGTCATCATACAGTGCTAACCACTGAGCCACCATACCACCTAACCACTGAGTCACCACACAGTGCTAACTACTGAACCACCATACAGCCTAACCACTGAGTCACCATACAGTGCTAACCACTGAGTCACCATACAGTGCTAACTACTGAGCCACCATGCAGTGTTAACCACTAAGCCACTGTACAGTGCTAACCACTGAGTCACCATACAGTGCTAACTACTGAGCCACCATACAGTGCTAACCACTGAGTCACCATACAGTGCTAACCACTGAGCTACCATAAAGAGCCAACCACTGAGCCAGCATACAGCCTAACCACTAAGTCACCATGCAGTGTTAACCACTGAGTCACTGTACAGTGCTAACCACTGAGCCACTGTGCTTATACCATGTGACTAATAAGGACCACCCATTCATGGCCTTTTTTTTTCCAGTAGAGCATGATGATTTTCACTAGAAGTCTCAAGTCTATGGCTACTTCCGAACCCTCTTCTTCTGTGTATCCCAGTAGGAGATAACAAGAAGAATATTTTTCTCTGTCTGATACTTTCCCTTGGGGTAGATGGCAGCATACCTGGCTTTTACCTCCAATCCCTGCCTACAAATAAAATGCATTTATATCTAAGCTCTATGGACGTGCTAATGGCAGAGTGCTAGAATTGCTCACTGTATAGAAACACTGGGGAATCTTCCTACATTGAAAAAGTTTTCAAAATCTTTTCAAAAAAGCCCATCGCAAGAATTGACTGGATGCACAATTTTCTATAGAGGTTGAACTTTTACTTTTACCCTTTATGAAATTCTCCTTTTGTTATGGTTTTGTTGCCCTTTAGTTAGTTTTGCAGAACGTCCTTCCTTTTTTTGTTACACGAGACATAAATATGTATACGCCGTTGATGCTATCAATATTATTGAGATGACTTCAGACTGGCAAATGATCTGTCAGGACGGAGCGATGTTACATATTTATGTGTAGATGTCGGCCGGGGGCGTCTGTGATTTAAATTTGAGATATCATTTCCTTTTTTTTTCTTCTTTTAGTTTTCTTCCCCTTCTCTGTTTTCCCTTCTTTTCTCATGGTCCTAAGACATAACGGAAATCTCGACATAAGACCTGAAAATATAAAATGATTTGTAACAAAGCGGAGAATCGTGAGACCGCACTTTCAATTGTCTGAGATTCACAATATGTGAGATGTGGGAGTTCTTCAGGGAAAATTTTAATTGCCAAGAAAAGAACATTTCTACTTGAGAATTCTTGTCGTACATCACCGATATCATTATCAAGTTCAGCGGAATGGTTTAGGGGATTGGGAAAAATACTTATCATTTACGGTTTCACACATGGAATTATCTGGGTAGAGTAAATAAAGATGTAAACCAACCACGAGCGTCGTTATCATGGTTCACGCACCAAATGTCAAGTAGCTACTGCTCGCTATAAAAGACGAGATCAAGGACGGAAAACAACAAAAAAGAGTCAAACTTTTTGTACTAGAATTGTGATATCTGGGCCAAACAATTTATCAACGTCCTTGGCAAAATTACCTTTTATATTTCAATTTATTTTTCCATTTCTTTTGAAAACCCAAAATAATAGTAATCTAAAGGTGCACAGATCCAATCATGGCTGGACTCTAATCTACGAGATCTTCAATCTCCTTTGGTCACCCTTTCACATATTTGTAACTTTTCAAGTTGGTCGATTTTCCGTTTTTGCATTTTCATTTTTTCCTTCCCTTTTTCCAAGAGCCGTAACTTTTATTTTTCAGTCAATCTTGCCATATGAGGGCTTATTTTTTTGCGGGACGAGTTGTACTTTTGAATGACACCATTAATTTTGCCACATATTGTACTGGAAAAATGGGAAAAAAATTCCATTTCGATTTTTTGTTTTTTGTTTTCAGCTCCCCTTTTTCCGCGAGCCGTAACTTTTATTTTTCAGTCAATATTGCCATATGAGGGCTTATTTTTTTGCAGGACGAGTTGTACTTTTGAATGACACCATTAATTCTGCCAGATATTGTACTGGAAAAATGGGAAGAAAATTCCAATTCGATTTTCCATTTTTCGTCTTCCCATATAAGGGCTTGTTTTTTTGCGGGACGAGTTGTACTTTTGAATGACACCATTAATTCTGTCATATATTGTACTGGAAAAATGGGAAGAAAATTCCAATTCAATTTTCCGTTTTTGTTTTTTACTCCCCTTCTTCCGAGAGCTGTAGCTTTTATTTTTCAGTCAATATTGCCATATGAGGGCTTATTTTTTTGCAGGACGAGTTGTACTTTTGAATGACACCATTAATTCTGCCAGATATTGTACTGGAAAAATGGGAAGAAAATTCCAATTCGATTTTCCATTTTTCATCTTCCCATATAAGGGCTTGTTTTTTTGCAGGACAAGTTGTACTTTTAATTGACACGATTAATTCTGCCACATATTGTGCTGGAAAGACGGGAAGAAAATTCCAATTCGATTTTATGTTTTTCGTTTTCGTTTTTTGCTCCCCTTCTTCCGAGAGCATTAACTTTTATTTTTCAGTCAATGTTACCATACGAGGGACTATTTTTTTGCAGGACGAGTTGTATTGCACTGGAAAAATGGGAAGAAAATTCCATTTCGATTTTCCGTTTTTCGTCTTGCCATATAAGGGCTTGTATTTTTGTGGGACGAGTTGTACTTTTGAATGACACCATTAATTCTGAAACATATTGTACTGGAAAAACGGGAAGAAAATTCTAATTCGATTTTCCGTTTTTCATTTTCGTTTTTTGCTTTCCTTCTTCCGAGAGCCGTAACTTTTATTTTTCCGTCAATCTTGCCATATGATGGCTTATGTTGTGAATACATCATCCAGTTTGGGGCTCCCTCTTGTGGTCAGTGCTGGCGGTGCAGTTGATTTGTGGAATGAAAGCCACACACTTGTGAAGGACTAGCAATCAGGTCTCTCTGATTGGGCTATATAGCTGAGTAGTTTTCTCCTGTTACTTGCCAGTGCTCAATGGATATCCTGTGTGTTAAGGACATTCTGAAACCAGCCCTGCTCTCTGCCAGAACTCCGCTCATATATGTTGGTCTTGTACCTCCGCTTATTGTTTCCACTTTCTTGTTGTTTTTTTCTGCTTTGATACTAATGCTTGATTACTATTTTGCCTGTGTGTAGTTCCTGGTGGAATGGGATCATTCCCTGCTGGGAGTGTCTGTATTCCCAGCTCTATGATTCTGCAATGTATTGTGTTTTCTCATGCTTGGTATTAATTCAGTCCCTCATCTAGATTAGTGTTCTTGGATCCCAGTAACATCAGAGAGCTGATATAGCGGGGGAGAGGCCATTTGGTCTCAGGGTTTTTCCAGATCAGACGTGCTGGTATTTTTTAGGGTTTTTACGGCTGTAGACAGTACTCACTTGTATCCTTTCCTTTAAGGATAGTTTGAGCCTCATCTTTGCTGAACTAGCCTTGTATTGTGTTTTCCTATATCACCGTAGTCTTTACATGTGGGGGGCTATCTATATCTTTGGGGATTGTGCCGAGTCAGATTAGCTTTTCTTATATTTCTATCTGTAAGCATATTTAGTTCTCCGGCTGTGTCTAGACGACTAGGTCATTGTAGGCTTGTCCCACGGCTACTTCTAGTTGTGTGTTAGGATTAGGTCTGCAGTCCATTAGGGTTCCAGCCACTCTGGTTACAGTTTGGGTTTCCACATTTTTTGATCCTCCTTGGTCCCTGAATCATAACAGGCTTATTTTTTTTGCTGGACGAGTTGTACTTTTGAATGACACCATTAATTATGCCACATATTGTACTGGAAAAATAGGAAGAAAATTCCAATTCGATTTTTCATTTTTGTTTTTTGTTCCCCTTATTCCGAGAACTGTAACTCTTATTTTTCAGTCAATCTTGCCATATGAGGGCTTTTTTTTTTGCGGGACAAGTTGTACTTTTGAATGACACCATTAATTCTGCCACATATTGTACTGGAAAAATGGGAAGAAAATTCCAATTCAATTTTCCGTTTTTTGGTATCGTTTTTTGCTCCACTTATTCCGAGAGCCATAACTTTTATTTTTCAGTCAATCTTGCTATATGAGGGCTTATTTTTTACGAAACGCGTTGTACTTTTAAATGACAGCATTAATTCTGCCATATATTGTACTGGAAAAACGGGATGAAAATTCCAAGTGCGGTGAAATTGCAAAAAAAGTGCAATTGCACAATAGTTTTTGGGATATTTTATTCACCGTGTTCACTATATAGTAAAACTAACATATCATTATGATGCCTCAGGTTGGTACGAGTTCGTACATACCAAACATGTATACTTCTACTTTTATCTAAGGGGTTTAAAAAAATTCTGAAGTTTGTTCTAAAAAAAGTAGCAGTTTTGGTGCCATTTTCCAAGATCCGTAGAGTTCTTAATTTTTGGGATCTGGAGCTCAGTGATGGCTTGTTTTTTGCATCTTGAGCTGGCATTTTTAATTATACCACTTGTGTGCAGATGGTACATTTTGATCACCTATAATTGCATTTTAAAAATTTTTTGCAGACCCCAAAAACCATAATTTTAGCTTTTGGAATCTTTTTCTCTCCACGCTGTGCACCAATCAAATTAATAAATTTTGATAAATTGGACATTTCTGAATGCAGCAATGCCAAATATGTGTATATTTTTAATTTTTTTAACAGTTTTATTTTCAATGGGGCGAATGGGGGGTGATTTGAACTTTTAAGTTTTATTTATTTTCATATATTTTTAAAAACTTTTTTTACATTTTTTATTTATTTTACTAGTCCCCTTAGGGGACCTTATGGATCAACAATCTGATTGCGTGTTCATTTCTGTTGCTCAGAGCTGCACAGGTCACGCAGCGCTCCTGTGAGAGCTGCCACTCTGTTGGCTCTCACAGGAAATATGTCATGATAGCAACAGGGGTCATCACATGACCCGTTGTTACGATGGCAACCATGATTGAGTCACGTGACTGCCGATGGCGGCATGGAATGCCACGATCCCCATCACGGCCATTTAAATTGCGCTGTTATATTTTGACAGCACGATCAAAGTGGCAAGCAGGCGCTGGTGGATTGTGGATCCACCCACGCCTGTTAGCCCCACATGTCTGCTGTTCAAATCAGCAGACATGTGCGGAGATCACTGCCGGCTCACCGCAGCAGCCAGTTGTGATTACCACTGCATGGCCAATGACGTACCAGAACATCATCGATCGTGAAAGGCTTAAGTTAGGTTTGCACCCAGACTTGACCTGAACTGATTGGGCAGTTTGGTCTCCAACCACATATAGCCAGCCATCAACAGATCATTTCCGGGGGCGAGTGGGTGGGCTTTTTTTATTTGTTTGGTGCACACTACATCCGATCATGCTGTTGTTAACCACAGTGAGAGCTGATCAAACACTGCAAGTGGCTCGCACTGGGCTGAGCACTGAGCGTACCTGAGCAAAGCTATGCTCGCACTCAGGTCTGCTCATCTCTAGTCTGAATAAAATGAAAAAAAAAACAAAAAAAAACTTCCCAGACCAGTGCCACTCTGATGCTCTAAGCAAAATGTTTCCCAGTGATGTCTTCTCAAGAGCGCTGCAACGGAAAGGTAAGAATGTTTTGGGTTTTTTTCTTAGCACATTTGGGGAAATCAAAAGGGGTTGGACAACCCCTTTCAATATGGCACATAGACATTTTTACCTTGTACTGTACCCCCTTTTGGTGCAACTCCTACTGGGAAATCACAAATCAGAAAATCTTGGCACCAGGCATAAAGCCCCTTGTCGGAAATGCTTATTTCCAAAAGCTAAGTTGGTGCACAGGAGATTTGCCAACTTCTCAGAGTCTGGTCTCTCTTTTTTCGGTACCCATATGATGTTAAGAAAGCCTTGGTGATTATACCTGTTCATTGTTGAATGAGTCATAGTGGAGGAAGAACCTTTATTAATGTAATATTGATGCCCAATTACTTGTTAAAGCACTCAGGGTTTATCAGTGGACCCTATGGCTGACCAAAAACATACCCATATATACTTACAATTGCCCTTGCAATTTCCCGTGTATAGAGATAAGCAACTTCATTAGTAACAAATCCACTTTACTATGAAGTTCTGAAATTTTTTGGACTAGGCTCAGCGGCACTTCCATGACTGGTGAAGTGGTGCCTATTCTCAGTTGCTGTTCCACTCGGACAAATCTCTGCAGAGCAGGATTTTTGAGAATGGTGGGATCCCAATCTGTTGGACCAACAGTGATCACTAAGTTATAATCTATCCTTTGAATAAGTGATAACTTGCTGTCTGGGTGCAAACTCTCTAATAAAAGTTCATCTATTGCACTACATTGCAACTCTGATTTTATACATCGGCCATCGCGCACAACGGCCTATGAGCCAGTTCAGTGGTTTGGTGAATACCAGCACAGCACAAAGAACGATGACATGATTTACAGCTAATGAAGCCTAAATATTGTCTCTGTTTCTGTCTGTGCCAGTGCAGGTCTATGATAAGAAATATCACAGTCAATCAAAACTGATGGGTTATAGTTTGTTGCTTGTCCATTTCACACGTCCCTGGAGAACACACACATTTTATTTCTACTGTATCATCTTTTATATAATTCAGTGCAAAACCTTGTCTGAATTGTCTTGTGTAGCTGCAGGGAACATTTACCTGTAATAGACGTCAAAGCCCTGGAGAAAACACATAATCTATCTATCTATCTATCTATCTATTTATCTATCTATCTATCTGTATCACAACAGGGTGAAAAGAGAAAAAGGTAAAAAGGGAGTCCTGACGATAGAGAGAGGGAGTAGGGATGACCCCCTAAACACTCACTTGCGACTCAATCCTGCACTCCCTATTGTCCCTAGACGGGCCCTTCCCCCCGTGCGCAATCTCATCCCTAAGTCCTGGCTGTCCCTGGCTAGTGAGTTGGGCAGCAAGACACTACTACAATAAGACAACACCGAGAGAGAGACAAACAAGCAGGGATACCGCAACAAACGGAAAGCCGCAGCTACCACAAGGACAACTTTTCCTACAAGGTCAGCATAGAACAACTATAACTGGCATATGGGAGAGTAAGGAGTGAGTTTAAATAATAAAAGGGAGAAACATTAAAGTGCAGAAGTTGAGATTAGAGCTATATGGAATCTCAGCAGGATGAAAAAGGAACTCTTAACCCCTTCAACACTAAAATGAAAATAAATCCGCTCTACTCATGTTAAAGAGGACTTATGATCTGCTAATCACCGTGACCTTCTAATCCTAGATATCACAAAGGTCTAAGCCAAATGCAATACACTCATGACAGTCTGTCTGTCTTTCTGTCTATTATAGATGTAAATATAGATATCAACAAGATTGGTACTGCTACAGATACAGTATATCCTTTCTTATCTTGACACATCCCTACACGAGCATCACAAAATGAGCAGCTTGGAAACAAAAACAAGATGTCAGAAGATGTTTATGTAGCCACATATCTAGGCCCTTTCTACCTCCTGCTGACTCCAACTCAAAATTATTTCCAAGAACCATATATTCCTTGGCAAAAAAAAAATCATAGGACTGGAGTCCAGAGGACAGGGAGGAACGGACGTAAGGTCGGGAAGGAGGGAAGTAGGTCAGGACGGGCAGGAGGGATGGAGGTCAGGACAGGCCGGGGAAATGGAGGTCAGGACAGGCTGGGGAAACGGTGGTCAGGTCAGGGCAGGGGAACAGAGGTCAAGTCAAGCAGGAGGGACGGAGGTTAGGTCGGGCAAGAGGAACAGAGGTCAGGATGAACAGTACCGGGTAGCAGGGCAAGAAACAGACAACTTGTCTCAGGAATAGTGCATGCAGCAGAGCCGGAAATATTACTGGCGGCTTCCCGGAGGTAGCAGCACCAAGATATGATCAAAAATGAGGTCAAAACGAACAGGCCTACCCCAAGGGACCTAAACCTTGGAGGCAGGATACATGCATTGGCTCATGAATGGCAGAGCCATGCATGAATCATGACAAGGGCAAAAGTTATGCAAACACAACCCCTAGTCACCCCAGATAGCTCTGAATTTGGCAGGAATATTTGGAACTGATAGCAACTACAGTGACAGGAAATTATTGGATATACTGTCAATTACTAATTGTTGAGGGTCTAGTCCCCCAGATTCCTATGATGGAAGAAATGCAGCATTCATGTGAATGGGGATCCTTTGGGTAGAGAGAAACTAAAAGGGCCTTTTAAATGTTGCCAACTCTGCAGCCACTTCCATTTTGGCAGTGTTGGGTTAGTCTAATGTTGGTTGGTGCCCTGTGCAGTATCTTCTATTCGCAAAAACCTCTACAAGCTGTAATTCACATTACAGCCACTGGGTGGCCAAACATAGACATATCCAGCATTATTATTATTATTATTTATTATTATAGCGCCAATTATTCCATGGCACTTTACATGTGAAAAGTGGCATACATAGACAAGGACAACAACCGTGAATAATTCAAGGCACAAACTGGAACAGGAGGAACAAGGACCCTGCCCGTGAGGGCTCACAGTCTACAGGAGGAGAGAGGAGCCTGCCCGCGAGGGCTCACAGTCTACAGGAGGAGAGAGGAGCCAGCCCACGAGGGCTCACAGTCTACAGGAGGAGAGAGGAGCCTGCCCGCGAGGGCTCACAGTCTATAGGAGGAGAGAGGAGCCTGCCCGCGAGGGCTCACAGTCTACAGAAGGAGAGAGGACCCTGCTCGTGAGGGCTCACAAGTTACAGAGAAGGGGTGATTGTACAGTAGTTGAGGGTAGAGATGGCTGTGTGGTGGTACAATGGACTGAGGGTTACTGCAGGTTGCAGGCTTGTCGGAAGAGGTGGGTCTTCTCAGGTTCCTTTTGAAGGTTTCCGTGACCTCCACTCCCTCCTCTGTGCTTACTTGCTCTCCCGGTATCCGTCCTCAGCTCTGTTCTTTGACTTTGGCTTGTTTTCTCCTCGGTACAGACATGACATCCCGGCATAGATCCTGACTGATTGACTATCCCTGCTCTTGTGTTAGCGACCTCTAGTGGGCTTCTGTCTAACTGCACTCAGGAGTTCTCTTTCTACCCGAGCGCCCTCTAGCGGTAGCTTGAAAACACTCTTCAATCCAGGTTTTGGGATGTTCTTCACAAATTTTGGAGCTATTACTGGGGTAGAATTCAACTTGTCATTTAGGAAAGTAAGGAAACGTCTTTGAAACTTATTTCTTCCATATTGAGAATATTTTAAAACTAAAAACTTGATCTCTGCACCATACATACAGAAAAAAAAACCTGCCGGCCCATTAAGGAAAGAACTTCGGAAGTGATTTTTTTTTTTGCAGTCATTTGTAATTTTCTGTTACTGTCCTTTTCAGCTCCCATCCAATATCACATTGTAACTGGTGATAGAGCCGCGGTAGGATGTGCCAGCCTTGTTATCACACTCTGTAAGAGGAAATTAAAGGAATGTGTTCAATCGAAAGCCTCAGTGTAAAGTGACACAGGACATGTTTCCCGTCTGGTTCATGCTGTGAATGAATACAGACCATGGATTAGAAGACACGCACCAATTCCCTCATTTTACAAGCCTACTTTATCTTTAATTATGTGATTTCAACCCATTGAATTGACGTTGAGCCTTGTACGGAGACAAAGTCACTCGCCGGCCGGTGCTTACTGCGCCGATGAAGTCCAATGCTTTATAAACAATGCTAGTCTATTAGTTTCCCCTAAGATAACATCTTTTGTTTTACGGTACAGAAAGTTTTCCTTCAATGGATGTAAACAAGATAACTTCTATTCACTGGATCAAGCAGAGATTCTGAAAATCATAAGAAATCAATGCGAAAGTGTTACCTTGTCGGATAGTCATGGCATTTTTTGGTGCAAGAGAAAAAGAAAATATTTTTCACCAGCACCGTAATTTGAGGAATTACCATTACTTTTAAAGGGGTTGTACGGTCATATTCATGACCTATCAGTAGAATAGGTGATCCATAAGATAGGTGGTAGCTACACTTGGTGAGGTATATTGTCACGGCCGGGCGGTCGGGCAGACCCAGGAGGTGGATCCACTGGACCGAACTCTAAGATGGAGGTAGGGAGTCCGGCAGCTGAAGCACTGAAGGGCAGCAGGGTAGTCCGTGCAAGTGAAGACAGCGGAGGAGTCCCTGGGACCACGGAGTCACAGAAGGTAGTCTTGGTGACGTAGCTCAGGTTCGGAGGCCGAGATGATATCAGGCGGAGTCCGGAACCTCTGGAGCAAGATGACGGGTCACCGCAGGGATCCGAGATGGCAGGTGCTGTCGGATGGCAGACGGACAGCGTGCGGGGTTCGGGATACGGCAGACTGGATGGCGAGGCAGGTACGGCTCTACAAAGAGAGATAGGTGAGTACAGGCACATAAACACCAGGAGACCTGACTCCTAGCTCAGGGAACACGAAGATCAGGCCCCGCCCCCTTGGACAAGAACCCCCTTTATACCCTGAACCTGACTAACCTCATTTCCTGTTACTGGACGCTGGCCCTTTAAGAAAGGGTCAGTGACCGCGCGCGTGCCCTAATGCGCATGCGCGCGGCCCGGGTGCCAGAAGCCAGGGAAGGAGGCTGCGAGGAGGACGCAGGAGAGCCGGCCAGGGCCTGGGAAGATGTCGGACGCCGGGATCGGCGACCAGAGGACCTATGGAGGACGGGCACCGGAGGCTGGGACGAGGGGAGCGTGGCAGGTGAGCCGGGGAGCGGGGCTGAGGACCCGGGGAGGGGAGCCGAGGACCCGGGGAGCGTGACAGTACCCCCCCCCCACGCCCCCCTCCCCGCAACCGGGACAAGAAGGCACGGATAAGAGGAGTGCCTACGTTCTCCCAGGGCTCCCAGGACCTATCCTCAGGACCATACCCTTCCCAGTCCACCAGGAAGAACTGCCGACCTCGTACGGTCTTCATGGCCACGATATCCCTTACCGCATAGATGTCATCATCGGCAATAGCTGGAGGAGCTGGACCGGCAGCAGCGGAGAAGGGACCAAGGACCACCGGCTTGAGCAGGGAGACGTGGAACGAGTTGGGTATCCTCATCGTGGCCGGGAGCTGCAGCTTGTAGGAGACCTCATTGATCCTGGTGAGGACTTTAAACGGCCCAATGTAGCGAGGACCCAGCTTGTATGAAGGTATCTTCAGGCGGACGTACTGGGAAGAAAGCCAGACGAGGTCTCCAGGAGAGAAACACGGAGGATCCAGGCGTTTCTTGTCTGCGTGTCTCTTCATCCGCAGAGAAGCACGTCCTAGAGACACCTTGACAGAGTCCCAAATGGTGGCAAAGTCACGGGCTACTGTATCTGCAGCAGGGACATCCGAAGAGGGGGATACAGGCAATGGGATGGAAGGCTGAAGTCCGTAAACAACATGGAAGGGAGAGCTGGAGGACGACTCACTGATGTGGTGGTTGTGGGAGAATTCAGCCCAAGGTAGAAGAGCGGACCAGTCGTCGTGATGGGCGTTAACATAGTGACGTAGAAATGAGGTCAAGATTTGATTGACCCTCTCTACTTGGCCATTAGACTGAGGATGGTATGCAGATGAAAAGTCCAGAGTCACTCCCAGATGGTTACAGAGAGCCCTCCAGAAGCGGGAGGTGAACTGAGTTCCTCTGTCTGATACGATGTGTAATGGAAAGCCATGCAAGCGGAAGATGTGTTGTATAAAAGCGTCCGCGAGTTCCTGAGCAGAGGGCAGTCCAGCCATAGGAACGAAATGGGCCATTTTTGAGAACCGGTCCACCACGACCCATATGACTGTGTGCCCGGATGACAATGGCAAGTCCGTAATAAAGTCCATTGCTATGTGTTGCCACGGAATCGAAGGTATCGGCAGAGGCAGAAGGCGGCCATGTGGGAGGTGTTTGGGCGTCTTGTTTCTGGCACAAGAGGAGCAGGCAGAGACAAAGGCGGCGACGTCCGTGCGAAGAGATGGCCACCAGTAATGGCGTACAATTGCACCCCATGTTCTCTTCTGGCCTGCATGGCCGGCTGTTTTTGAGGTATGACCCCAGTGTAAGACCGTTAGCCTGTCGGTCTCCGAGACATAGGTCTTCCCAGGTGGTATCTGGGCCAGAGTGACAGGAGCCACCGGAACAATCTTGCTAGGAGAGATGATAGGCTGGATAGTCTCTTCCTCCTGTTCCATGGGCATGAGAGACCTAGACAAGGCATCAGCGCGTACATTCTTGTCCGCTGGTCGGAAGTGGAGCTGGAAGTCAAACCTGGCAAAGAATAAGGACCACCTGGCTTGCCGTGGGTTCAGTCGCTGAGCGGACCGCAGGTATTCCAGGTTTTTGTGGTCCGTGTAGATAATCACGGGGTACACTGCTCCTTCCAGGAGGTAGCGCCACTCCTCCAGAGCCAGTTTGACCGCCAGTAGTTCTCGGTCACCGATGGTGTAATTACGTTCGGGTGCTGAGAAGCTCTTAGAGAAGAAACCGCAGGTCACCATCTTCCCGGAGGAGGATTTTTGCATGAGCACTGCTCCGGCTCCTGAGGAGGAGGCATCCACCTCCAAGGTGAACTGGCGGTTTAACTCCGGTCGGTGGAGTACAGGGGCGGAGGCGAATGCTCGCTTCAAAGAACAAAATGCGGCGTCTGCCGCAGGTGACCAGTCCTTAGGATTAGCCTCCTTTTTGGTCAAAGCGGAGAGAGGAGCGGTCAAGGCAGAGAAGTGCGGGATAAACTGGCGGTAGTAGTTGGCGAATCCCAGGAAGCGTTGGATTGCCTTCAGTCCAGAAGGCGGAGGCCAGTTGATGATGGCGGAGACCTTCTTGGGGTCCATCTGCAGTCCAGTATCAGAGATGATGTACCCCAGAAAGGGGAGGGAAGACTGCTCAAAGACACACTTCTCATACTTTGCGTACAGGCGATTCTCTCTCAGTCTTTGTAAGACCAGCTGTACGTTTTCTCTGTGGGTTTGGAGGTCCGGAGAGAAGATAAGGATGTCATCTAGATAAACAACCACACAGATGTAGAGAAGGTCCCGAAACACGTCGTTCACCAGTTCTTGGAAGACGGCAGGAGCGTTACACAGACCGAAGGGCATCACGCAGTACTCATAATGTCCATCGCGCGTATTAAACGCGGTTTTCCATTCGTCACCAGAGCGGATGCGTACCAGATTGTAAGCACCCCGAAGATCCAGCTTGGTGAACACACGAGCTCCTCTAAGCCGGTCAAATAATTCGGGAATGAACGGCAGGGGGTATTTGTTTTTCACGGTGATTTGGTTGAGACCCCGGTAGTCTATGCATGGGCGTAAGTCGCCCTCTTTCTTCTTGACAAAGAAGAAACCTGCTCCAGCAGGAGAGGAGGATCTCCGAATGAACCCTCTTGCTAGGCTCTCTGAGATGTAATCTGACATGGCCCTGGTTTCGGCTGGAGATAAAGGATATATCCGTCCTCTAGGTGGGGTTGTCCCTGGAAGCAGGTCAATGGCACAATCGTATGGACGATGTGGCGGCAGTACCTCGGATTCCTTTTTGTCAAAGACATCGGCAAAGGACCAATAGGCCGAAGGCAGCCCCGTTAGGGTCTCAGGAACCGGAGGTCGTCGGAGGGGTGGTATGGACTTTAGGCACCTCTCATGACACGAAGAGCCCCAACGGGTGACTTCGCCAGTACCCCAGCTAACCGATGGTTCATGTGTCCGCAACCATGGGAGTCCCAACAGGATCTGGTGGGACATGTGTGGGAGAACGTAGAGAGCGATGTTCTCGGTGTGAAGAGCACCGATGCGTAGTTCGACAGGCCTGGTGATCAAGGAGATGGTATCAGAGAGAGACCTCCCATCCACCGAGGCAATCACTAGGGGTTTGTCGAGTGGCATGACAGGCACCCGGTACTTGTCCACCGTGGCCTGCTGGATGAAATTGCCTGCTGCCCCGGAATCGAGGTAGGCATCAGCCGTGAACCGCGTCTCTCCCGTGGTCACTTGCACTGTCCATGTAACTGGGTCAGAGAGGGTCCCAGCACCTAGGGTGGCCTCTCCTACCAACCCTAGGCTTTGGAGTTTCCCGGCCTCTCTGGACAGGAGCGTAGCAGGTGGGTGTCCTCACCACAGTAAAAGCAGAGGCCCTGGGCGAGCCGCTCTGCTCGACGTCGTTCAGACTGCCGCACTCGGTCGATCTGCATGGGCTCGTGGACGGGAATCCCAGCTGTTGATGACTGAGGAACGGAGGACTTCTGCGGAGGAGGAGAATGCCGTACCGGGCGTCTCTCCCGAGATAGCTCTTTGGAGCGCTCCTGAAAACGTATGTCCACACGAGTTGCTAGGGCGATCAGTGCATCTAGGGTGGAGGGCACGTCCCGACCCGCCAACTCATCCTTGATGCGACTCGAGAGTCCTTCCCAGAAGGCGGCTGTTAGGGCCTCATTATTCCACCCGAGTTCTGAAGCCAAAGTGCGGAAACGGATGGCGTATTGACCCACCGTCAGTGTCCCTTGACGTAGGCGGAGGAGTGATGAAGCAGAGGCAGAGGCGCGTCCTGGCTCGTCAAAGGTACTGCGGAAGGCCTGTAGGAACTGTTGAAGATCCTTGGTCATGGGGTC
This sequence comes from Anomaloglossus baeobatrachus, assembly GCF_048569485.1. Classification (NCBI taxonomy): domain Eukaryota; kingdom Metazoa; phylum Chordata; class Amphibia; order Anura; family Aromobatidae; genus Anomaloglossus; species Anomaloglossus baeobatrachus. Next base: position 37,016,512 of record NC_134357.1, on the reverse strand, counting down.
CTCCTTCTCCCACAAGGGGTTCATCCACGCCAGCGCCTCGCCCTCTAGGTGGGACATTATAAAGGCGACCTTGGCTTGGTCGGAGGCGAACAGATGTGGCAGCTGCGTGAAGTGAAGGGAACATTGGTTTATAAAGCCCCTGCAGGTCTTGGGATCTCCAGCATACCGAGGAGGTGACGCCAAACGGAGTCGGGAAGCATCTGAAGAGGCTGCCACTGGTACGGGAGCCATGGCTTGCCTGGCGGGGGACCTGGGTGCCGCAGGCGTCATTGATGCTTGTAATGTGTACAGGCGGGTGTCCACGGAGGTCATGAATTGCAGCATGCGGGTCTGGACTTCACGCTGGCGTTGGAGTTCCTCTTGCAGGGCCATTAGTGCAGCAGCGGGATCCATGGCCTGATCTTACTGTCACGGCCGGGCGGTCGGGCAGACCCAGGAGGTGGATCCACTGGACCGAACTCTAAGATGGAGGTAGGGAGTCCGGCAGCTGAAGCACTGAAGGGCAGCAGGGTAGTCCGTGCAAGTGAAGACAGCGGAGGAGTCCCTGGGACCACGGAGTCACAGAAGGTAGTCTTGGTGACGTAGCTCAGGTTCGGAGGCCGAGATGATATCAGGCGGAGTCCGGAACCTCTGGAGCAAGATGACGGGTCACCGCAGGGATCCGAGATGGCAGGTGCTGTCGGATGGCAGACGGACAGCGTGCGGGGTTCGGGATACGGCAGACTGGATGGCGAGGCAGGTACGGCTCTACAAAGAGAGATAGGTGAGTACAGGCACATAAACACCAGGAGACCTGACTCCTAGCTCAGGGAACACGAAGATCAGGCCCCGCCCCCTTGGACAAGAACCCCCTTTATACCCTGAACCTGACTAACCTCATTTCCTGTTACTGGACGCTGGCCCTTTAAGAAAGGGTCAGTGACCGCGCGCGTGCCCTAATGCGCATGCGCGCGGCCCGGGTGCCAGAAGCCAGGGAAGGAGGCTGCGAGGAGGACGCAGGAGAGCCGGCCAGGGCCTGGGAAGATGTCGGACGCCGGGATCGGCGACCAGAGGACCTATGGAGGACGGGCACCGGAGGCTGGGACGAGGGGAGCGTGGCAGGTGAGCCGGGGAGCGGGGCTGAGGACCCGGGGAGGGGAGCCGAGGACCCGGGGAGCGTGACATATATCCTCCAAGTCCAACGTGCAGGTGGGCACACGGACCATGGGCGTAGATGCAGCAGGCAGGTGAGGCACATGGGAAACAGAAAGCAGAGGTACTGGAATTGGCAGACAGATAGGAGGCTGGCAGCAGAGGTATTGAAAGCTGCAGGTAGACAGGAGGTGGGCAGCAAAGGTACTGTAAGCTGCAGGTAGACAGGAGGTTGGCAGCAGAGGTACTGTAAGCTGCAGGTAGACAGGAGGCGGGCAGCAAAGGTACTGTAAGCTGCAGGTAGACAGGAGGTTGGCAGCAGAGGTACTGAAAGCTGCAGGTAGACAGGAGGCTGGCAGCAAAGGTACTGGAAGCTGCAGGTAGACAGGAGGCTGGCAGCAAAGGTACTGGAAGCTGCAGGTAGACAGGAGGCTGGTAGCAAAGGTACTGGAAGCTGCAGGTTGACAGGAGGCTGGTAGCAAAGGTACTGGAAGCTGCAGGTAGACAGGAGGCTGGCAGCAGAGATATTGCAAGCTTCAGGCAGAAATGAGTCTGTTAGCAGAGGTATTGGAAGCTGCAGACAGGAGGTTGGCAGCAGATGTATTGGAAGCTGCAGGCAGACAGGAGGCTGACAGCAGAGGTACTGGAAGCAGCAGGAAGACAGGAGGTTGGCAACAGAAGTGCTGGAAGCAGCAGGCAGACAGAGGGCTGGTAGCAGAGGTATTGGAAGTTGCAGGCAAATAGGAGACTGGTAGCAGAGGTATTGGAAGCTACAGGCAGACACGAGGCTGGCAGCAGAGGTCCTGGAAGCAGCAGGCAGACAAGAGGTTGGCAGCAGAGGTACTGGAAGCTGCAGGTTAGACAGGGGGCTGGTAGCAAGCAGAGACACAAGGAGCCACTGGCAGATAGTAGATGTTTTTGAGACCGCAGACAGGTAGAAGAGGTGCTGGAAACTGCAGTCAGGCGGGAGACATCTTGGAGACCATAAACAACTAGCAGAGATACTGTAATACTGCAGGTAACGGGATACGCAAGGACTGCACGGAACCACGGGGGTTAATCAATGCAAATTTAATAATGTATTGCACAACACAGGTGGAGGAATAGTGCGGGAAAGGAGGGGAAAGAAAAGCGGGAATGTGCACAGCAGTAGATATAATGCAATATACATACAACCACTTTGAATAACTTGTCAAGGATAGGAAGCCTCAGATTGTACTCCCAAAAGCAAAACACAGAAATCCTTATTAAACAAAAAAACGCAGAGTCCTTGTTATCTTACTCGTATAACACAGTGCAGTCTTTTCCTATCTGTCCCCAACTAAAAGTAGTGTGCACACTTAACTGCAGGTTTCAGCGTGGGGTACCTCGTCACCGTTGGGGCCCGTATTCCGCTGGCAGACACCTCTAAAGTTCAGTCTTTGTCCCGGGTCTGTAACTTGCACGTGCTGCCTGGCTCCTCGCTCCACATCCAGCCTCTTTGGATCTGTAATTTTGTAATTTGCACGTGCTGCCTGGCTCCTCGCTCCACATCCAGCCTCTTTGGATCTGTGTCTTGGGGGAGACACCACGCAACACTCTGAGGTACTTGGACCTCGGAAAAACAGGGCAGACTGAGGCCTTCTATCTTACAGCCGACTCCAGCACACTCCTCTCTGCCAAAAACACAGCCACATGTAGACTCCTCCTCCTCCTGTTCCAGACTCAATCTAGTCACTTGAGCAGCAGGTGGCAGCATAACACAAGGAAGTCCACCAAACAGTCTTTTAACCTATATATATATATATACATATAAATGTTAACAGGTCTTACATTTCCCCCCCTCTTTAACCTCGGCCGTCCCGGCCGATACACTCTTGAGGCACTCTGCAAAGGGGCACACGGTGGCAACTCCTGCCCTGCTTCACAACCTGTTGCTTGGGAGCCAATGTCGTAAAACAGGATTCAGTGACAGAACACACAAATTCATCTGCCAAGTACCGATCAGGGGGAATACCAGCATTAGCCCGCTCAGTCCGGCGTGGCACCACAGCTAACTCGCCAGACGTCGGTGCCGTATCAGGGAGTACAGTATTCTCGTCCCCATCTCTGGAGATTAGTGACTCCTGCTCTGCAGGGGTGGCACCTGTGTCTTGAACGGATGGGGGTGTGGATCTCTCCCAGTCTGTTCGGTTGGTCGGGGCCCGCCACCATTCTTCATCATCAGAGCCCTCTTCGAAGGTAACAGGAACAGGCACAGGCACCGTCTCCGGGGTACTTTGTCTGGTCCTGTCTTCTGAATAGCAGGGCCTCAGCATATTACGATGCAGGATGAGGGTGCCGCCTCTTTGCTCGCCTCTCACTTCGTATACTGATCCATGGGGCGAGATTCTTCTGATCACAATGTACGGCTCTGTTTTCCAGCGCTCGCTCAACTTGTGTCTCGGGTGTTTCTCTGCAACTAGTACTCTGTCTCCTGGTAAGAACGGGGTTTCACACACAGGTTTCCGCTGCGGGTGTGTCTTTTCTTGCAACCGCTTGGTGACAATTCGATGGATAGTCTCCAGCCGTCGACGGTGACAATCAACCCAGGAACCTACGCTCTGACCTTCACTGATCTCGGGGGGAGCTAGGTTCAGCTCTTCAATGCCTCTTCCGGCTCTTCCAAACAGTAGCACGTATGGGGTGTACCCAGTGGTGGAGTGGACACGATTATTGTACGCCCACACGAGTTCTGCGAGATAGCCGGGCCAGTGATTCTTACGATCATCCTCCAACGTGCGTAGCATTTGTAGGAGGGTCCGGTTAAATCTCTCGCAGGCTCCGTTGCCCTGCGGATGATAAGGCGTAGTCCTTGACTTCTGCATTCCGTAAATCCTTTGCAGCTCTCTCATGACACTGCCCTGAAAGCAAGCTCCTTGGTCAGAATGTATTCTTTTGGGGCAGCCGTACACCCGGATAAAGTCATCACTGATGGCTCGAGCAGCTGATTCAGCCGTCTGATCTCTGGTGGGCGTCACCACCGCAAATTTGGAGAAGTGATCTGTCATTACAAGGCAGAACTGATAGCCCCGGTGGGAGTGGCCAATCTTGAGATAATCGATCATGAGTACTTCCAACGGCTCTTTGGTTACAATAGTCTGTACTGGTGCTTGCTGTGGAGGAGCCTTACTTAACTCGCAGGAACGGCACAGTTTACAGGCCTTCTCTACTGCCCGAAGCATCTGAGGACAGTATACTATTCTTTGCAACCACTGGTAAGTCTTGTCCGGTCCGAAATGGGCTCCCTTCTCATGCGCCTCTCGGGCCAATGGTACTGCCATCTTCTGGGGTATCACTACTTGCCACCGTACTTCCAACTCTGTAGCTAGGTGCACCTTCCGATACAGCATCCCTTCTTGCACCGACAGCTTATCCCACTGGCTGAGAATCTGGAGGGCCACGTGCGACAGCGTGGCCCGTATTTCCTTTCTAGGCTTGCGCTGCTGGATCACCCACTCTTTCACTTGAAGCAGTTCTGGGTCAGATGACTGGATTTTCACCCATTCCTCTCTGGTTTGGCCAAGCAGGCGTGATGTCGTGCCCGACGTAATTTCCAGCATACGAGCCTCTACCACTTGAGCGGTGAATTTACTAAAGTCCGGAATTTCGTCTTCCTCCAACTGTTCATCTCTCTCCCCCACTGGGGCTTCGGTGGTAACACGAGAAAGGGCATCCGCATTCTGATTTTCATGCTTAGAGCGGTACTGCACATGATAATTGTATCTGGACAGTCGTACCAGCCACCTCTGTTCCATTGCTCCCAGTTTGGCGGTGGAGATGTGAGCCAGGGGGTTATTATCCGTATAGACTTCAATTTGAGCTCCCGTGAGATATTCCGAGAACCTTTCGGTTATTGCTCATACTAGTGCCAGTAATTCCAACCGAAAGGAACTGTAATTCTCGGGATTGCGCTCGGCTTCTCGCAACGTCCGACTTCCATATGCAATCACCCGTTCAGTACCATTCTGTACCTGGGCCAGTACTGCACCCAGGCCGTAGAGACTCGCGTCTGTATACAACCGAAAGGGGAGGTTATAGTCTGCATAGGCAAGCACAGGGGCGCTAACCAAGGCCTCTTTCAATCGGTGTAAGGCTTCTGCTTGTCTTGGTCCCCAGCAAATTTTCTGTGCTTTTGGTCCTTTCGCAGTGCCTCGGAGCAATTCGTGCAAAGGTTCTGCCTCCTTTGCGAAATCTTTGATAAAGCGACGGTAATATCCGGCTAGCCCCAGGAAAGCTCGAACCTCCCGCACTGTGCTGGGTGTGGGCCATTGTAGCACTGCTCTCACTTTCCCATCGGAGGGCTGTACGCCGGCTTCCGACACCTTGTGTCCGAGATATTCAATCTCTTCCTGAAAGATCCGACATTTTTTTGGTTTTAGTTTAAGCCCATGGGCCCGTAACCGCTGAAACACTTGGCCCAGGTTTTCTAGATGTTTCTCAAAGGTTGCAGAATACACTACTATGTCGTCCAGGTAAATCAATGTGGCCTCGAAGTTCATGTCTCCAAGGCAACTTTCCATGAGGCGCTGAAAGGTTCCTGGGGCATTATTTAGTCCAAACGGCATGCGGTTGAACTCGAAGAGTCCCATGGGTACAATAAATGCGGTCTTGGCCTTGTCTTTCTCTGCCACAGGGACCTGCCAATATCCGCTGGCCAGATCGAGGGAGGAGAAGTAACGTGCCTTTCCCAACGCCGACAGGGACTCCTCTATCCGGGGCAGAGGGTAGGAATCACGAACCGTGCATCCATTAAGCTTGCGGTAGTCAACACAGAAGCGGGTAGACCCATCCTTCTTCTTGACCAGCACGATTGGGGCAGCCCATGGACTCTGACTTTCTCTTACCACCCCGCTCTTCAGCATCTGCGCCAAAAGCTCTTTTACCTCTTGGTAGTAGTTTGGGGGTATTTGCCTGTACCTTTCCCTGATCGGTGGGGCATCTCCTGTGGGTATTTCGTGCTGAATCTTGTCAGTACAGCCGAAATCTTCTGCGTGACGGGAGAACGTGGCTTGATTCTCCCAAATAAAGTCCTCTATGGCTTGGGCTTGCTCCGAATCGAAGGGGCTCAGGTCCACTCCCATCTGCCCTAAGATGACGCGACTGTTCCATTGATCAGTGGGTTTCTCTTTTCTTTCCATAGAAAGAGCCCAATTCCAGGCTTCCCCTGCCATGGGCTGCAATTCAATCGATTCTGCAGCCGCCACCTCTTCGGGCGCCAGGTAGACATGGGCCAGAACAACTCCCGAGGTCAAGGTGTAGGCCTGTTCACCGGTGTTCACGCAACGGAAAGGGACCCTTCCATTTCTTACTGTTGCTAAAGTGCGAGCCACCAACGGTTCGTCTCCGTTCTCTTCACCACGGTAAGGCTCCACCAACACCTCCATCCCCTCGAGTGTACGGTGGGCCCCGACTGGCAAGGTGAGGACTGTCTCACGATTTGGAGGTAGAGTAATTGTTGTCTGTCTTGGGACTCGAACCCTCCCCACCGGGTAGCGGCTCCCACCATTCTTCCACAGTCCTTGGGCACGGATAAGGTGTTGGAAGACCTTTTGGGCAGGCCTGTTAGCAACTGTCGTCTTCCAGTAATCACAGCCCCCCTTGTTGAAGAGCAACTGGTCTAATTCTTTCAGGACGTTCATGCCCACGATAGCTGGCACCTCTTTGTCGTACCGGCCCTCCGTTAACACAATCCCTTTTTTGCCTAAGTTCTGGCCACAGGCACGTATGTTCATCCACACGACCCCTACAACCGGAATGGGAAGATTGTTTGCAGCCCTCAGTTTGATATGTGCCCCTTTGTCAATGGATACAGTTTGTCCAAAATGTTGGTAGAAGAACTGTTCTGGCATGGTGGTCACTTGGGACCCAGTATCCATCAGGCATTTTACTTCTTTCCCTTCAAATTCGGCCGTGATCGTCGGCGTGCAGGCTGCTATATCTTCAGGGCGTTGGTTTTCTCTAAGCTCAGTTGGTCTCCCCGCCATGTGCCCATCCATGGAGGGAGGCACTAGTTTAACGGCGGTCTTTCTTGAGAAGTCTTCCTCTCCGGACAGTGTCGGAATAAATGGTTCCGATTTCCACAGTTCCAACACCGGTAGTCTTCAGCGGGTCTCGGTCGTCTCTGCTCGATCTGTCCCCTCTCTTCTTGATAGGTATGCGTGCGGGTATTTGGCCGCGGTGCTGTCGTTCTTACTTCTGACGCCGGGGCTTGCATATTCTTCAGCAACTCTTGTAGAGCAGTAACAGTCTCTTGTAACTGATCCACTTTAGCCTCAAGTTGGCTCGGTTCTCGGTTTTTCTCACCCGGGACTACCTTATGCATGCAAACTTCACCCAAGGCGTTCTGCGGGTCGCAATTTTCAGTTTGTGTGCGGGAGACTGCTTCTTCCAATATTTCCTGGAAAGTTAGTTTTTTTTCTACCCTGAGCCGTTCACGGAGGGCACCTTTGATCTTGGGGTTATGTAATCCGCGGAGGAATTGATCTCGCAGGGTACGGTCAGCATAACCGGGGGTTTGTGCTAGCTCTGGCTCTGCTGTAAGCATTTGTCTCATTATTCTCTGGAGTGCATTTGCATACTCTGGCAGACCTTCTTCTTCACCCTGCAGCCTGTAGAACAGTTGCGCCTGTAAATCTCCTGCTTCTGGTTTCCCGCCATACATTCTCTCAAGAATCTTCACCACCTGCTCTAACGTCTTTCGTTCACTCTCAGGGCGCAATAAAATAGTCTCTTGAGCATGGCCTTCAAGGGCAATCAACAATATCTCCCCTTGATTTTCTGCAGTCACTCCTGCTACTCTCAACATGCCCCTCACTCTCTGCGCCCAGTCATGGAGAGGAACATTGCTGCCAGTAAATTTTGGTATATGGGTCAGCATAGCCCCCAGGGACAGCTGCCTTGCTGGTATTCCCCCATCAGGTTGTATTAGAACACCTCCATCAGCGACACCCCCCTGTCCGTCCATTGTTTCGTACCAGCCTGCGTATCCTGCCGACTACGCCAAATGTAATACTGCAGGTAACGGGATACGCAAGGACTGCACGGAACCACGGGGGTTAATCAATGCAAATTTAATAATGTATTGCACAACACAGGTGGAGGAATAGTGCGGGAAAGGAGGGGGAAGAAAAGCGGGAATGTGCACAGCAGTAGATATAATGCAATATACATACAACCACTTTGAATAACTTGTCAAGGATAGGAAGCCTCAGATTGTACTCCCAAAAGCAAAACACAGAAATCCTTATTAAACAAAAAAACGCAGAGTCCTTGTTATCTTACTCGTATAACACAGTGCAGTCTTTTCCTATCTGTCCCTAACTAAAAGTAGTGTGCACACTTAACTGCAGGTTTCAGCGTGGGGTACCTCGTCACCGTTGGGGCCCGTATTCCGCTGGCAGACACCTCTAAAGTTCAGTCTTTGTCCCGGGTCTGTAACTTGCACGTGCTGCCTGGCTCCTCGCTCCACATCCAGCCTCTTTGGATCTGTAATTTTGTAATTTGCACGTGCTGCCTGGCTCCTCGCTCCACATCCAGCCTCTTTGGATCTGTGTCTTGGGGGAGACACCACGCAACACTCTGAGGTACTTGGACCTCGGAAAAACAGGGCAGACTGAGGCCTTCTATCTTACAGCCGACTCCAGCACACTCCTCTCTGCCAAAAACACAGCCACATGTAGACTCCTCCTCCTCCTGTTCCAGACTCAATCTAGTCACTTGAGCAGCAGGTGGCAGCATAACACAAGGAAGTCCACCAAACAGTCTTTTAACCTATATATATATATATACATATAAATGTTAACAGGTCTTACAATACTGTAAGTCACAGGCAGACAGAAGACATCCTGGAGACCCCAGACAGGTAGCAGAAATACTTGAAGCTGTAGGCAGACAAGAAACGTCTTGGAGACCACAGATAGGTAGCAGACATACTGGAAGCTGCAGGCAGGAGACATCTTGGAGACTGCAAACAAGTAGCAGAGATACTGGATGCCACAGGCAGACAAGAGATGTCTCATAGACCACAGTCAGGTAGCAGAGATACTGGTAGACCGGGAGCAGGTTGTTGTGCACAGACAAACTAAAAATCTTCATAACAAGGCAGAGATATGTGTCTTGGTGAGCCTTAAATAGGACCAGGCAGATGAGGTCATGGGATCACGCCGGGCCATCTGCAAAGCCCAACATGGAGTACAACAGAGTTTAGCGGACCGGGCTGAGGAAAGCAAAGCCTGAATCCAGGAATGGTGTGTGAAAATAGGTCATTAATAGGCCTGTAATGAATAATAAGAAAAAATCATGTGGATGCTGGCAAGTAGGAGGTTATTCGCAAAGTTTTGGTCTTGCACTCATTGAATACTCACCTGGCCGCTGGACCAGGTACCTGGGAATGGATTTCCTCATCTTTAATATCAGCTCATTTTATAAGCTGCACATGTATTAAAGTCTCACTTTAGGCCTAACGATTTAGGCCTCAAGGTCCACGCCACAACCTTCAGCCCTCTCCGGCCAGACCATCGAAAGATCATACCTGGATGGTTACCATAAGTTACAGCACGTTTGTGCTACTTGCACCTCGGAATGTAATAAAGTCTTCTGTCTTTTGTCACTATGGCAACAGAATGTCAGGAAACTAATATACATGCACGAGGGATAGTTTAACTTTACAAGTCTCAAATCTGCTGCAATCTGACGGTATAATTGTAATTTAGTTTTTTCTTTTTTTAAAGTGCAGCCGCTGAGATCTGGGTCACCGCTTTTTATGTTTAAGTAGAAAATAATAGACTACGTAATAAATCTAAATAACTCAGTCGTAAGCATATTTATCCTTTCACAATGTTAAGATGTCATTGATAGGCTGCTGTTCTTCTGCATAATCCTCGTAGATAAGCAGTCTTTCTCCAAAACGATTACTTCCAATGGAAAAACCTATGGAAAAATCTGATTAATAGAGCTGATTTGAGAAGAATAGCATAGGTGTGACTACGGTCAGATACTTACATCCGGACACTGCTTAATAGCTGCAATGGTTCCATAGTCATCTTACTATGGTTGGGATGCCCCTTTAACCACTTAACGATTGCAGGCGGTAATATTGCATGAAAGCAGCCTGCGGCGATCAGCGCACATGTCAGCTGATTTGTACAGCTGACATGTGTGCCTGCCAGGCACCAGTGGAATCGCGTTCTGCCCGTGCCTTTTAACCCCAATATGTGACAGCGCCATTATAATCGCGACCAAGCTAAAACTTTACTTACAGGCCGATACCAGAAGTCACATGACGTGATCACGTGGATCTGGTTGTTGTCATGGTAGCACAAGGTCCTGTAGCTCAAATGACTCAGGTCCTGTAAGAAACAGCCGAGTACTGGCTGTTACAAGAGATGATCATTTCTCCCGGTCTGAGTGGTGCTGCTATGATCGGGAGAAATGAATGAGCGATCAAACAGCTAATCCTTATAGCCCCCTAGGGGTACTAGTAAAATAAAAAAAAAAAAGTTCAAATCACCCCCCTTTCGCCCCATTGAAAATGAAAGGGTTAAAAAAATTAAAAATATACACACACTTGGTATCGCTGCGTTCAAAAATGCCCGATCTATCAAAATATAAAATAAATTAGTCTGATCTGTAAATGGCGTAGCGGCAAAAAAAATTCCAAACGCCAAAATTAAGTTTTTTGGTTGCAAATTTTGTGCAAAATGCAATAACAGGCGATCAAAACGTTGCATGTGCGCAAAAATGGTACCGCTAAAATTGTTGGCTCAAGATGCAAAAAATAAGTTGTCACTTGAGCCATAGATCCGAAAAAATGAGAACGCTACGGGTCGCGGAAAATGGCGAAAAACACACGCCACTTTTTTCGAACAAACTTCTGATTTTTTTTAACCCCTTAGATAAAAGTAACCCTATTCATGTTTGGTGTCTACGAACTCGCACCAACCTCAGGCATCACACCAACACATCAGTTTTACCATTTAGAGAACATAGTGAATAAAATATCTCAAAAACAATAGTGCAAACAAACGTTTTTTTGCAATTTTTCTGCATTTGGAATTTTTTTGCCATTTTCCAGTACACTACATGGTAAAACTCATGGTTTCATTTAAAAGTACAGCTTGTTCCTCAAAAAAAAGAGCCTTCACATGACGATATTGACTAAAAAATACAAAACTTACGTCTCTCGTAAGAAGAATGGCAAAAAAAAGAAAACGGAAAGCACAAAATCGGACGGTCATGAAGGGATTAAATGGGTTGTACCAAAATGTACTTTATGACAAACCAAAAGTTTCCATCAGACCAATTAATTTTGAAGAGGCATGATCACTGTCCATCGATGTTTAAAATAAGTACAGTTTGGAATGTTTAGTGCTGTAGTGCACATTTGGTGCTGCTTTTTTGTTTTTTCTTCATTGAATTGGTCGGTGGTTGACCTCCACCTTGCTTTGCACCCCAATTTGGGATGTATTCCATCTGTCTAGATTTTGGCGGTTGGTGACTGTTCACATTAAGTCATCAGGCTTTGTCCACAGGCTATTTACTTCATGCAGCATTTGCTTGGACCTGTCCCGCCCACAGCCATGACTCAGTCATGGGTACGGGATTGAAATAGACCAGGTGAGTGCTGCTAAGAGCAGTTCTACTATTCATATGTGAGGCCGTATGGCACATTTTATAAAAATATTTTAGTGTAGGACTGCTTCAAATGAGATTTGCCGTGACGTGGCGAAGCAGCTCAAGAAATTGCAATTTTTTGCCAAAAATCTCAAAATTTTTAAAATAAGTACAGTTTGGAATGTTTAGTGCTGTAGTGCACATTTGGTGCTGCTTTTTTGTTTTTTCTTCATTGAATTGGTCGGTGGTTGACCTCCACCTTGCTTTGCACCCCAATTTGGGATGTATTCCATCTGTCTAGATTTTGGCGGTTGGTGACTGTTCACATTAAGTCATCAGGCTTTGTCCACAGGCTATTTACTTCATGCAGCATTTGCTTGGACCTGTCCCGCCCACAGCCATGACTCAGTCATGGGTACGGGATTGAAATAGACCAGGTGAGTGCTGCTAAGAGCAGTTCTACTATTCATATGTGAGGCCGTATGGCACATTTTATAAAAATATTTTAGTGTAGGACTGCTTCAAATGAGATTTGCCGTGACGTGGCGAAGCAGCTCAAGAAATTGCAATTTTTTGCCAAAAATCTCAAAATTTTTAAAATAAGTACAGTTTGGAATGTTTAGTGCTGTAGTGCACATTTGGTGCTGCTTTTTTGTTTTTTCTTCATTGAATTGGTCGGTGGTTGACCTCCACCTTGCTTTGCACCCCAATTTGGGATGTATTCCATCTGTCTAGATTTTGGCGGTTGGTGACTGTTCACATTAAGTCATCAGGCTTTGTCCACAGGCTATTTACTTCATGCAGCATTTGCTTGGACCTGTCCCGCCCACAGCCATGACTCAGTCATGGGTACGGGATTGAAATAGACCAGGTGAGTGCTGCTAAGAGCAGTTCTACTATTCATATGTGAGGCCGTATGGCACATTTTATAAAAATATTTTAGTGTAGGACTGCTTCAAATGAGATTTGCCGTGACGTGGCGAAGCAGCTCAAGAAATTGCAATTTTTTGCCAAAAATCTCAAAATTTTTAAAATAAGTACAGTTTGGAATGTTTAGTGCTGTAGTGCACATTTGGTGCTGCTTTTTTGTTTTTTCCATCCTCAAGTTGTAGGGGGGCCCAAAAGTAAAAAAAAAATAAAAATAATAATAAATAAAAAAAAAATAAAAAAATAAATAATATATATATATATATATATATATATATATATATATATAAACACACTCACAACAAGTTGATAGAATTATGTAGTGAGGAACAATGAACATAACTCACAACCGATCAGACAAAACAAAAAATGTGAGTTTCATGGTTGTCTCCTGAGCATAGCGCTCGCAGACTATATTGCCTTCAGAGGTGTGTTAGTATAGACTCATCTATCACACAAGAGTCAGATTTGTGATTATTGAGTAAAATAATTTGCCGGGTCTCCGATAGCGGCAGCTGTTACTGCATAAAACAAGAATTCATCTGAAATGGCTGCATTAAATCATCTCATATTAATAGGACAGCGCGAATGCCGATCAATATGTAATGCAAGGAGAGGAAAAACAACGAGGACGCTTCTTTGTTGGAAGAAAGTAATTAGTCATGGTAAATATGCAATATACTGTATATCTGCCTACAATTAATAAGAAGTAAGGTTGGGCTGGGACAAAATGAGCTCTGGGCCACAACTAGGGCTACATGAAGTCTGAGTAGCATTTGGGACTACACAAAGTCTTCAACTAGGAATAGAAAAAGTTTGGGCATGGAGTAGAGCCACAAGAAGTTTGGTCTGGAGCTAGGTATACCCTAAATTTGAGCCATCTAGATCATAGGTGCCCAACATTTTTGACCATGAGAGCCACATTCAGCTCTAAGAGAGGGTTGCGAGCCACATTCATCTCTGAGAGAGGGTTGCAAGCCACATTTAGCTCTGAGAAAGGGTTGGAAACCACATTCAGCTCTGAGAGAGGGCTGTGGCCCACATTCAGCTCTGATAAAGGGTCATGTGCCACATTCAGCTCTGAGAGAGGGCTGTGGCCCACATTCAGCTCTAAGAGAGGTTTGCAAGCCACTTTTAGCTCTAAGAGAGGTTTGCAAGCCACATTTAGCTCTAAGAGAGGGTTGCAAGCCACATTCAGCTCTGAGAGAGGGTTGCAAGCCACATTCAGCTCTGAGAGAGGGACGCAAGCCACATCCAGCTCTGAGAGAGGGTTGCAAGCCACATCCAGCTCTGAGAGGGTTGCAAGCCACATTCAGCTCTGAGAGGGTTGCAAGCCACATTCAGCAACAGGAGATGGTCACAAGCCACAACTAGGTCAGAGAGAGGATTGCAAGCCACATCCAGCACTGAGAGTGGGCCGCGAGTCACATTCAGCTCTGAGAGAGGGTCGCGAGCCACATCCAGATGTCGCCCCCTCACAGTAGTGACACCCAGAGATCCTTTTACCAATACAATGACAGCCAACATTTTTCCACAGAAATCACATCGATGCAGTGTACCAAGATCCAGGGGTTCCTACCTTATCCCGTTCATATCTGCTCTTCTGTGAGGGGCGATGCATAAAAGTCACCATCTGGAGACCTGCTGTTCATGGCTCTGTGCTAGACCTGGTGCTTATGCACAAAGCTGGAAGACAGCCGCAAGCCACATATCATTGGCCTACAAGCCACATGTGAGTCCCAAGCCACAGGTTGAGCAGAACTGGTGGAGGAAGGTTGAACTAGATGGACCTAGGTCATTTTTCAACCTGAGTAACTATGTAACTATGTAAGGTTGGGAACCCCAGGTCTAGATTATGGCCACATGAAGTCATTGAGTTGGGACTAGATGAGTTTATGAAATCTGGACTGGATCCAGGTCCACACAAAGACTTGGTCTAAGCTAGCATTACATGATGTCTTAAAATGGACAGGGCTAGATAAAATTTGGGTCCAAACTAGGGTTACTAGGGTCACAAGAAGCCACGGCCAAAGCTAAGTGTACAGGAAAGCTGAGCATGTAGTCTGAATCTCTGCTCCGGCTAGGGGTACATGAAGTCTACATAGTTGCTTTTACTTTTAGTACTTTTACTTTTACTTTTGGAAATAGTTTTTAGAGAGGTAATAAAAAAAAAGAATAATAAATAAATAGAGAGGTCCTCAAGCTTAATTTTTATTCTTTAAACCCTGGTAAGAAATGCATCTTATTTCCTACCTCAAAAATTTGTAGTTCTGGATTCTGGGACTCCAACTGATTACCGAACAAATCAGCATTATGGACAAGAAAGCTCAGATTGTGCCGCTTTGCTGGAGGAGGCTTCGGTCGGAGAGCATCCAGGAGATTTGACGACTCTTTTGTAAAGTCTAACATTTTTCCTTGAGGCTCCAAGAAGTTTGGGTAGCGTTGCAAAATATTGCATTAACTCAAGATAACTTGGAAAAGAATGAAGCAAAATCAAATGAAAACCAACATTAATAGCAGCACCAATGGCAGCTCCATATTCAGGATCCTAAAGTGAATATATCCATCTCTGAGCCCAAATTTACCTATTACGGCTGAAGAAGCTTTGTATCCAATTTTATACTAGTGGTACTTACATTCTTGATGCAATGTTACCAAAGGCTTACAAAAAAATAAGGTTCAAGGGAGTCCGTGATAAAGAAAAACAGCTGTGAGCTGCAGAATCATTCCGAAAGTGATCATTGCCATCATATTGATTTTTACTCATTGATTCCTTCATCGTACTGTCCCAACCGTTAATAGGAACGTGCCATTATAGCAGCCATATAATCTAATATATAAAGCTGAGTGTATGTGTGTGTGTGTGTGTCCGCTAAAGGAATCCGCACCATCATATTTACAATCACAAAATTTTGCACAGACACCCCATGTGACCCAGAGAACATCATAGGCTATGTTTTGACTGGAAAATTTAATCCCGTGCTTTACAGTTACTCTCCAAAAAACCTGCTTACATTAAAGTGAATGGAGCCTGGAACTACTGGTTATTAATAGCAGTTGTGATTGGTTGCTATAGGAACAAAGGACAGTCACAGTATAAGAAGCTTATGTGTGAGGTAATATGATGTCAGTGGGGAGATGGATAGAGAGAGAGAGACAGACAGGGAAAGAGATAGGCAGGGTAAGAGACAGACAGAGAGAGACGGTAAAAGAGACAGACAGACTGTAAAAGAGACAGACGGGGAAAGAGACAGACAAAGACAGACAGACAGATGGGGAAAGAGACAGGCAGAGAGAGACGGGGAAAGAGACAGACGGGGAAAGAGACAGATGGGGAAAGACAGAGACAGACACAGAGATAGAGAGACAGACAGACACAGAGACACAGGGATAGACAGATTGATACAGAGACAAACAGAGATAGAAACAGACAGACAGAGAGATAGACACAGACAGACAAGGAAAGAGACAGACAGAGACACGCAGACAGAGACTGGGAGAGAGACAGTGACAGGTACTATCCCGGGCAACGCCGGGTACTACAGCTAGAGTTCTATATGAAGCAAACAGAGTAAACATAATTGTTATAGCTGGGGATGATGTGAGCTATTCCCAGCAAAAATCCAAGATACTAGTCCAAGACGCTCCACTCCATTAGACTGAGAGGTCTTTTTCTATGTGTGTGTATGGGTAGACTAGAGACCCATCAGTCAAAGAAGGATAAGAAGAAGCCAATTTGGATTAGCTCGGGTTGGTCACATTGATCCCAAATTTAACATTTCAAAGTAAAACATACATGGTTTGGGCAAGGTTAATCAGTGCACAGAGCGGAGCAGGATATCAGGAGAATGGCGCTAGGTAAGTAGTTTTTTTGTCGATTTGTCAGTATTTATAGGGGATACCACACTGTGAGGGAAACTGTGGAGACCTCATTGGTATGGGAGACAGTTGGGGCATCATAATGTGAATAGGGCTGTGGAGACATCATGCTGTACATAGAAGACTGTTGGGGCCATCATACTATGTATGGGAGACTGTCGGGGCCATGATACTGTGTATGGGAGACTGTTGTACTCTGTATGGGAGACTGTTTGGGCCATCATACTTTGTATGGGACACTGTTTTGGCCATCATACTGTGTATGGGACACTGTTTTGGCCATCATACTGTGTATGGGAGACTGTTTTGACCATCATACTCTGTACGTGAGACTGCTGGGGCATCATACTGTGTATGGGAACCTGTTGGGGCCATCATATTATGTATGGCAGACTGTTGGGGCCATTATACTGTGTATGGAAGAATGTTGGGGCCATCATAATTTATATGGGAGACTGTTGGGGCCATCATACTGTATATAGGAGACTGTTGGGGACATCTTACTGTGTAATGGAGACTGTTAGGGCCATCATACTGTGTCTGGGAGACTGTTGGGGCAATGATATTGTGTATGGTTAGACTGTTGTACTGTGTATGGGAGACTATTGGGGGTCATCATACTGTGTATGGTTACACTGTTATACTGTGTATGGGGAACTGTTTTGGTTATCATAAAGTGTACGACAGACTGCTTTGGTCCTCATACAGTGTATGGGAGACTGTTGGGGCCATCATACAATGTATTGGAGACTGTTATACCGTGTATGGGAGACTGTTGGGGCCATCATACAGTGTATGGAAGATTGTTGGGGCATCATACTGTGTATGGGAGACTATTGGGGCATTATACTGTGTATGGGAGACTATTGGAGACCATCATACTGTGTATGGGAGACTATTGGGGACCATCATACTGTGTATGTGTCCTATGGGGACATCACACTATTGAGAAGGATGGGGGGACATCATACTTTGTGTGGGGGTGGTGTGGGGATACTATACTATGGAGGGGGTTGTTAGGGCTTCATATTATACTACAAGATCATGTCTACTCTGCCAAATAGTGGGGGATAATTAGGACTTTTGATATAGGGCCCCCATGATTTTTATGTTGTGCCCTGTTGCCAGGTGAATTTAATTTGGTTCTCCCATTATAGTTTTTTATCTACCCACCATTCACGTTGCACAATCTTGACCCAACATCTGTTTTGCAATTTTCCAAAATGGGCGGAATAGCGCTTTGAAAGACTTCATCCTTAATTAGCCTCTCGCCGGAATGTTTGCTGTTTTGCACAATTTATTGTGGCTTTTGAAAAGCTATCAAGCAAAGCGCTGAAACAAAATAACCTTCCAAATGTTATATCACAACATTTCACGCACCACTGCTCTCAACTTTACAGCAAATCCAATAAATATGTTTTGCTAAATAGGTAGCGCAAATTAAGCTGGGTTCAAGTCTTGATGCACGGAGAGCAGCTGTAATATCCCAGGAAGAGCTTGAAACGCTGGAAAATGCAAGCGCTACCTATGGGAGCCAGGTGATGACTCACTCAAGGCTTTAATGATATTCCAGAACCCACAGAGTTGCATGCCATGACTTACAACATACTTCACTGTCTCCCCAGGCGAGAGGCAATGAGAACAAGTTAAAGAACAGAGAGAGACGGAAGCCTTTATAGATAAATCTCAAAATCCTCAGCTATTATTCTGCAACATTCTCCACTAAGGACAGAGCCATCGAAGGATCGAATTCTTTGCAAAATCTATAATTTACCAAAAATAGCTATAATCCTATTTACTTTAACGCCATTCACTTTGCAGAATTTCAGGAAAGTTTAGGTATAAGGGTTTTATTTGCATTTTTGGTTTAATTTATCTTATCATTTCACCAACAAAATTTTTTGGAAAGGTTCTACAAGGACATTAAATGTGAAAAACTGCCGTTTTTTTTTTAAGACCTTCTAATGATCAGTTTTTATCATCACAGTTTACTGCGGCGCCCCCATCCTATGTGACAGCGTGTCTGACTGCTTGCAATCGCACACACTGTCTGTGTATGTATAGTGATGTAAAAATAAATATATAAATAAATAAATAAATTGGCATAGGGTCCCCCCATATTATGATACCCAACACAGATAAAGCATACGGCTACAGGCTGCAACCCCCAGCCGTGCGCTTATCTTGGCTGTGTATCAAAATAAGAGGAACCATTTGTGGCTTTTTTTATTATTATTTAAGCAAATCATTTTAAAAAATGGCATGCGGTCCTCCCCAATTTGTATACCCAGCCATCATAAATCCAACAGCTGGGAGCTGGTATTCTCAGGTTGAGGAGGCCCATGGTTATTGGGCCTCCCCCAGCCTAAAAATAACAGCTGCCCAGAAGTGTCTCATCCATTACATTCGATACCCATTCAATAAATGTGTGACCTTGAAATACATGGTTGCACTGAAGGAGTTTTCCCATCCCATGGGATGCACATAGATCATGAGGATGTGGATTCAGGGAGATTTGCTCAATTCGGGCGAATATATTTGAATTTACTATGAAAGGGTTAATAAAATCGATAAATTGTTATTCTCATCTTTCTTGGCCCTCGCTGTACTTGTGCCACCGCTGTGACTCCTGGACAGATCTTCTGATTGCTCCTGTGTGGCTTTCTTTCCATTTTGGTTCTCATGAGGCTGCCATTGATTAGGCCCCTTTCGTCTCTCCACTTTATGACCCCTATCATCTTCTATCACAGTAAAGGAAAAAAGAGAATTTTGTTTACTTACCGTAAATTATTTTTCTTATAGTTCCGACATGGGAGACCCAGACCATGGGTGTATAGCTTCTGCCTCCGGAGGACACACAAAGTACTACACTAAAAGTGTAGCTCCTCCCTCCGAGCATATACACTCCCCGGATGACAAATCCAACCAGTTTAGTGCCAAAGCTGAAGGAGGACATCCACCCATAAGTAGAGACAGAGTAAAACCAGGAATAACCGGAACCTCTGTCTACAACAACAGCCGGTGAAAACACACGGAACAAGAAAGCTGCCAACAGGCAACAGGGAGGGTGCTGGGTCTCCCATGTCGGAACTATAAGAAAAAGAATTTACGGTAAGTAAACAAAATTCTCTTTTTCTTCATCGTTCCTTATGGGAGACCCAGACCATGGGACGTCTCAAAGCAGTCCATGGGTGGGAAATAAACAGAAACTGAGAAGTAGGCAAACCTAACTTCACAAATGGGCGACAGCCGTCTGAAGGATGCGTCTGCCCAAGCTCGCATCTGCCGAAGCATGAGCATGCACTTGGTAGTGCTTCGAAAGGGTGTGCAGACTAGACCAAGTGGCAGCCTGACAGACCTGCTGAGCCGTAGCGCAAGAGGCACCGACAGCTCTGGTCGAGTGTGCCTTAATCCCCGGCGGGGGAGGTACCTGAGAACATTGGTAGGCATCGGATATGGCCGACCTAATCCAACGAGCTAGGGTCGGTTTAGAAGCCGAGAGACCCTTGCGCTGACCTGTGGTCAGCACAAAAAGAGAGGTGCACCGCCTAAAAAACAGCGGTGCGTGACACATAGATCCGGAGCGTCCGCACCAAATCTAAAGCATGCAACGCTTTCTCAAAGCGATGCACAGGGGCCGAACGAAGGGAAGACAATGAAATGCCCTGGTTAAGGTGGAAAGGAGACACCACCTTAGGGAGAAGGCCCGGAGTCGGACGGAGAACCACCTTGTCTTGGTGAAAAAAACCAAAAAGGGTGACTCCGAAAAGAGCACAGTCAAATCAGAGACTCTCCTGAGAGAAATTATGGCCACCAGAAAGACCACTTTCTGTGAAAGACGAAACAACGAAACCTCCCTAAGAGGCTCAAAGGGGGGTTTCTGTAAGGCCATGAGGACCAGATTAAGGTCTCAGGGATCCAGAGACCGCCGGTAAGGCGGAATGATGTGAGATGCGCCCTGCATGAAGGTGCGCACCTGGGCCAGCCGGGCGATACGCCGCTGGAACAACGCTGACAGAGCCGAGACCTGTCCCTTGAGGGAATTGAGGTCTACGGTTTGACGGCTGAGAAAATCTGCCTCCCAGTTTTCTACGCCTGGGATGTGGACTGCGGAGGACTTGGAGTCCTCCGTCCACTGAAGGATACGTTGAACTTCCAACATTGCTAGGCGGCTGCGAGTCCTAGGAGTACAGCCCTGACTTCCAGCACATTGATCGAGAGGGCTGATTCGGACGGAGTCCAAGTGCCCTGTGCTCGGTGGTGGAGAAACACTGCTCCCCAGCCGGATAGACTGGCATCCGTGGTGAGAATCACCCAGGACGGGGCCAGAAAGGAGCGTCCCTGGGACAGAGAGAGAGGCCGAAGCCACCACTTAAAGAGAGCTCCTGGTCTGTGGCGACAGAGCCACCAGCCTGTGCAAGGAAGAGGTCCCTTGTCCCAACAGCGGAGAATGTCCAGCTGCAGGGGACGCAGATGGAACTGGCAAAGGGAACCGCTTCCATTGACGCCACCATCTGACCCAGCACCGGCATGAGGTGCCTGATGGAATGACGGCGGCGCCTCAGCAGAGAGCGAACCGCCAGATGAAGGGACTGCAGTTTGACTAAGGGCAGCTTCACAAGTGCCAGCAGAGTCTCGAATTGCATCCCTAGGTACGTAAGTTCCTGGGTCGGGGTCAGAGTGGACTTGCAAGCGTGGCGAGAGTGAGTGAGACACTCCGCTGAGAGTGAGCGAGACACTCCGCTGAGAGTGAGCGAGACACTCCGCTGACAGTCTGCACTGGATGAAGCCCTGACTAGAAGGTCGTCCAGGTAAGGAATCACTACCAACCCCTGGAGGAGCAGAACCGCAACCACTGCTGCCTTGACCTTGGTGAATACACGAGGGGCCGTGGCTAACCCAAAGGGGAGAGCCACGAATTGGAAATGTTCCTCTCCAATTACAAAACGTAGCCAACGCTGGTGTGAAACTGCAATTGGCACATGCAGATAGACATCTCTGATGTCGATGGATGCTAAGAAATCTCCTTGGGTCATTGACTGATCGCAGAGATTCCATGCAAAATTGCCGCACCTGAACATGCTTGTTGAGAAGCTTGAGATCCAGGTTGGAAAGCACCGTCCTTTTCGGGGACTAGGAAGAGATTTGAGTAGAAATCTCATAACCGTTCCCAGTCGGGAACTGGTACAATTACTCCATTGGCCTGCAAGAATGCCACGGCCTGTGAGAAGGCGGCGGCCTTGGAGCAGGGGGGAGTTGACAGAAAAAATCTGTTTGGCGGGCTGGATAGAATTCTATTCTGTAGCCGTGGGAGATGGTAACCCACACCCACTGATCGAAGACGTGTTGAAACCACACGTCGCCCAAGAGGGAGAGCCTGCCACCGACCAAGGACGTTACTGGCGCGGAGGAACGAAACCTCGACTGGTTCCTGCCCTGGACAGGTTTCCTGGGTTGTGGCATGGAAGTACTCTTCCTGCCAAAAGCTTCCTTAATAATTTCATCCAGTTGTTCACCGAATAGACTGGTCCCAGCAAAAGGGAGTCCAGCAAGGAACTTCTTAAGAAGCATCTGCCTTCCACTCTCAAAGCCACAGGAACCTGCGGATAGCGAGGGAAGTAGCCAAGGCCACCGCAGTGCGGTGACAGTCTCCAGCATGGCAGACATGGCATAGGATGAAAAGACTGAAGCCTGGAAGTTAAGTCGGGCATAAAGTCCCTGGTGAGGGAATGCATCTCCTCCCGAAAAACAGAGATGGCTTTGAGAGCCCGCACTGCTGCAAAAGATGGGAAGAACGAGGCCCCTGCCGCCTCATATATAGATTTGGCCAGAAGGACAACCTGGCGGACAGTGGGATCCTTAGAGAGGTGCCGTCAGCCACTGATACAACTGTCCGGGCTGAAGTCTAGACACCGGAGGGTCCACCCTTGGTGAATGAGCCCACTCCTTGACCACCACTGGTGGAAGGGGGAAACAGTCATCAGAACCACGCTTTGGGAAGCGTCTGTCAGGACAGGCTCTGGGCTTGGTCACAGTGACCTGAAAGCTGGAGTGGATAAGGAACACACTCCTTGTTCTCTTAGGCAAGGTATACTGATGCCTTTCTGCCAGAGGGGGATGCTCCCCTGATACAGGCTGATTGAGGTCCAGTACAAATATAATGGACGCAATCAAATCATTAGCATCTGTGTCACTGTCGGACAGATCAATGGGGTACATGGAGAAGCGTCCGAGCCCCCAGTAAAGGCATCCTCCTTGTCTTGCGAGTCAGCTCGTGAACCAGAGCCGCGGGGCGAGGAGGGAAAGGGGACCCTGCGTCTCCATTTTAGGAGGACGGGGTCTGAGACCAGATGAAGAATCCTCTGTGAGCTTTGCTGAGCGAGCCGTAGCAGCAGAAGCGCCCTGAGAAGGGGGCTGATGTATGCTCAGCAGTGTCCGGGACAGCTGTCCCCTGAAGAGAGGGATTCTACCCAAGCCGGGGGTTCAGCCACCGGAGCCGGAGCAGCCAGAGGGACCACTGGGGATGAGCCTCCAGGCTGAGGCACCACTATGTTAGAGCAGGCATCACAATGTGGTTATGTGCTCGGTACAGGCAGTACGAGCCTACATGCAGTGCATATTAAGTACAGCCTTGCAGCCCTGCTCTGATATGAGACATGCTGCAGAAGTGGGGGCTCTGTCCAGAATGACCCCCAGCAGAGTATATAAACAGAGTATATAAGCAGCTGCACAACCGGAGGTTGTGGCTGCCAGACCGTTTAACATAGGCACATCTCTGTGCCCTCCAGATCCCCCAGAAGTGAGGGCTCTGTCTCAGGCCCCCATTTGTCACAATGTGTTATGCAGACATTGAGAACGCTGAGAAAATGGCGTCCGCAGCGAGGAGAGGGGGCGGGGCCTACTCTGAGAGCAGGACGGAGGGCAAATGAGGCATACAGGGGAGGGAATCTTTCCTCAGTGAGGAGTGTCCCTTCCCTGTGCTGAACAGCCGCTGGGCGGAGCCACACTGTCCCACTGCACTGACTGACATGCAGGGGTAGAGAATCGAAACTAGGCCTCAGGCGAAGCCGGGGCCTAGATTTAAACATGCGGCCAGCGTGCAGGCACCATCGGCGCGGTTCTCCAGTGAAAACTGGAGAACCGGCCGGAAATGTTACACAGTTATATAACGCACTCTCCCCAATACATAAAGTACAAGGGACCCCTGGAAAGACCACCGTCTGTGGTAATAACGTCTCAGTACTTAGCTTGTGAGACGCAGGTGCCAGGTCCCTGGGGGGTCATCGCTCCGTCCGGCAGGATCCTGAAAGGGCTGCGGATGGAGACCGGTCTCCTGCAAAGCAGTGAGAACCGTGATGGCTCTCACTTCAAGCCAGAGCCTCAGGGGATGGTGAAGGAGCGCGGCATGAAAGGGCTCCAGCCCTGAAATCTCTATAAGCTATGAAATCTCTGAAATCACAGCAAGGTTAGCAAACACACTCCCCCCTCAATAAATGTACAAGGGACCCCTGAATAACGTCTCAATACTTAGCTTATGAGACGCAGGGCCATGTCCCTGGGGGGGGGGTGATCGCTCCGTCCGTCAGGGTCCTGAAAGGGCTGCGGATGGAGACCGGTCTCCTGCAAAGCAGAGAGAACCGTGATGGCTCCCACTTCAAGCCAGAGCCTAAGGGGATGGTGAAGGAGCGCGGCGTGTGAAGGCTCCAGCCTTGTAACATCAACTTTAACAGCACCGCCGACACAGTGGGGTGAGAAGGGACATGCCGGGAGTCCAGATTGGACCCGCTTTTCTTCCAAATCTTTGAAATCAAAAATCAAAAATCAAAAATCAGAGGATGCATGTGTGTGTGTGACCTCCTGAACACAAAGCATTGAACTGGTTGGATTTGTCATCCGTGGAGTGTATATGCTCGGAGGGAGGAGCTACACTTTTAGTGTAGTACTTTGTGTGTCCTCCGGAGGCAGAAGCTATACACCCATGGTCTGGGTCTCCCATAAGGAACGATGAAGAAAATCTGTCTTCACTGAATACAGATTTTACCATGAATTAGGAGTGAAAGCTTTGCACTTTTAGCCCCGCTGACGGGAGGAAATTACTTTTATTCCTCCCGGCAGAGTTTGGCTTCTAGTCATAGAGGTGGAACTGGCGTGGGTTCTGTCACCTCAGTGTGCATAGAGAGTGGCAGCTGTAACTACACCCCCTGCACTGACTGAGAGTTCACTCTGTGTTAGACCAGGCTGTCAAACATTACGTGTTGAACCTTCCAAGTGCCTTCACTGAGAGCCCCACTGCCGGGAGGAATTAAACTTCCCTGGCAGCATTCAGCTTTCAGTCATAGGGGCACCACCGGTGTGGGTTTAGTAACTGCTGTGTGCATAGAGAGTGGCAGCTGTAGCTACACCCCCCGCACTGAGTGATAGCTCGCTCTGCGTTAGACTCGGCTGTCAGTCATTGCGTTTTAAACCTTCCGGGTGCCTTCACTGAGAGCCCCAGTGCCGGGAGGAATTGAGTTTATTTCCCGGAGCTTTTGGCTTCCAATCATAGGGGGCGGCACCGGTGTGGGTTCAGTCTCTGCTGTGTGCATAGAGAGTGGCAGATGTAGCTACACCTCCGGCAGTGGCTGAAAGCTCGCTCTGCATTAGACCCGGCGTTCAGTCACTGCGTTTTCAACCTTCCCGGGGCCTGCATTAACCCTAGATCGTGCAACCACAGAAATCTACCATAGAAAACAAGTGACCTAGCAGGCCTGCGAGGCCACAGGTATGCATTCTAGGGTTAAGAGCCCCACTGCCGGGAGTAACTGAACTTTATTCCCCTGGTAGCGTTCGACTTCCAGTCATTAGGGCGGCGCCAGCACGGGTTCAGTCACCGCTCTTGTGTACAGTGAGTAGTGGCTGTAACCGTGCCCCCCCCACACTGATTGACTGACAGCTGAGTCTAAGGGGCACTTTGCACACTATGACATCGCAGGTGCGATGTCGGTGGGGTCAAATCGAAAGTGACGCACGTCTGGCGTCGCTCGCGACATCGTAGTGTGTAAAGCATTTTTGATACAATTAACGAGCACAAAAGCGTCATAATCGTATCATCGGTGTAGAGTCGGTCATTTCCATGAATTGGGAAAGACCGATGTTACGATGTTGTTCCTTGTTCCTGCAGCAGCATACATCGCTGTGTGTGAAGCCGCAGGAGCGAGGAACATCTCCAACCTGCTTCCCGGCCGGCTATGTGGAAGGAAGGAGGTGGGCGGGATGTTTACGTCCCGCTCATCTCCGCCCCTCTGCTTCTATTGGCCGCCTGCCATGGGACGTCGCTGTGACGCCGCACGACCCGCCCCCTAGGAAGAAGGCGGATCGCCGGCCAGAGCGACGTCGCAGGGCAGGTGATTGCATGCAAAGCTGCCGTAGCGATAATGTTCGCTACGGCAGCTATCACCATGATATTGCACTTGCGACGGGGGCGGGGACTATCGCGCTCGGCATCGCAGCATCGGCTTGCGATGTCGTAGTGTGCAAAGTGCCCCTAACACAGAGTGAGCTATCAGTCAGTGCCGGAGGTGGTCACAGCCGTTGGACACAGTAATGACTAAACCTGTGCCTTTGCCGCCCCTGTGACTGGAAGCCGAACTCTGCTGGGAGGAAGAAAGTTAACTTCCTCCCGGCAGTGGGGCTCTAAGTGCAGGCACCAGACAGATTCAGAACTCTATTAACCTGCAAATTAACTCACTGGCGGACAAAGACAGAAAAGGACCCCTGTGCAAGAACAACATATGGGCCCTTTGCAATTCTATAGCTCATCGTTATGCAAAATTCCAACTGATTTGGAGGTGGTAATGGGCCCCTGTACGGTTGGACGGGCTGCACCAATGATATGTGCTGGATTAACCCCATATCTAGGTTACTAACATTTTTATACGTGACAGATTCCCTTTAATGTCTAAATTGTACACATTTTTAGGGGTCGAGCACACAGGTATAATTTATCAGATGCCGCCTGATAACTTACATTGGAAAAATACTGATCTGCAACGTATAACAACCAATGTGAT
The DNA here is from genome assembly GCF_048569485.1 of Anomaloglossus baeobatrachus. Lineage (NCBI taxonomy): Eukaryota > Metazoa > Chordata > Amphibia > Anura > Aromobatidae > Anomaloglossus > Anomaloglossus baeobatrachus. The sequence goes on along the minus strand of NC_134357.1, from coordinate 36,989,894 downwards.
AACTACTACTAGGTCTTAATTACTTTCTATGGGTGAGAACTGGAGCTTTCAGCTGTCACAATTCTTACAAAAAATCATAATGCACCTAATGCAGAGGAACGGGCAGCGGTGTGACAACGCTAATGTTTCTATAACCTTTCAGATTTATTTCTGGCTGTCCAAACACAAATAATGGTGGACTGATGGCTCCTCGCTGTGCTGTGATGGGTGACTGGAGAGCCGTTTGGCTGATTTGCCTTGGGTGCTAAAATCCTTTCTTCTACCATTGATTATAAATAGCGCGTTCCTTTTCTGCAACAGAACTAAACTTTATAACTTTCTGCTACTTTCCTGAGTGCAAAGATAGAATTGAGTGAAAGCACGCAGCATGCTCGATCTACTGACTACTACATTAGTTTTTGAAGTTTTTTGCTCCTTTTATTCCAAGAGCCGCAACGTCTTTATTTTTCCATAAACGTAGCTTGTATGGCAAAAACGTGCGTTTGGAGTGAGAAGTTGCGTTACAAAACACGTAATTTTTTCACATAATGTACTCCAATAGGGTTGAAATGGTAAAAAAAAAATTGCAAAAATTGATTTTTTTGTATGGTTGGTTTTGTACGGTATGGTTTTTATAGCATTCATTATCAGGTAAAATGAGCTGATAAAATGTTTTTTTTCGGGTTGCTGCTATCACGACAATACTAAAACTTCTATAGTTTTTTTTATATTTTAGCAGATAAATAAAATGTAGAAATTTGTAAAAGAAATTAGTTTGTGTTGCTATTTTTAGAGAACAATAACTTTTTTATATTTCCATCTTTGCAGCTGTGTGAGGGTTTTTTTTTTTGCTTGATGAGCGGTCGTATTTATTGACATTATCTTGGGCTACAGACGAGGTTTATATAACTTTTTATTTAATTCTGGGGGGATGAATTAACTAGAGATGAGCCAACCTTTGAAAGTTTGGTTCGCCGATCTTAGGCGAACTTCCCTATGTTTGCCAAAGGTTTCGTTGAATGTTTTCGAACCCCATTGAATTCAATGGGTGGCCAAACCTAAGGCAGAGGAAACACCTCCGGGGGGGGGTTGAAAAGCTTCCAAAACAGCAAAAATACATTTTACAGTGCAGCACCACTATTTTGGCATAGGTATTAGCTTCCTAGACTATTGAGATAATAAATATTGAGGTGGATGGGAGACAGGTGTAGGGCTGGTGCTCTCATACTCCTGCCAGTAGAGACAAGAGACAACTTGGAGACCCATCTTGGAGTCTTGATATTTAAAAACACTTCAGACAACAGAACAGTGACATCATTTGCCCTCCCCCATTTTCCCCATACTGTCTTTGCACAGCAGTGAGGTATGGTCCATGCAACACACAGGATGTAGCCTGTCATTTCCATTTTAAAAATCAAGTGGTGGGGATGAGTGACAGGATTAGGCCTCTTGCTCCCGTATCCCTGCCAGTACAGACAAGACATAACTTGAAGACTCATCTTGAGTCTTGATATCTAAAAACATTTCAGGCAGATAGCCGGACAGTGGCATCAATTGCCCCCACCCCCATTTTCCCATAGTGTTTTTGCACAGCAGTGAGGTATGGTCCATGCAACACACAGGAAAGTGCTTGTGTTACCGAGCCCGAGCCAAACCGGCTAAGGCTTCTACCAAATTTGAGATAGGAGTGTGGCGCCCCTGACCTGGTCAGGCACCACTGGGTACTGCACCCATGCTGGGTCAGTACAACACAGGTAATCCCAGAGGCTGACTAGGGTGTGGACACACGGAACACTAGTAACCAGGAACACACACACAGCTAGAGGGGACCCCTGAGCAGACTCAGGTAGGGGGCGTGGACCTCGCCTCCCGGCTAGTGGTGGGTGGTGTCACTGGAAACAAGGAGTTGTGCAGAGGCAGCCAAAGGAGAAGCTGTGGAGGAGTCGCGTCTGGAGGGCAGAGCAAAGTGGAGCAGGGTCCTTCCAGACACTGCACCGTTCGTGGCTGCTGACGGGGGAGAACAGCCACCTTGCAGGGCCGCCTGAAAACCACCTAAGGCCGGAGTGCAGAAAGGTGGCTGAGTAAGGGGACTGCCGGTGGACCAGGCCCGCACAGGGTTACAGGTCCCCAGCAGGGGCCCATTCAGTTGGCCTGCCAAACCTGCTGGTGAGGGCACTTTATGCGCCTCACCAACCATACAGAGCCCGCAGCTACAGCAGCAACGAGGGGGCCCATAAGTGACAGAAGGCAAGCAGCCATAATTACTTGGTCCACGCTGCCCGCAAATGGGCAGAAAGAGGAGAATGACGTATGCGACTTCCCTGGGTGATCCCAGCAAGACTTCAAGTCGGGGTCACCTCAACACATGAAGGGCTAGGAAGGCAAGTCAGCAGTCACCCCTACATCAGCCGAAGGGATACCTGGTTCCACCTGGCCCACCATAGCATCGCCCGGGTTAACTCACCCGTGCCACCTGAAAGTGAGTAAAAACTCTGAAAGACATTGCTGTTTGGTGTGTGAGTTCTTCTGCGACCTGTGGTACTACACACCTACATCGGGCCCTGGGGCCAGCCTCACTCTCGGGAGGTCACTACATCTAACTGCTCCTACCTTCAGCCCCAGGTGTTCCCTGAACAGCAGTGGAGGTCACCCCCCTAACCGCAAATACCGAGAGTGGCGTCACGAATCCCCCATTGAAGTTAACCTACTTGTGACCAGAAGATTTCCAAGCCCGTGGAGACCCTGCGGCGACCTGTACCTGAAGGTAATGTGGGGCTCCACAGGAGAGCCTTTATCAAACAAGTTCACTCATATCTTAACCAAAAAAAAATCATACTGCACTACTATCGCATTACAGTATATGCAAAAATTAGCAATCTACTATTAGTGTCTTGCAAGTACAAAGATGGTGGCGAAGGGGGGGGGAATAGGATTCAGATGGCTTCAGGCAGCCATGTAATTGCCTACCCAAGTAATTGGGTTGCCAGGGTGTACTGCAATCATAACTCCTGAACCTGCTCCACACACCTGCACCTGACATAAATGTTAGGCTATGTGTGCCGCCCCCACGTCAGCAGCCACGCTGCTCGGATCCGGACCTGCAATGGCTCGACGGGTGTCCGGACCCGGGGGTCATGCGGCCACTGAAATAAAAGGGGTATTTACAGGGGATTGTGTATTTAAAGTTTGTTACGCCACCCGTGGTGTGTGGTAATGTGGAGCACCACCGCTGCAGCTGGGAGTACCCGATGGCGATGGAGTGGGCAGGCAGGTGTTGTACCCCTCCTCGGGTAGGGGGTATGCCCCGGGACTCGGTGATGGTGGCGGGACGTGCCGTTGGGGAGGTAAGGGTCACTTGCATACTCACTCAGTCCATAAAGCTGACACCGACAACTTAGTAAACCAAAGTTCTGGACACCGCTGCCACTGAGGGGGAGCACGTTTGGGTCCTGTTTCTGCGGGTGTTGCCTGTTGATCTGTGACCTTTCCCTTGGCACCTTGTTTTCTTCTAGTTGGCCCCTATAGCTTGAAACTAATTGGGTCCCGCTCCCCAGTGTGGCTAACTGAGGGAGCTTGCTCTCAGGGTTCACACTTGGGATTTCCTGGACCGTTTTAGTGGAAAGTCCTATCCCTCTCATTGCGCTAGTACCCCAATTTTGGAGCCGGTGGAGAGTGGATCTTGAAGGCTCAGTTCTCGTCGGGTGAATTGTCAGGTTGCCTGCAGCTACTCCCTGACCTAGGGTCCACGTACCGCGTTGTGCCCTGGCTCCAGCCCGATGATGGTACAAGGCTGCCGGCTGTCCTCCACGACACTACCGTGCCCCTTGTCACGATCCCCTGTGACCAGGGTTCCAGCTCCTACCAGGCCCAGACCAACGTCTGCTACCTAGTACTTCCAAGGAGCCCGGCTCCTGACCTCCTCTCTCCTTCACCTCCAACACTACCCTCTTCCAACCTTCACTCTCAAACTCTAAACTCAAACTGCTTGACACTCCTAACCTCCCCTTAACCAACGCCCCAAATGGGCGACCCTATTCCACTCAGGCCATCCACTGGTGTGTCTGGTGGGTGTGGTGCAGAGTGTTCCTAGGATTTTGATTAGCTGGTTTTGGCAACACCATTGGTTAGGGACCGCTAACCAAGGAGGAGGTGGATATTGCACAGGAGGGCAAATTGCACAATACCCTGTGATGACCTGATAGGCCAGGGATTCACACAAAAAAAACCCCCTAAAAGTTCAAATCACCCCCATTTCCCCACATTGAAAATTAAAGGGTTAAAAAATAAATAAATATACACATATTTGGTATCGCCGCGTTCAGAAATGCCCGATCTATCAAAATATAAAATCAATTAATCTGATTGGTAAACGGCGTAGTGGCAAAAAATTTCCAAACGCCAAAATTAAGTTTTTTGGTCGCCGCAAGTTTTACGCAAAATACAATAGCAGGCGATCAAAACGTAGCATCTGCGCAAAAATAGTACCATTAGAAATGACAGCTCGAGACGCCAAAAAAAAGCCATCACTGAGCCATAGATCCAGAAAAATGAGAACACTACGTGTTTCGGAAAATGGCGCAAAACGTGCGCCACTTTTATTGGACAAGCTTGTGAAATTCTTTTAACCCCTTAGATACAAGTAAACCTATACATGTTTGGTGTCTACAAACTCGCACCAACCTCAGGCATCATACCCACACATCAGTTTTACCATATAGTGAACACCGTGAATAAAACATCCCAAAAACGATTGTGCCATCACTCTTTTTTTGAAGTTTTTCCACACTTGGAATGTTTTTGCTGTTTTCCAGTACACCATATGGTAAAACTTATGATTTCATCTAAAAGTACAACTTGTCCAGCAAAAAACAAGCCCTCATATGGCAAGATTGACGGAAAAATAAAAATGTTACGGCTCTCGGTAGAAGAGGAGCAAAAACCAAAAAGGGAAAGTGCCCCGGGGCTGAAGGGGTTAAATCAGGTTTTTATTAAAATGGCAATTTTTCAATATTTATCGTGCCACTGAGCCAATGTCCAAAGAGCAGTTTCAATAGACTGACAAAAAAGGTTGTGACTTTTCAGTTTTACTGTGTAGATTAGATCAGAATGAACAGAGCCATCTCATTATCTTTACAGGGGGTGAGTTAATGAGAGATCTTTGGCACTGTTAAAGGTGCCATTGAAGCAGAGAAGTAACACTTTGCACTATGCAGACGTAACGGGGAAGATATCGGGTATATGCTGCGCTATCACCAGAAATAAACCACGTTGAATATTTCATCCCTTTATTCTTCATTCAGGTCAACGAGTTTCATAGAACACTGTCTCCTTCATCAGGACTTCAAGGGAAAATCAACAGTCTGATTTAGTCCCTTTTATTTGTTTATATTCCACTAGAGGGCACCATCACATCAATCGTATAAGTGATCCCTAAGGGATCCTAGAGAAGTGACACTCAGCAGATGACTGGGGAGGGCAAGAAGGGACAAGAAAAAGAAATATACCAGCTGGCATGAATCAAGAGTGTGTAGATGTGGTATTACACCTGTGTGCATTGGGTCTGATCAGTGTTCGGCCTAGGCCTTGGTTACCTATCCTAGACCTTCCTGATGAAAGGCTGTAGCTATGGAGATGGTGGACCATAGATAGGAGGATGTGATGGAAGTTCCTATTAAGAGCTGAGGAAAGGGTTTGCCTACCATTTTGGATTTGTAGTAGCAGAAAACCCCCAAAATGTAGCACCTAAAAGTATACTAGAGGTGTAGTAGGCCAGCACAATGGTTCCATACAGGCCCGGACTGAGAGGCGGGAGGGGCGTGACTTCTCCCGGTGGGCTGGCCGGTGGAGGGGTGGGGGGGCCGCCCCCCGCCTCTCCCGCACTCAGGGCCGGAGTCAGCAGTGCACGCGGCATACCTGGGCAAATGCCGGGGCCCTGGAGAGCCGGGGGGGCCCACTCGGCCTCGTCAGTTCTGGTGCCCCTTGGCCGGGGCCCCCTCGCCTTAGTTCTGCTGCCCCCGGGCCGAGTTCCGGTGGTCCTCAGTCCTCGCCAGGAATCTGCAGCGCCGTCCCTTTAAGGCGCGCAGACTTCCTGGTTTGAACTTCATCTGTGGGCGGAGCTACCGACCGGCCTGCTCAGTCCCACAGATGAAGGAGTTGCAGTGCCAGCCAGCGACCCCCAGCCCAGCTCTTCTCTCCGGCGCTGTGTGGGCCCCCTCTCCACCGTGACCTGAGCGGTATGTGCCCTCCCCGCCCCCCGATTTATGTGCCCTGGTGAGCTGTATGGGCTTCTCCCCCCTTAGGTGTATGCCCCCCTCCCCCGGTGCTGTATGTGCTGGCCCCTGGAGCTGTGTGTGGGCCCCCCAGAGCCGCGTGTGTGTCTGTATGTAGCAGAGCTATGTGTGTATGTATGTAGCAGAGCTATGCGTGTATGTAGCAGAGCTATGTGTGTATGTATGTAGCAGAGCTATGTGTATGTATGTAGCAGATTCATGTATGTAGCAGAGCTATGTGTGTATGTATGTAGCAGAGCTATGTGTGTATGTATGTAGCAGAGCTATGTGTATGTATGTAGCAGATTCATGTATGTATGTAGCAGAGCTATGTGTGTATGTATGTAGGAGAGCTATGTATGTAACAGAGCTATGTGTGCATGTATGCAGCAGAGCTATGTGTGTATGTATGTAGCAGAGCTATGTGTGTATGTATGCAGCAGAGCTATGTGTGTATGTATGCAGCAGAGCTATGTGTGTATGTATGCAGTAGAGCTGTGTGTATGTATGCAGCAGAGCTATGTGTGTATGTATGCAGCAGAGCTGTGTGTATGTGTGTAGCAGAGCTATGTATGTATGTATGCAGCAGAGCTATGTGTGTATGTATGTAGCAGAGCTATGTGTGTATGTATGCAGCAGAGCTGTGTGTATGTATGTAGCAGAGCTATGTGTGTATGTATGCAGCAGAGCTGTGTGTATGTATGTAGCAGAGCTATGTGTGTATGTATGCAGCAGAGCTGTGTGTATGTATGTAGCAGAGCTATGTGTGTATGTATGCAGCAGAGCTATGTGTGTATGTATGCAGCAGAGCTATGTGTGTATGTATGCAGCAGATCTATGTGTGTATGTATGCAGCAGAGCTGTGTGTATGTGTGTAGCAGAGCTATGTGTGTATGTATGCAGCAGAGCTGTGTGTGTCTGTAGGCATGTATGATGTGTATCTATGTATGTCACTGTATATGACTGTATAGATGTGTCAGTTCTATATGTATTTTTGTGAGTTTGTCTTTAAATATGTATATGTATGTGTACGTATGTGTGTGTCTGCGTGTGGATGGGGCCCACTGGAACTCTTCCGCCCGGGGCCCACAAAAACCTGGAGCCGGCCCTGCCCGCATTGCCTGCTGTTTAAAATTATTTTGTGGCTGCCGCCACCCGCCGGCCGCCACTATAGCGGCGGGGTCCGGTGAGCGGCCCCCGCCGCCAATTTTCAATGCTGCTGGCCGCCGCCGGTATTATACCGCCAGTGCGCCACCACATGTGGGCTGCTTTGGTTTGAGTTCCAGGGCTGAATTTCAGTCCCAGTCTGGCCCTGGTTCCATAGTTAGTAATGCTTGCAGCTCTACGGTCCTGGGTTCAAGTTCCACAAAGGACAACATCTGCCATCAGTTTGTATGTTCTCCCCGTGTTTGCGGGGGTTTCCTCCAGGTTCTCCAGTTTCTTCCCACACTCCAAAAACATACTGATAGGGACCTTAGATTGTGAGCCCCAATGGGGACAGTGATGATGACGTCTGAAAAGTGCTGTGGAATTAATAGTAAACTATCTGCTATCTCTATAAGGAGGCTTGTGTGAGACGTAGTAGTCGTAGATGCCTATAGAGCGGTATACAGTTATATCTCATGAATACTAGACAAACAGAAGCTAATTAAACTAATAATGCACAAACAGTTGTAACACTCGTATCTTTAATCAACCATATAATGTAATTTTCCACGGAGCCGAAAGGAAAAAAGGTAAGTAAAGCTCTCTGATAATGACTCCAACAGGTGGCAAAATGTTTTTCAATTAAAGCGATAAGACAAGTGTGAGATTCATAGGTGTTTTTTCCAAGAAATAAAAAGCACACAAAGCCTGGTTACCGACAAATCTATTCTCAAATCTTTTGTCTGCAAAAAAAGTGGGACAATGTAATAATCCAGTCCACTATTTTAGCTAGATAGAGTGAAAATGTGGCAAATGTATCTGTCACGGGTGTGTATGGGTGACATACAGTCATGTGGTTCCTGGCCATAGAAGGTCACAACGTTTGGCTGTGCAAAATGCTCCCTGACGTTCTATTGTTCCTGCTGTCAGTATTCATTGTACTAGGTAGCTGTCACAATTCAGTTTGGACTCTGCTGTGCAGAATTGTATTTCTCAGCTGTTCCTGCAGTCTGTGTTTCCCTGTTCTAGGCCAGTAAGAAGAGCCTATCCTTCCGCGTCTCGTTCCCAGGATCCCGCTGCTTTATCAGGATGTCTCCACCATCGGTGCGGTGCCAGTTATAGCCCTGCTCTGCAGTGTGTGCACCTGGTCCCTGTAAGTACTCTTGATTCTGCTCGCTACTTTGTCCGTCCTCCCTGACTTTCATCCTCTCCATTCAGTCCGACCTCCGAGACTTCTGTCCCCCCGTCCGACCTCTCTGACTCCCGTCCCCTCCATCTTGTCATATCTTCCGGTCTTCCTCTCCTGCTCCCTGTTTGTTGTTCCATCCTTGTGCCCCCCTCTCCTGGTTCTTGACCTCTGGCTCGCTCCTGACACTGACTCTGCCTACTCCCTTGTACTGTGTGACTTCACGGCTCTGACCCTGCTTGTACGACTTCTCTGAGTATTGAATTTGTGATTACTCCTGTGACACCTTGTGGATCCATAGTCCTGTTACTCACACCAGTGTTCCGGCTCCCCCTAGTGGTGACTATACAATAGCTTTCCTGCTGGGTTTTCAGCTCTTGCCCTCTAGGATCCAGGGAAAGCCATCCAGCTGTTGATTATCAGTATTCTACTTGTGCTTAAATACTCCCATCTTCCCTGGATTTCTGTTGGTGATATTATTCAGTTCATTCAAGCTCTGGTTGCAAGCATGTGGCTTGTATTCCTCTGTGGTATCATTGCTGAAGACTTTGCTGAACTTCTACCTGAATCATCTTTGGATAAGTAATTCAGGCATTTTTCCCCTGTGTGTCCTCCTTCTTGTCTTCTATAGTGTTTAGTGGGGTTGACAAATAGCTCATCCCACCCGTTCCCTATTTAGGGCCCAGCAGTTAGGATATGAAGGGTCAGATATCCAGCTTGGCGCATAGGTATGGAACCTATTTAGGGTGGTGAGGGACCCAGGGACCAGTGGTAGGTTTGGTCATGAGCCACCATCTCCCCTTTCCCTAGACACAGGCTTTCCCTTTCGCTATGCCGTTCACTTGGTACTTTCCCGTACCTAGTGTGACAGTATCATACCCCCTTTTGGAAAGCCATGTCTCTTTGTATTTAGGGTCCAGCACTAGAGATACCTAAGGTCAGGTATCCAGCTCGGTGCATAGGTGCGGAACCTATCTAGGGTGATGAGGCACCCCAGGGACCAGTGGTAGGTTTGGTCAGGGGTCACCATCTTCCCTTTCCCTTGACACAGAGTTTCCCTTCCCTTTCGCCGGTCACTTGGTACTTCCCCATACCTTGTGTGACAGTATTATGCCGCCTTTTTGGAAAGCCATGTCTCTTTGTATTTACAGTCCACTACTAAGGTTACCTAGGGTCAGGTATCCAGCTCGGTGTATAGGTGCAGAACCTATCTAGGGTGGTGAGGGACCCCAGGGACCAGCAGCAGGTTTGGTCAGGGGTCACCATCTTCCCTTTACCTAGACACAGAGTTTCCCTTCGCTTTCGCCGTTCGCTTGATACTTCCCCATACCTAGCGTGACGGTATCATGCCGCCTTTTTGGAAAGCCATGTCTCTTTGTATTTACGGTCCAGCACTAGGGATACCTAGGGTCAAGTATCCGGCTCGGCGTATAGGTGCGGAACCTATCTAGGCTGATGAGGCACCCCAGGGACCAGCAATAGGTTTGGTCAGGGGTCACCATCTTCCCTTTCCCTTGACACAGTTTCCTTTCCCTTTCGCCGGTCACTTGGTACTTCCCCATATCTAGTGTGACAGTATCATGCCGCCTTTTTGGAAAGCCATGTCTCTTTGTATTTACGGTCCAGCACTGGGGATACCTAGGGTCAAGTATCCGGCTCGGCGTATAGTTGCCGAACTTATCTAGGGTGGTGAGCGACCCCAGGGATCAGCAGTAGGTTTGGTCAGGGGTCACCATCTTGCCTTTCCCTAGACGCAGGGTTTCCCTTCCCTTTCGACGTTCGATTGATATTTCCCCGTACCTAGCGTGACAGTATTATACCCCCTTATTGGGAAGCCCTGTCTTGTTGAATTTAGGGCCCAGCACTAGGGATACCTAGTGTCTGTTATCTGGCTCCGCACATAGGTGCAGAACCTATCTAGGGCCTCTTTTTTGGAAAGCCATGTCTCCTTGCCATATGAGCTGGTAAAAGTATCTAAAACAAATAATAAATTGGTCTAAACTTTGTACCACAAATTGGGGCAAAATTTGGCACAATTTTTTATCAAAGTCGGGGAGCAAGTAAATGAGTAAATCTGTCCATATGTTTTATCCACAAAAAAGCCACACATTCTGGATCTTGTACTCATGCCATCCTGTGATTTTTCACAATTTATTCATTAATCCTCGTTTTGGGCGCTAATCTCTCCATTTCCAACAGCAATATTTGTAAAACGAAATTGTCAGCCGGCGCCACCCTTGCCAGAATCGGCATGCATAATATTCAAGACGGCTGAGATATGTTCCGCTAATGAGTGATAATTAATAGGCTGTCCAATACAGCAAAATAAATGGCAGCCAATGAGCTTGTTGGTGGCCGGCCAATCATCCTGCTCGCTTCGTTATGTTTAATGCATACTATCTCTGTTCCAGCACGATATCACTCCGTGTTTGTAAGCAGAATACAAAGGTTTCCAAGGCAACTGATACTGTGAATGGTGCAACGTGCCGGAAAAAAAAAAAAAAGGGAATAAAAGCAATAAAAATGTCCAAAATGACCGATTAGATTCCTCAGTTTGAGCTCTATCAAAACTCATTTGTCTGCAAAAGTAAAATTATTTTATTTTTCTGATCCGTAGAAAATAAAAAATAATTTTTGCCGCCTTAACATAATTATACCCATGAGACGTAAACATATCAGTGAAAATTATATTTTTCATTTAATGCTATATTACAGTTCGATTTAGCAGGTTGTGTTTTAGTTTATTATAGCGGCCTACCGTTGCTCGAAGAGCTTTGTTCACGTGGCGCCCCGGGCTACTACTTTGCTGGAATTGGAAAGCAACCAAATTTGGACTTAAAAACCCAAGGGAGGAAAACAGTAACAATATCGTATTAGCTCCATCTACTCCATGAGATTTACCATATTATTTTATTTATTTTACTCACTTATCGTATTCCGTATTACAGGCGTCTTAATCACTGTCCCCATTGGGGCTCACAATCTACATTCCCTATCACTATGTCTTTGGAGTGTGGGAGGAAACCGGAGAACTTGGAGGAAACCCACGCAAACACGGGGAGAACATACAAACTCCTTGCAAATGTTGTCCTTAGTGGGATTTAAACCCAGGACTCACCAAATTGCGCATGCGCAATCGCGGTCTTGTATTCCTGTGATAATTTCTATGTAAAGGCGATTTGATCACTCGCACATGCGCTCTTGTATCTCCATACCCACTTGTGGTACTTTGTGGCCTTACCTGTCTATAGCACCTTATTTCCGGTCGTCACGGACGCACACTTCTGGACATGCTGCAGCACGCATTTCTGATTGATCGGCCCACGCACCTGCCAATGGTCTATAATCATTATTTTACATATATATACAGTGTGGCCACCCATATCCTGTCCACCGCCATTAACTTGAGAACGGCGGCAGCTATAGGCATAGAAGTGGTGTCTAGGTATAGTAAAGTAGCCATGCTCTACGCAATGAAACCACCTATAGCGCCACCTGGTGGAAAACAACGGAGTTAGCATTTTTATCTATTTAACAGAACAATATAGAGAAAAAAAGTGAATTACAAAGTTGTAGGGCATCATCAATTCAATACGAATCGACACCTTGCATACAGAAATGCTATGATTAGAACGTGTAAAACTCACAAGGCTGCGGACGTGAAGCGATACCTCATGGAGACCTTCCTACAAGTCATTGGGTATGGTGGCTGCATGGAGTGGCCTCCACGCTCACCTGACCTGACCCCATTGGACTTCTTTCCTTGAGGTCACATCAAACAGCAGGTGTATGCGACCCCTCCACCAACATTGCAGGACCTACGACGACGTATCACAGATGCTTGTGCAAACGTGTCACCTACCATATTGCACAACGTGCAGCAAGATACAGTATGCTGTGCAGAGTCCAGATGTGCATTGCAGCTGACGGGGGCCACTTTGAGCATCAAAGTTAAATGAGCGCCATATGCGTGATCAGCATTCAATGTTTTGGGGGGTCATGGGTTTCATATCATAGCATTTTTGTATGCAAGGTGTCGATTCGTATTGAATTGATGATGCCCTACAATTTTTTAATTCATTTTTTTCTCTATCTCGTTCCGTTTTTGAGATAAAAATGCTAACTCCGTTGTTTTCCACCAGGTGGCACTATAGGTGGTTTCATTGCGTAGCGCATGGCTACTTTACTACACCTAGACACCACTTCTATGCCTATACAGTCATATGAAAAACTTTGGGCATCCCTATTAATGTTAACCTTTTTTCTTTATAACAATTTGGGTTTTTGCTATTTCAGTTTCATATATCTAATAACTGATGGACTGAGTAATATTTCTGGATTGAAATGAGGTTTATTGTACTAACAGAAAATGTGCAATCCGCATTTAAACAAAATTTGACCGGTGCAAAAGTATGGGCACCCCTGTCAATTTCTTGATTTGAACACTCCTAACTACTTTTTACTGACTTACTGAAGCACTAAATTGGTTTTGTAACCTCATTGAGCTTTGAACTTCATAGGCAGGTGTATCCAATCATGAGAAAAGGTATTTAAGATGGCCACTTGCAAGTTGTTCTCCTATTTGAATCTCCTATGAGGAGTGGCATCATGGGCTCCTCAAAACAGCTCTCAAATGATCTGAAAACAAAGATTATTCAACATAGTTGTTCAGGGGAAGGATACAAAAAGTTGTCTCAGAGATTTAAACTGTCAGTTTCCATTGTGAGGAACATAGTAAGGAAATGGAAGAACACAGGTACAGTTCTTGTTAAGCCCAGAAGTGGCAGGCCAAGAAAAATATCAGAAAGGCAGAGACGAAGAATGGTGAGAACAGTCAAGGACAATCCACAGACCACTTCCAAAGACCTGCAGCTTCATCTTGCTGCAGATGGTGTCAATGTGCATCGGTCAACAATACAGCGCACGTTGCACAAGGAGAAGCTGTATGGGAGAGTGATGCGAAAAAAGCCGTTTCTGCAAGCACGCCACAAACAGAGTCGCCTGAGGTATGCAAAAGCACATTTGGACAAGCCTGTTACATTTTGGAAGAAGGTCCTGTGGACTGATGAAACAAAGATTGAGTTGTTTGGTCATACAAAAAGGCGTTATGCATGGAGGCAAAAAAACACGGCATTGCAAGAAAAGCACTTGCTACACACAGTAAAATTTGGTGGAGGTTCCATCATGCTTTGGGGCTGTGTGGCCAATGCCGGCACCGGGAATCTTGTTAAAGTTGAGGGTCGCATTGATTCAACTCAGTATCAGCAGATTCTTGACAATAATGTGCAAGAATCAGTGACGAAGTTGAAGTTACGCAGGGGATGGATATTTCAGCAAGACAATGATCCAAAACACCGCTCCAAATCTACACAGGCATTCATGCAGAGGAACAATTACAATGTTCTGGAATGGCCATCCCAGTCCCCAGACCTGAATATCATTGAAAATCTGTGGGATGATTTGAAGCGTGCTGTCCATGCTCGGCGACCATCAAACTTAACTGAACTGGAATTGTTTTGTAAACAGGAATGGTCAAATATACCTTCATCCAGGATCCAGGAACTCATTAAAAGCTACAGGAAGCGACTAGAGGCTGTGATTTTTGCAAAAGGAGGATCTACAAAATATTAATGTCACTTTTATGTTGTACTTTTGCACCGTTTGAATTTAGTTTAAATGCGGATTGCACATTTTCTGTTAGTACAATAAACCTCATTTCAATTCAGAAATATTACTCAGTCCATCAGTTATTAGATATATGAAACTGAAATAGCAAAAACCCAAATTGTTATAAAGCAAAAAAGGTTAACATTAATAGGGGTGCCCAAACTTTTTCATATGACTGTAGTACAGCGTATTCCCCACTATGTGGCAGCACAGTAGTGAAGGCGAGTCAAAGTAACACTGTAACAGAAAGACAGCTGATGCACAGGAATGCAGGTTCAGAGATTAGATATAGTGTCTCCTGAAACCAGAACGAGACTGATGGGAGTTAACCCTTGACATGACCAGGCCAGGGTCTGTGAAACTCTGGAGCGGAGAATACCGGTCCTGATCATGACACAAACACTGATTTTTTAGTAAAGTCTATGTTTGGTATGAACACAGAACTGTACTATTCAGGTGTGAGAGGGATGGGGCAGGCAGTGGTAGTCATGTGTGTAGGGGATACCAGGCCACAGCGCAGACGCTCGGTAACCCCTTGCCTCCTGGTTGCCACCTCAGTGCAAGGATGTTTTCACCACAGTCCATTCGTTCTCTGAGTCAATAAAGCAGACACCGGTGTAGCTCCTATAAACAGCCGATCTTTACTGAACTTCAAATCGGGGACATTTTCCATTCGCATAACACGGGCACCACTTCTGGTCCAAATGGGGTTCCCTCCAGACTCCACTTTCATATATAATTTCATGGCCGACCGCTTTCCTGACACCTGGGCTTCATTGGACACCACTAAGCTCCTCATTTTCCCATCTGATGCCACTCTGCACAAACTGATTTAAATAGTCCTTAAACCTATCCGTCCCACCCACAGGGATTAGTTTATGCTTTGGAAGGGCTACGTACGACAGCACTCCTCCGTTCTCGCTTTTGACCAGGACCTACCCTTCTATGTTCAGGGCCCACTGACCTTCGGTTTCGCAGGGAATTCTTTGGGTTTTCTTTATCCAGGAAAAAACAGACGCCACCCCGACCGAACAGACTAAACCCCGCTTCTGGGGACGCAGTTAAACATTCCTCTAAAAGGAACTTGTATTTTGGGGTATCACTACAACATGACAAGAATACAAGGGGGGTCCAGGAACGCTGTATTAATGCAGAACCCAGGCCTAATCCTAAATTGCACCTTTGCAAGTTGGCGGCAACTAATCTGTCTAGGGGAGATCTTTGCAATCTGAGGCCTCTGGGCCATTTCCATAACTGTTCCTGTCCAAGGACCTGGAATGAGTGGCATTGCGTTGGAGGAGCCTGGTGATGAAAGTATTGCAATCCGCCTAGCCCAATATCTTCAACAATGGTGGAACATGGTGCTACCATAAGTGAGTGCCATACAGTCAGAGTTTGAGCAGTTGGGCTACACTAAAGTTACGTTTTCTTCTTCCATCATTGGAGCAGAAAAACAGAATTGAAGTATTAACTGATCCATTGTAGGATGGACATTAATGGTGCCTAACAGACCCCATTGGAGGCCACTGAGTTCTGTCAAGATGTCTTGTAATTTTACTAGAAAAAAAAGTGCTGCCATTTTTCAGAGCAGTATGCATCAAAAGACTCCAATGCAGCTGGAAACAGACAGTGCCATGTTGGAATATAGCAGACAATGGATCCTCCAATCATCTTAAACATTTCTATGGTATATGGAAGTTTGATGTTTCCAAAATTTTCTAATATTATTTATTACTTAAATCATGTCATAAAGGAGCCTTTGTTGCAAATTGTGCTATCCTTTGTAGCCTTGATCTCAGCTGCAGCTCCTAGTGATCACTCTCCTTCACTATAAAAGGTCATGTCTTATCATCTGATGCTGTTAATAGAATCTTCCACTTGGAAGGAGCCTATCTCTGGAAGAAGCTAAGGTGTCGTGACAAATGCAGTCATAGTGCTTAGCTGCATTGGTGGAGACTGGACTTTCATTATTGTATCTATTTCTCCTCTGTCTTTCTCCCTTCCCTTGTGTTGTATTATTGTACTGGTGGGACTAGTGCGGCCTTCTCACTAGCCAGGGTGAGTTCAGAGCTAGCTAGGTCCTAGGCACATAATCAGTGATGAGGGGAAGGACTCGTATAGGGATGGTAGAGAGTGCAGGGATCAGCCTCAGGTGAGTGGCAAGAGTTAACTGCGATCCCCTCTCCCTTGCTCCAGGGCCCACTGTTGTATCGTGTTCCCAGTGACTCTGTGTGCTGCGGCACTCACTGGGGGGCTTCCCTTGTATCTAGCGGAACCTCGGTTATGACTGCATGATACTATCTCTGGATTCGGCTAGCTTCAGTCCCCATGGCCTTCTCTCATACTGCAGAGGTAATGTTGCCTCTGTTATTAGCCATCCAGGTCAAGCACTTCCTGAACTCAGCTCATGTGTCTGTGCATGCGCACTGACACTTCCTGAGCCCAGCAAGTGCGCACAGTGTCAGAATGGATGCTCACATTGTAGATGGGTGCTTTCTCATTCCTGGCTCCTTTCTGGGTGTGTTTCTGTACATATACTGTGCATGACCAGGCTCAGGCAGTGTCAGTGCACATGCACAGATATGTGGGCTGAGTTCAAACAGTGCTCACTCTGGGTAAGCAAACACTGTCAGTAAGAATAGAGGAAGTCCCCAAAATGCAACTTGAGATCGCGCAACGATGCACTGAGCCCTTGGTGCACGCCAAAGCTGCACCAAAGCCCCCTTATTGGCAATTTCAATAAAAATAATTTCTCTGGCACTGTACCACTGAAATGCACAGTACTAGTTTAATATATAAAGGTGTGTGTGTGTGTGTGTGTGTGTGTGTGTGTGTGTGTAGGTGTGTGTGTAGGTGTGTGTAGGTGTGTATGTCCACTAAAGGAATCTGCACCATGGCATTTACTATCAAGACATATTGCACAGCCACCTTGCTTGACTCAGGGAACATCATAGACTATGTTTTGAGGGGAAAATTTAACCCCGCGCCTTCCAGTTCTTCGACAAAAACCTGCTTACATTAAAGTCATTGGAGCTGGAAACTACAGGTGATTAATAGGAGCTGTGATTGGTTGTTATAGGCAATTGAGGACATTCTTAGTATAAGAAGCTTATGTGTGAGGTAATATGATATTGGTGGAGGAGACGGATAGAGAGACAGACAGACAGGGAAAGACAGACAGACAGAGACAGACAGAGAGAGAGAGAGATGAATAGAGAGAGACAAGCAGAAAGACAGTGAGACAGACAAAGAGAAAAACATAGAGACAGACAGAGATAGAGAAAGGGGGAGACAGGGAGAGAGAGACAGGGAGACAGATAGAGAGACACCGACAGAGAGAGACAGAGAGAGAGAGAGAGCAATCAGTATAGAAAAAACAGCATCTTCGAGGTGATATGATTTAGAAAAAAAAATTCTTTTTATTCCACGTGCAATGTTGACTGTCTGACGTCGCACACAGAATAACAAAAAAACTTTTTTATTTACCAAATCACCCTGGAAAATGCTGTCTTTTCTATATTGATTGCTGGTTCATGTTTCCAAGAAGATCTCTTGGTTTGGACGTGCATCTCCGCTATAAGCAAGATTCCCACAAATAAGTGCTTTGAGTAACATATCTTTCTGCTATAGACAGAGACAGACAGACAGACAGAGAGACAGACAGACAGAGAGACAGACAGAGAGATAGGGACAGACAGACAGAGAGACAGACAGACAGAGAGACAGACAGAGAGACAGAGACAGACAGGGAAAGAGGCAGACAGACAGGGTGAAACAGAGAGAGACAGAGAGTTACTATCCCGATCAATGATGGGTACTACAGCTAATATATATATATATATATATATATATATATATATATATACATCTATATACAGTTAGGTCCAGAAATATTTGGACAGTGACACAAGTTTTGTTATTTTATCTGTTTACAAAAACATGTTCAGAAATACAATTATATATATATAATATGGGCTGAAAGTGCACACTCCCAGCTGCAATATGAGAGTTTTCACATCCAAATCGGAGAAAGGGTTTAGGAATCATAGCTCTGTAATGCATAGCCTCCTCTTTTTCAAGGGACCAAAAGTAATTGGACAAGGGACTCTAAGGGCTGCAATTAACTCTGAAGGCGTCTCCCTCGTTAACCTGTAATCAATGAAGTAGTTAAAAGGTCTGGGGTTGATTACAGGTGTGTGGTTTTGCATTTGGAAGCTGTTGCTGTGACCAGACAACATGCGGTCTAAGGAACTCTCAATTGAGGTGAAGCAGAACATCCTGAGGCTGAAAAAAAAGAAAAAATCCATCAGAGAGATAGCAGACATGCTTGGAGTAGCAAAATCAACAGTCGGGTACATTCTGAGAAAAAAGGAATTGATTGGTGAGCTTGGGAACTCAAAAAGGCCTGGGCGTCCACGGATGACAACAGTGGTGGATGATCGCCGCATACTTTCTTTGGTGAAGAAGAACCCGTTCACAACATCAACTGAAGTCCAGAACACTCTCAGTGAAGTAGGTGTATCTGTCTCTAAGTCAACAGTAAAGAGAAGACTCCATGAAAGTAAATACAAAGGGTTCACATCTAGATGCAAACCATTCATCAATTCCAAAAATAGACAGGCCAGAGTTAAATTTGCTGAAAAACACCTCATGAAGCCAGCTCAGTTCTGGAAAAGTATTCTATGGACAGATGAGACAAAGATCAACCTGTACCAGAATGATGGGAAGAAAAAAGTTTGGAGAAGAAAGGGAACGGCACATGATCCAAGGCACACCACATCCTCTGTAAAACATGGTGGAGGCAACGTGATGGTGTCACAAACCACCGGGGGGGTCACTCAGAAATCCCCCGCGCTGGCTACCAGTACGTCACAATCGGGGGGTAACAAGTGGGGGTCACCCCTCCTTTATACCTCCCGACCGACAGACAGAGCACGTGACGCGCTCTCTAGCGCCCCTCTTATAGTCAGGCCAATTATGGAATTGCCCGACAATAAGCAAGGAGGCCGCTATACTACTTATGCCGATTATTGAAGGGTCCCCGGTGAGAGTAAGGTATATATTCCCCCGACCTCCGCGGGCGGAATATATAAAATCTCCCCGAATCTCACTGGCCTCCCCACAATAATCCTTGGCACAATTCGCTGCCACCAACCGATTTACGGTAACTATTAGCCGAACACACAGGCGTGGGATTCAAGATCGAGATAACAGAACAGCCCAAGATTAATTATATAATTTAATCAGCCTAAAGCACACTAGAAACTACAATATATACAATAGGGAATCTACAGAATATACATATGTCAGAGTACAGTTACAATCAAAGCATGGGTTACAAACAGGCATACACAGTTCCAGCAGTTACCTTGTTGCGTCTGGCCACAGGGGGGCGCTGTACCCAGGTTTCTAGGATCCTTCCCACAGATGTTTCCTACACGTGCCCCCAGCGAAAAGACCACTGGAAAATGGCCGAAGTAGGGTTATCAACCTGGCCAAATCCAGGTCCCCTCCTACCTTCGTGACCTCACAGGGAGCACTGCTCCACCCCTGGCTTGAGTTATGGACAATATCCCAACATGGAATATGGGCCATAACTTTGCCTGGGAGCGTCGTAGGCGGACGCCAATGCTCTCATTGTGACAGTTATGAATTTAGCTACAGAACGAGGGGACTCATGACCTGTCTGCCAGTTCCCCATTGGCTGATATCACGCCTGGGGCATTTCCCAATGCTCTGCTCCCATAAAAAGGGTGTGCCGGCATCGTCCGCATGCAGAGACACCATTTTTATGGTTGCCATATTTATCGGAAATATGGCTTGCGAGATATGAACCATTTTTTACTGGAGTCGTTCTGTCTGGCTATTTCCATAGCCTTGCTAATGAGATACAACTCTTGTTACAGGGTGACGGCAGGGAGTCATCCTGTGTCCATTGTTCCCACACCACCTCATCTCCATATCACAGGACATGGCCATGGAGGTGTAAGTGGAACACTGAGAACAAGAAGGGAGGGGGCACTGCCAGGGAGTGATGAGGGATTATGACTGGAGTCATAATTCATCTTCATATCCCGGGATTTGCCTCACACCTCCCCCCTTTTGAGGGCGCTAGGGGGCAGCACACTCCGGTGTTCCCCCGTGCGCCCGTCCGCGACCTCTCCTTGTCGGAACAGCACGTCTGCGTTACCGTGGTCACGGCCCCTTTTGTGGCGAATGGTGAAGTTGTATTGCTGGAGCGCCAGGCTCCATCGCAACAATCGCCCATTCGTCCCAGAGACGGTGTGCAACCAGCTGAGGGGATTGTGGTCCGTCTCCACGATGAAGTGGCGCCCGTATAGATAGGGTTGCAGACGCTGCAGGGCCCACACTATGGCCAGGCACTCCTTCTCCATCGTGGAATAGGCAACTTCCCTTGGTAACAGCTTCCTGCTCAGGTACAAGACTGGGTGCTCTTGGCTCGCAGAGTCCACCTGGCTGAGCACCGCACCGAGGCCGAAGTCACTGGCGTCGGTCTGTACTACAAACGGCCGCGTGAAGTCGGCTGCCTGTAGCACGGGCGGGCTGGACAGGGCGTCCTTTAGGGCCCGGAAGGCTGTCTCGCAGTCCATTGTCCAATCGACTGCAGAGGGCAGCTTCTTCTTGGTGAGGTCCGTCAGGGGCTTTGCCAGGCTACTATAGCATGGAACAAACCTCCTATAGTACCCAGCGGTCCCCAAGAAGGACATCACCTGCTTCTTGGTCCTGGGGGTGGGCCAGGATGCGATGGCCTCCACTTTCTCAGGCTCGGGCTTCAGTGTTCCCCCGCCTACCCGGTGACCGAGGTACTGGACCTCGCTCATGGCCAGCTGACACTTGCCCGGCTTGATGGTCAAACCTGCCCGGTGGACCCGCCTGAGCACCTGTGCTAGATGCTCTAGGTGATCTTCCCAGGTGGGACTGAAGACGGCAATGTCATCCAGGTACGCGGCCGCGTACCCTTCAAGTCCCTTGAGCAGGGTGTTGACCATCCGCTGGAAAGTGGCAGGGGCATTCCTCATCCCGAATGGCATCACCGTGGACTCGTACAGTCCAAATGGGGTAATAAAGGCAGAGCGTTCCCTGGCCTTGCGAGTCAGGGGGATCTGCCAATATCCCCGGCTCAGGTCCATGATGGTCAGGTACTGAGCCCCGGCCAACTGATCGAGCAGGTCATCGATGCGTGGCATTGGGTACGCATCGGCGACCGTGACAGCATTGAGCCCCCTGTAGTCCACGCAGAACCGAGTGGTTCGGTCCTTCTTAGGGACGAGGACTACAGGCGAGGCCCAAGCGCTGTTGGATGCCTGGATCACCCCCAGCTTCAGCATCTCGTCAATCTCCTGGCGCATGTGTTGCTGCACCTCCAGGGAGACCCGATATGCTGAACGCCGGATCGGGGGATGATCCCCAGTGTCCACGTGATGGACAGCCAAGTCAGTCCTTCCGGGCTGGTTGGTAAACAACCCCCGGAAGGGGTGTAGGGTGGCCCACAGCTGGGACCGTTGGTCCTCCAAGAGCTGGTGGCCAACCTCCACATCCTCAATGGATCCGCCTGCCCTAACCTGGGCTAGCATATCCAAGAGGGTTTCCGCTTCTCCCTCCTCGGGCAGGTTGCACACGGGGAGCGCACATGCCTCCCGCTCATGATGTGCCTTCATCATGTTCACATGGAAGGGCTTCCGCCTTCCACGGGCAGGGTCCAGGGTGACCAGGTACGTCACAGGGTTGAGCTGCTGGTACACGAGGTATGGGCCTTCCCAGGCTGCCTGAAGCTTGTCCTGTGGTACGGGGACCAGTACCCACACCTTTTGACCCACTTGGTAGGTCCTCTCACAAGCGTTCTGGTCGTACCAACGCTTCTGATCGGCCTGGGCTTGAGCCATATTGTCGTGTACCAGTTGCGTCAAGGCCTGCATTTTGTCCCGGAAGCGCATGACATACTCGATAACCGACACTCCAGGGGTGGCCAAATCCCCTTCCCAAGCCTCTTTCACCAGAGCCAGGGGGCCCCGCACACGTCGCCCGTACAGGAGCTCAAACGGTGAGAATCCTGTTGAGGCCTGTGGAACCTCCCGGTAAGCAAATAACAGGTGTGGGAGATACCGCTCCCAGTCACGCCCATGGGAGTCGACCAACATCTTAAGCATCTGCTTTAAGGTGCCATTGAACCGCTCGCACAGGCCATTAGTCTGTGGATGGTACGGGCTGGCCACCAGATGTCGCACCTGGACTTGCTTACAGAGGGCCTCCATCAGCTGGGACATGAATTGGGTCCCCCGGTCAGTGAGCATTTCCTGGGGAAAACCCACTCGGGAGAAAATCTCCAGCAATGCGGTGGCCACCTTGTCAGCCCGAATGGACGACAAGGCCACTGCTTCTGGGTACCGGGTGGCATAGTCCACTACCGTCAGTATGAAGCGTTTCCCGGAGCTGCTGGGGATGGCCAGCGGGCCGACCAGATCCACAGCCACCCTCCTGAAAGGCTCATCGATGATGGGCAGAGATACTAGTGGGGCTTTGGGGTGTGGCCCCGCCTTCCCCACTCTCTGACAGGTTTCACACGAACGGCAGTAGGCAGCCACATCGGCCCCCATTTTTGGCCAGTAGAAATGCTGGTTTAACCTGGCCTTGGTCTTAGCGATCCCTAGGTGTCCGGCCATCGGAATCTCATGTGCGATCCGCAACAACTCCGTCCGGAACGGATAGGGTACCACCAACTGTCGGTCCCTGGGCCACGCCTCCGGTGAACCCTGCTGGACCGTGGCCCGGTACAGCCGTCCTTGGTCCCAGACCACTCGCTCCGGGTCCGAGTCCGAGGGAGGCTGTGCCGCCTGCTCCTTAAGAGCTTTCAGGCTGTCGTCAGCTTCTAACGCTGCCTGAAACCCCTGACTAGATGTGGCCAGAATCGACGAGACTGTCACATCTTCAGTCAGTACCCCGGGACCTGTGTCCTGGCCTCCACCTGACTCGGCTGCCACTTGGTCAGAAGGGGAAGAGCTATCGGACCTCCGGGAGGCCCCTTGGCTTCCAGCACTCCCACTGCGGGTGACAGCGGCCACAGCCGCTGCGACCGTGGGTCGTGCCTGCTCCTCCTCCGTTCCTGACCAAGTCGCCGGTTCAGGCAGACCTACCTGGCTTCCTGACACCCCGGTTGTGGGGGAACCATGCACCGAGATCTTACCTGGGAGCACTTCCGCTCCTGGACCGGCCCCAATCTCACCTGCCTGTTCCCCCCCTGCAGCAACAGAACCCCGCTGTGAAATCTCTGGGGACCCCACATTTGCTGTGGTAGCCCCCACCCCACACACTGGTCCTCCCCCTGCAGCACCCTGCTCTCTGCTTATCCCTGCAGAGGGCAACAGATCCCAGCTCACAGGCTGGTTACTTGTAGAGGCATTGTCACACCTTTCTCTGACCCCCTCCCCTGTCACAGCTGCAGCTGAGTGTGTGTCTATGGTGTCTATGCAAGCAGAAATATCAGAGTTCACTCCCTCCTCCCTTACATCATTCATAGATAACACATTAACATTGTCCGGAGGCATGTCAGTACTGGCTGAAGGTTCAGCCCTTGGTTGGGGCCCAAACTGGGAGGTTATCTGCCCCAAATCTGTCCCAAGTAGCACGTTTGCAGGGATCCGATTAGTTACCCCCACCTCCCTCACCCCTCGCCCTGCGCCCCAGTCCACATAAATGTCAGCAACAGGCAGCGCCGGGTCAGTGCCTCCAATCCCGGAGACAGCGAGGGTTTTTCCAGGGATCAAGTCTTGGGGGGACACCATCTCAGGCCGCACCAGAGTCACCTCCGAGGCGCTGTCTCGCAGTCCTATGGTCACAGACCGGCCGACGGTGACAGGTTGGAAGCTGTCCAGGGACCTACCACCACCCCCACCCACACAATACACCTTGGGCGGCCCTTGGGACGGGGACGGAGCCGGGGCCTTGGGACGCTGAGGGCACATGGCCTTGAAGTGTCCAGGTAGGTTGCACTGGTGGCACCGTCTTGGTTCCGCCACGGGCCTGGAGAGGGGAGTTGAGGGGGACACCCCCTGCAGTCTAGGGGCAGGTGGGGCAGTCGCAGAATTCATCTTACCCCCTCTCCAGGTGCTGCTGGTGGCCGCTCTCCTGGCCTCAGGGGCCCGGTTGTTGGTGTAGTCATCGGCAAGGGCAGCTGTAGCCGTGGACCCCTTTGGCTTCTGGTCTCGGATGAACTGGCGGAGATCCTCAGGGCAGTTCCACAAGAGTTGCTCCGTGATGAACAAGTCCAGGATCTCCGGTCCGGTGGAAAGCTGCAGGCCTTGGGTCCAGTGGTCGGCAGCTCGGGCAAGTGCCCGCCGGTGGTCAGCCCAGGAGTCCTTTGGCCCCTTCTGTAGGCTCCGGAACTTCTTGCGGTAGGACTCTGGAGTGAGGTTGTACTGTTGGATCAGGGCCCGCTTGATGGTGTCGTAGCCCTGATCTGCCTCAGCAGGCAAATCCCCAAGGATATCCAGGGCCTTACCCCTTAAACGGGGGGTCAGGTATTTGGCCCACTGGTCCTTGTCCAGATGGTGCTGCAAGCAAGTCCGTTCAAAAGCAGTCAAGAAAGAGTCCAAGTCTCCATCCTTCTCCAGCACTGGGAAGTCCTCAACACGGACCTTTGGAAGTTTGGTGTCTCGAAGGTCACATGTGGCTGATGAGGGCCGGAGCTGAGCTAGCTGCAGCTGGTAGTCACGGTCTGCCTGTCGCTCTCGCTCTTCACGCGCTGCCTGCCGCTCTCGCTCCGCAGCCTCACGCTCTGCGTGCCGCTCTGCCCTGCGCTCTGCCAGGAGTTCCTTGTAGCCCTTCTGGTCTCCAGCCTGGAGAAGGGCCATAGCCATTTGAAGAAGGCTATCCGAGCCTCCCAGGCTCGGTGGAATGGCACGTGGTGATCTGCGGCACGCTGCAGAGCTAGGCGATTCACTGTCCCTTTCAGAGCGGAGGGCTGGCATCTGGCTCGTTGAGGAACCTTGGGTGAGCTCCTCCTCATCTTGTCCAGCAGTGCCAGGTTGCGCAATGTCCTCGGCAGAACGGTTTTCTGGCGTCGAGCTCCTGGAGGACTCGTGGGCAACCTCCTCATTGCTGTCCACAGCACCGTCCTCCCTCTCTTCGGCTCCTGCCTTAGCATTGGCCAGTTGCATAGCTCTGCTCCTGGTGCCATCAGCCATTCTTGCAGACTTTTGGTCACTGACACAGAACTGACACCTGATGCCTCCACACACCTTACAGTATCTGCACTCTGACACTCTAGTGTTGAGCTAGTCTGAAGACCCCAGCAGCCACAGCTGCTGCAGGCAGTCTTTAGTGTCTGGGAGTATGGGTCTCACACTCACACACACTATTATCTCGATCCCACCGCTATGCCACCAATATGTCACAAACCACCGGGGGGGTCACTCAGAAATCCCCCGCGCTGGCTACCAGTACGTCACAATCGGGGGGTAACAAGTGGGGGTCACCCCTCCTTTATACCTCCCGACCGACAGACAGAGCACGTGACGCGCTCTCTAGCGCCCCTCTTATAGTCAGGCCAATTATGGAATTGCCCGACAATAAGCAAGGAGGCCGCTATACTACTTATGCCGATTATTGAAGGGTCCCCGGTGAGAGTAAGGTATATATTCCCCCGACCTCCGCGGGCGGAATATATAAAATCTCCCCGAATCTCACTGGCCTCCCCACAATAATCCTTGGCACAATTCGCTGCCACCAACCGATTTACGGTAACTATTAGCCGAACACACAGGCGTGGGATTCAAGATCGAGATAACAGAACAGCCCAAGATTAATTATATAATTTAATCAGCCTAAAGCACACTAGAAACTACAATATATACAATAGGGAATCTACAGAATATACATATGTCAGAGTACAGTTACAATCAAAGCATGGGTTACAAACAGGCATACACAGTTCCAGCAGTTACCTTGTTGCGTCTGGCCACAGGGGGGCGCTGTACCCAGGTTTCTAGGATCCTTCCCACAGATGTTTCCTACACGTGCCCCCAGCGAAAAGACCACTGGAAAATGGCCGAAGTAGGGTTATCAACCTGGCCAAATCCAGGTCCCCTCCTACCTTCGTGACCTCACAGGGAGCACTGCTCCACCCCTGGCTTGAGTTATGGACAATATCCCAACATGGAATATGGGCCATAACTTTGCCTGGGAGCGTCGTAGGCGGACGCCAATGCTCTCATTGTGACAGTTATGAATTTAGCTACAGAACGAGGGGACTCATGACCTGTCTGCCAGTTCCCCATTGGCTGATATCACGCCTGGGGCATTTCCCAATGTCCTGCTCCCATAAAAAGGGTGTGCCGGCATCGTCCGCATGCAGAGACACCATTTTTATGGTTGCCATATTTATCGGAAATATGGCTTGCGAGATATGAACCATTTTTTACTGGAGTCGTTCTGTCTGGCTATTTCCATAGCCTTGCTAATGAGATACAACTCTTGTTACAGGGTGACGGCAGGGAGTCATCCTGTGTCCATTGTTCCCACACCACCTCATCTCCATATCACAGGACATGGCCATGGAGGTGTAAGTGGAACACTGAGAACAAGAAGGGAGGGGGCACTGCCAGGGAGTGATGAGGGATTATGACTGGAGTCATAATTCATCTTCATATCCCGGGATTTGCCTCACAGATGGCATGGGCATGCATGGCTTTCAATGGCACTGGGTCACTTGTGTTTATTGATGACATAACAGCAGACAAGAGTAGCCGGATGAATTCTGAAGTGTACCGGGATATACTTTCAGCCCAGATTCAGCCAAATGCCGCAAAGTTGATCGGACGGCGCTTCATAGTACAGATGGACAGTGACCCCAAGCATACAGCCAAAGCTACCCAGGAGTTCATGAGTGCAAAAAAGTGGAACATTCTGCAATGGCCAAGTCAATCACCAGATCTTAACCCAATTGAGCATGCATTTCACTTGCTCAAATCCAGACTTAAGACGGAAAGACCCACAAACAAGCAAGACCTGAAGGCTGCGGCTGTAAAGGCCTGGAAAAGCATTAAGAAGGAGGAAACCCAGCGTTTGGTGATGTCCATGGGTTCCAGACTTAAGGCAGTGATTGCCTCCAAAGGATTCGCAACAAAATATTGAAAATAAAAATATTTTGTTTGGGTTTGGTTTATTTGTCCAATTACTTTTGACCTCCTAAAATGTGGAGTGTTTGTAAAGAAATGTGTACAATTCCTACAACTTCTATCAGATATTTTTGTTCAAACCTTCAAATTACCGTATTTTTCGGACTATAAGACGCACCGGACTATAAGACGCACCCTGGTTTTAGAGGAGGAAAATGGGAAAATAAAACTTTAAGCAAAAAATGTGGTCCTGACACACTGTTATAGGGCGAGGATCTGCTGCTGACACTGTTATGGGGGTAATGTCCCCAAATTCTCTACTAAGGTACCCCATCCTGGTAATGATCCTCCTGCCTTGTATATGATCCTGCTATAAACCCCCATCCATCCTGTTCACATACCCCCCCCCCCCATCCAGCCTGTTCACATGCCCCCCCCCATCCAGCCTGTTCACATGCCCCCCCCATCCAGCCTGTTCACATGCCCCCCCATCCAGCCTGTTCACATGCCCCCCCCATCCAGCCTGTTCACATGCCCCCCCCATCCAGCCTGTTCACATGCCCCCCCCATCCAGCCTGTTCACATGCCCCCCCCATCCAGCCTGTTCACATGCCCCCCCCCATCCAGCCTGTTCACATGCCCCCCCATCCAGCCTGTTCACATGCCCTCCCATCCAGCCTGTTCACATGCCCCCCCCATCCAGCCTGTTCACATGCCCCCCCCATCCAGCCTGTTCACATGCCCCCCCCATCCAGCCTGTTCACATGCCCCCCCCATCCAGCCTGTTCACATGCCCCCCCCCATCCAGCCTGTTCACATTCCCCCCCATCCAGCCTGTTCACATGCCCCCCCCATCCAGCCTGTTCACATGCCCCCCCCATCCAGCCTGTTCACATGCCCCCCCCATCCAGCCTGTTCACATGCCCCCCCCATCCAGCCTGTTCACATGCCCCCCCCATCCAGCCTGTTCACATGCCCCCCCCATCCAGCCTGTTCACATGCCCCCCCCATCCAGCCTGTTCACATGCCCCCCCCATCCAGCCTGTTCACATGCCCCCCCCATCCAGCCTGTTCACATGCCCCCCCCATCCAGCCTGTTCACATGCCCCCCCCATCCAGCCTGTTCACATGCCCCCCCATCCAGCCTGTTCACATGCCCCCCCATCCAGCCTGTTCACATACCCCCCCATCCAGCCTGTTCACATGCCCTCCCATCCTGCCTGCTCATATACTCCCATCGTGCTCATATACCATCCTGGTATATGGCCTGTATCCTATAGCACAGAGAAAAAAATAAACGTTTATACTCACCTTTTCCTCACTCCCTGCAGCACCGATCACATCTTCCTCTCTGGCACGCTGATCTGTGTGTGTGTGTGTCCGTTCCCCTGCAGCATCGCGATGTCTTCCTGTCTGTGCCGATCAGCTGACCGGCACAGACAGGAAGTCATCGCGTGCTGCAGGGGGGCGGCTCCACACACGGGGACGGGTGAGTGTACTGATTCACTGCACCCCGCGCTGGTAATGACGCGCGGGGGGCAGTGAATACAGCCGCACATGATCACTCCAGGCTGTAATTGCCAGGGGTGATCATGCCGGCTCTTTGCTATGCGCGCGTCCCCGCTCATCCTCCCGTCCACCTGTCAGTGCCAGCTTCTGCGCTGAGAGATGGGCGGGAGGATGGGCGTGCATATGTAATGAGCGGGCCCACGTGGTCACGAGCAGGCGCTGCTGCTGCCTGTTCGTGCCCCCGATGACCCGCAGCACCCTCATTCCCGGCCGCAGCCCTATAGTCAGACCATAAGACGCACCCCCAACTTTCCCCCAACATTTGGGGGGAAAAAAGTGCGTCTTATGGTCCGAAAAATACGGTAAACGTTACAATCTGCACTTGAATTCTGTTGTAGAGGTTTCATTTCAAATCCAATGTGGTGGCATGTAGAGCCCAACTCGCGAAAATTGTGTCACTGTCCAAATATTTCTGGACCTAACTGTATATATATATTATATACGGACTGATTCCCCTACATAGCTAGATTAATTTGCATTCTGACGGGCACAGACTCCCTTTAAGGACTTTATATCATGGATACATGGCCACTGTCACTGCCTGGAAGCATTTGTATCTTGGCATTGGCAAAATTTGGATTCAATAATAAGAAGAGAAGGTCAGCACAAGCCAGGTATTTCAAGGCAGCCAGCGCTGGCAGTGAGATGAATTCTGCAGGAAGAACACAGCGGTTTCAGTCTATTGATGGCTGAAGAAATAGTCCAGGAGAACAAAATAACAAGCTGTTGCTCGCTGTCTACAGGACAAAAGGATTGTGCCAAGTACTAGGTGGCCGACAATATTGAAAGACGCCTGATGGGATGAAAAAAAAGAGGGTGACAATGGAATTGGGGAAGAGCCGATACACAGGCACATACTACAAAGTGAATAAAACATAAGGAAGATATACATGTCTGTTCTCTTTGTCTGCACCAAACGTGACGCGCCTTTGATGGTACAAAGAAAAATTAGCAAATAGGATTCCTGAGCTCGAAATCTGGTTTGGGGCATCACATCTTATCTGAATCTATAAAACATTTCAATTAGATCCTTGCGAATGTAGGTGCACGCTGGGTTCTGTAACACTAGTATCAGCAAGATAAAATATAATTCTAATGGATAAGCTATTAATTACAGAACTAAAATGGTTAAAAATGGAGCCATGTGTCGCTCTAATACACCCAAATTGTTCAAAGATATTATACTATCATATACTTCCCAGATATTACTATTATATTCTGCGCAGATAATGCGGACATATACAGCCAACATAAAATCAATAAATAGGGCTAACGCTTTACTGCTAAATTCAGCCCAAATAATACTAAATTTTCCCTAGATAATACCGCCACATAGAGCTGTGGTGCCCCTGAGGCTTCAGTCGCCACAGAGATATTGCACCTCAGCCAGAGGTGTGATGTCCCATCCTGAGTAAGAATGGGGTTATATGCCGGTCCACAGGCTAAACTTGCACACACCAATTGGTAGGCATACACTGGGTCAGGGATAGTGGCCGCAACCCCCATAGATGTATTCATGGGGCCGTAAGTCCCATTTCTGGTCCCAATACTGTGGGTTGGGCCTAGTCAGTGGGTGTGTGGGAGGAGTCAGAAAGAGAGAGTAGATGAGGGAACCAGGAAGTTTAAGTTCAGTGAGGAGTCAAGTCTAGAGCGTGAGATGGAGGAGGAGAGGGAGGTGGTTACCTCAGGAGAGAGAAGGAGTAAAAATCTGAAGAGAAAGTGACAGAAGGAAGTTCCTGGTGAAGATCCTGGGGTCTAGTTAGGTCCAGGTGACACCTAAAGAAAGAAAGGATCCCAGGGCCACGGAAGGGCATATTGGCTCATGGCCTGTTCCAGTGGAAGATCGGGTGGAGGGATCTGGCTGCATCCAGGGACGGTCCCCAGACAGAGGGAAGAAAGACAATTCCTCAAAAGTAACACCGAAGGCCGGGGATGGTTGCAAGTGCCCAGGGCCACAACCTGCCACAGATCCCCTGTGAAGAGGGCAAGATACAACGGCGGTTATCCCCCTATGTTCAGGCCCTGTGGTGGAGGTGTGGCGCCCCAGGACCTGGTCGCCACAACAGCATTGCCCTCCCAAAAGGGTTAATGCTGAGCCTGGAGGTAATTGGGAGACCAATTGGCCAGTAAGTTAACACTCAACACAGTTCTCCCTCCGGCCAGCAGGGGGAGCTCTGAACCTGGAACTTCAGGGAGCATTCCTTAAGTCTGGCTGGAAGGAGGAAGTGTTAGTTAGTCTGGAGACAGGAGTGAAAGAGTGCAGACGCCGAGTAGTGCTGCCTTGTAAACTGGGGCCTAGAGCTGGGATAGCTTGGCCCAGTGAAGCAAGGGGAGCAGAGAGGCACAGCAGGGACTCGGACATCGGAGTCTGTAGTTGCCAGGGCATAAAATCCATCCCTGGTAGCTGAATCCGGAGGGCAGGAGAGCTGCAAGCCCCCTGGCCCAGAAGCAAACTGAGGGTACAGCTGCATCCCAAGGGCCCGGTGTGGACTCCAGCAGAGAAGCACCAGAGAGGGCCTGCGCAGTCTACCACACAGAAAAGGGGACGAACAACAAGTCCCAGCAGCAAGAGGGCAATTGCAAACCCAAAGTGCAGTGTCCTAACACAGCAGAGAAAGATTAAGGAGTAGGCCTCATACTCAACTGGCCAAAGATCACCCCAGGCACTTCCAGGCCGGCCGGATCATCTTTACCATCTGTGACGGTCTCCCTGGACTAAGTTTCTGCCGAGTAAAAGAGGAGAAGGTAAAGAGACTACTGTTGTGCCTGTTTCTTTCATTGCTGGTCGGCCCTGCACCGTGTTAGTCACGCAGCACCATAGACTTCCACAAACACCAACCGTGCCCCGGGCATTGCTCCACCTGTGGGGAGCAGTACTACCATTGCTGCCATAACATCATCCCGGAGGCCTCACACAGCAGCGGCGGCTTAGTAGCCGCATACCACAGGTGGCGTCACGAACACAAACTTTAATTCAAGCCACATAGTCAACTGACACCCACCAGGGCCACGGAGCCGGGCCCAGCCACCACTGACTACCACCGGACTAGTCCGGCACCGGGTGTCCCATAGCCCTGGGGTGGGCGAGTCAACTTTGGCGTCACGAACAGGATTTCGTGCCCGGTCACACCGGGTACTGTGCGCCTGAAGAACTGTGTAAAAGACTGTGTACTGGTTGTAAATTGCCGCCGCCATTAGCCGCGCCGAGCGCAGGAAGAAGGGGGGCGTGCCTGACAAAGAGCGCGAAGGGAGCGCGCCATCAGAGCAGAGCGCTGTTAACCCCGCGCGACCCGGAAGAAAATTTGAAAAGTGAACGGAGCCTGGTAAGGTTCACTAAGGGGGAGGAAGATGTCCGACTCCGAGGGAGAGCAGGTGGCTGCCATCGCCCAGGGCGCCGCAGCACCGGCCGAAGTAGTCCCAGTCGCCGTCGCCCCAGCCCCCACTGTAGCGCCGGTAATGCCGATCACCATGCCGTACATACCAGGAGCAGAATGGCTGCCGCAGTACTCCGGGGAGTCCCATACCTTGAGTGACTTCAGAGAAAGCCTGCACAGCTTGTTCCGGGTGTATCCTCTGACTGAGAGCCAGAAGGTGGGCATAGTAATGGGACAGCTAGCCGGCGCAGCCCAGCATGAAGCGAAGTCCTGGCCTGATACAGATAAAGGGACAGCAGCCCAGATACTGGCCAAGCTAAAGAGTACTTTTGACACCCGCACCGCAGCAGAGATAAAGATGAGATTCTTTGGGTGCAAGCAACGGGCCACAGACAGCATAAGGGACTATGCCTTAAACTTGCAGGAGGCCCTGAAAGCAGTTAAACAGGTGGACCCAGAGAGTGTACGTGAAGAAGACAAACTCCTAACTGAGCAGTTCATAGAGGGGCTCCTGTCAGATGCCCACAGGACCCAGCTGCGTATCCTGGTCCTGCAGAACCCTGCTCTGGACTTTGCCAAGTTTAAGGACCAGGCCATCAGGGTACTGAGAGAATCTACACCGAATGACCCAGTACCCCTCCGGCCTCTTGCTATCACGTACCCCGGGGTGGTGCCTGCAACACGAGCCACTGCAGGGGCTGAGGCGCAGTCCCTGGATAAGGACCCCACTGCAGAGCTCAGACAGCAGTTCCAGGAGCTGACCAAGACTGTGGCTGCCCTTGCCAAGACCGTGCAGTCTCTACAAATGACCCCCTCGCCTGCAAAAATCGAGTTGGCCTCCAGCCCAGAAGACGTCCCATGGATGCGACAGAGGAGGATTCCGCCGACCCGAGGCAGAGACACAGACCGGTATGATTCAACAGGACAACCGATCTGCCGCCACTGCAACCAGGCGGGCCACATTGCACGACGCTGTCCTTTAAACGGGCCGAGCCTGGGGCCAGGAGCCAACCCCCAGGTGTGAGGAAGCCCGGCTCAAACCCCAGCCGCAGCAAGTATGTGGGAGGACGCCCGGTCCTTCCCATTGTGCTGGATGGGATCCCTTTGAATGCCCTCCTGGATACGGGGTCCCAGGTAACAACCATCCCCCACAAACTGTACAAAAGATATTGGGCTGATTCAGACATTGACCATGGCCCAGATGATGATTTAACGATTGTGGCCAGTAATGGTCAGCCCTTACCTCAAATTGGGTACAAAGAAGTAACCATTAAAGTGGGCCGGGTGGAATTGCCATGTCAGGGGATGATAATTGTAGATATAGATCGCAAAGAATCTGACCCACTGCTAACCATTGGTACAAATGTGATAGAAAATTGTATTGCCGAAGTGATAATTTTGTTGCAACAGGCGTCTGAAACTGCCAGCTCCGGGCAGCAGCGTGTCCTACAGAGGGAGATCAGAGCCCTGATGAGGAGGCAGCAAGTAGAGCTAGCCGGAGGAGAAATTGGCAGTGTGAGGGTAAGTGACCCCCTCCCCATTGTAATACCCCCAAGAAGTGAAATGTTGATATGGTGTCGGGCAGCAATAGGCCTCAAGGGTCAGGATTACCATGCCTTGGTAGAACCAGTGTATTCAGACAATAGGCCTGGAGTCCTGATAGCCAGAGGGGTAGCGGACGTCCGCAAGGGGAGAGTGCCCGTCCGTGTCCTGAATTGTGGGGAGGAGGAGGCCAAATTGCCCCGGTACGCCACTGTAGCAAAACTGTACACTGTCAGTAACAATACCATTAAAGCAGTGGAACCCTTGATCCCGTCCGACCAGGCGGAAGATAATGGCTCCAAGGGGCAGCCGGAAGACTGGTGCCAAAAATTACATGTAGGCACCGACTCCACCCCCTCGCACCAAAAGCATGGGGTTTACCGGGTGGTACAGGAGTACGAGCGGGTCTTCAGCAAACACCCCCTAGATTTTGGGCAGGTGAAAGGGGTTAAACATCAAATCCCCACGGGTGATCATCATCCCATTAAAGAGAGATACCGCCCTGTACCCCCCGCACAGTATCAGTGTGCCAAGGAAATGTTACGGGAAATGAAGGAGGCTGGGGTTATCAGAGATAGTTGTAGCCCCTGGGCAGCTCCACTAGTGCTCGTAAAGAAAAAAGATGGTACAATGAGAATGTGTGTAGATTACAGGCAAATTAACCGCATTACACATAAAGATGCTTATCCACTGCCCAGAATAGAGGAGTCACTAACAGCCTTAAAGTCAGCTAACTATTTCTCCACCTTGGATCTCACCAGTGGGTATTGGCAGGTTCCCGTGGCAGAGGCGGACAAGGAGAAGACTGCATTCACGACACCAATGGGCCTCTGTGAGTTCAATTGTATGCCATTCGGGCTCTGCAACGCCCCAGGGACATTCCAAAGGTTGATGGAGTGCTGCTTGGGCCACCACAACTTTGAAACCGTGCTGTTGTACCTGGATGACGTAATAGTCTACTCCAAGACTTATGAGGACCACCTGAAGCACTTAGCAGAAGTGTTTGAATCCTTGTCGAAATATGGCCTGAAGATCAAGCCGTCCAAATGTCACCTCTTGAAGCCAAAGGTACAGTACCTGGGTCATGTGGTCAGCGCAGAAGGTGTGGCACCTGATCCGGAGAAAGTCACTGTAATCAAGGACTGGCCAAGACCCACCACAGTGAAGGAGGTGCGGCAGTTCCTTGGACTGGTGGGCTACTACCGAAGGTTCATTGATGGTTTCACCAAGATAGCAGCGCCCCTTCAAGATCTCCTGGTGGGCCAGCCAAAGCAGGCTAAGAAGCAGAGCCCTCCATTTGAATGGAGCAGCCAACTGGAAACATCCTTTGTCCGGCTGAAAGGGGCTCTCACGGGAGAAGAAATTCTGGCCTACCCTGACTACAGCCAACCGTTTGTACTGTATACAGACGCCAGCAACGTGGGACTGGGAGCAGTTCTGTCCCAGGTACAGGGAGGCAGAGAGAGGGTGATAGCGTATGCCAGTAGGAAGCTTCGGCCCACAGAAAGGAATCCAGAAAACTACAGTTCCTTCAAGCTGGAGTTCCTCGCTATTGTTTGGGCAGTGACTGAACGCTTCAAGCACTATCTGGCATCGGCCAAGTTCACCATCTTCACGGACAACAATCCGTTGACACACCTGGCAACAGCCAAGTTAGGTGCGATGGAACAGCGATGGATGGCCCGGCTGTCTAACTTTGACTTTACCATCAAGTATCGGGCTGGCAAGAAGAATAACAATGCTGATGCGCTGTCCAGAATGCCTCACTTGCCCGAGTCTGGAGAAGACATGGATGAACTCGAAGAGATAGAGTTACCGGCTTTCCATCACCAAGGTGTGTCCCAGTGTGAGCATGCTGTGGGAGTGAAGCGCTCAAGCCAGCACGGGGTCTCGGTCAACCCCTTACTCCACCATAATTGGGAAGAAACACAGAACAGTGACCCGGCCGTGCGATTGGTCAAAGAGAAGCTAGCGCAAGCTGAGACCCATCTTGGCCCAGACGCTCCAGAGGAAGCCCAGCAGCTGTGGAAGGAGAGGGGACGACTGTTCACCTACCAAGGCAAGCTCTGCAAGAGATATGTCAACTATCGAACAAATGAACTTGTCTGGCAGATAGTGGTTCCGCAGAGAGATGCTCCAATGGTCCTAGCAGCGTATCATGATAACGCAGGACACTTCGGGTGGAAGAAGTTGGAGGCCCTACTCCGTGATCGGTTCTATTGGGTGCACATGAGAAAGATGATCGAGAAGTGGTGCCGAGACTGTGGCCCGTGTAACCTGAGGCGGAAAGACGATGCCAGCCAAAGGTCTCCCTTGCAGCCAATTGTCACAAAGCAGCCCCTGGAGTTGGTGGCCCTGGACCACGTGAAGTTAACACCAAGCCGGTCAGGCTATGTGTACGCCCTCACCATTGTGGACCATTACTCTCGTTTCCTGGTAGTAGTTCCTGTGAAGGACCAGACAGCCAGGACAGCAGCTAGAGCGTTCCAGGCATCCTTTTGCCGACCTCACGGCTATCCGGAAAGGGTACTGACTGATCAGGGTCCTGCATTCGAGGCTGAAGTGTTCCAAGAGTTCTGTAACATGTACGGTTGTAAGAAAATCCGAACCACACCGTACCACCCCCAAACCAATGGACTGTGCGAGAAAATGAACCATGTGGTTATTGATATGCTGAAGACCCTACCGCTGGAGGAAAGGAACCAATGGCCAGAAAAGTTGCCAGATCTGGTAGACCTGTACAACCACATCCCAGTGAATTCGAC
This sequence comes from Anomaloglossus baeobatrachus, assembly GCF_048569485.1. NCBI lineage: Eukaryota > Metazoa > Chordata > Amphibia > Anura > Aromobatidae > Anomaloglossus > Anomaloglossus baeobatrachus. The sequence continues at coordinate 36,953,264 of NC_134357.1, read as the reverse complement.
CAACTGCAGCCCCGCTTACCTGATGCGAGCCAGACCAGGCAAGTTGCCTGTAGACTTTGAGATGGGGACTGTGTCGCCTGAGGCGGTTCAAGAAATAGAGGATTGGGATACAGAACGGCAGCAGCGGTACCGTAAGGTCCAGGAGTGCGTAGAGAGGAGCCTGTCTCAAGCAAGAACGAGACAAGAACAGCATTACAATCAAACAGCCCCAGCAACTCCCTTAGCACCTGGAGAACAAGTCCTCAAGAAGAAGCGGAAGGCGCATAAATTGGATGATCAGTGGGAAAGCGAGCCCTACACCATTATCCCCTCCAACTTTGACAATAGTAAGGTATGCCTCATAAGCAAAGATGAAGGCAAGACCTATCAAGCAATTTCCCGAGACCGCCTGAAAGCGTGCCCTGAACGGTGCAGAATCCAAAGAGAAATGGAAGGAGTACAAGGAAGTCCCCAAAGTCAAGAGAAAGAAGGGGAGATGATTCAAACCATCCTTGGAAAGTTCCCCAAAACTTGGACCCGAATAAACAATGCCATAGTGGTACCAGTTTTGACGTTTCCGCAGTTGGTCGAGCCAGAAACGGAAAAGGTTCCGGATCCACCTAAAGAATCGTCCGCTCCAGCACGAGATGACACGCCAGCAGTGGAACAGGAGGATCAACCCCCTGTCAGTGGTGAACCTGTCATACCCTTGGCGACTCTTAGATCACAAAGGCAACCATCACGCTTACCTATGGGGGTTAGGCCCACCTGTAGTGCTGAGATAGAAGACGCACCACGTAGTCAGGGGCAAACACCAGAGCTACGTAGGTCCCAGCGCAGCACTCGGGGACAACCCCCTCTAAGGTATAGGGAGTCAACTGTATAAGGGAAAGAGTACTTATTAGAATGTAAATAGTTATGCAAAATGTCTGTCATGTTGTGTACAAAATGTTTTCTTTTTCTTTGATTGCGAAAATGGACAATTGGGCCACTGGACTATGGGTGGCCAACACCTAAATTGTTCATAGTTAGCACCAGTGTGCTCAACACCCCTGAAGAAAAACCCGTCCGGCGTGCATAGAGTGGGGTCATCAATGCTCTGACGCACGCCCAGAGCCTACGTTGGGGGTTTGAACGCGGCGGGTCCCCCATGGAGCAGTGTAATGGACACCCGGCAGGGAGCCACACTGGACTCTTATAGTAATGTTTAAGGTTGTAACGTTAAAGTATTTGCGCCTCCCATAATGGGATGAAATGTTCTAACATGTCATGTTTGTTTCTACAGTCCGGGAGTACTGAATTTAACTAAGGGGGAGTGTGGCGCCCCAGGACCTGGTCGCCACAACAGCATTGCCCTCCCAAAAGGGTTAATGCTGAGCCTGGAGGTAATTGGGAGATCTATTGGCCAGTAAGTTAACACTCAACACAGTTCTCCCTCCGGCCAGCATGGGGAGCTCTGAACCTGGAACTTCAGGGAGCATTCCTTAAGTCTGGCTGGAAGGAGGAAGTGTTAGTTAGTCTGGAGACAGGAGTGAAAGAGTGCAGACGCAGAGTAGTGCTGCCTTGTAAACTGGGGCCTAGAGCTGGGATAGCTTGGCCCAGTGAAGCAAGGGGAGCAGAGAGGCACAGCAGGGACTCGGACATCGGAGTCTGTAGTTGCCAGGGCATAAAATCCATCCCTGGTAGCTGAATCCGGAGGGCAGGAGAGCTGCAAGCCCCCTGGCCCAGAAGCAAACTGAGGGTACAGCTGCATCCCAAGGGCCCGGTGTGGACTCCAGCAGAGAAGCACCAGAGAGGGCCTGCGCAGTCTACCACACAGAAAAGGGGACGAACAACAAGTCCCAGCAGCAAGAGGGCAATTGCAAACCCAAAGTGCAGTGTCCTAACACAGCAGAGAAAGATTAAGGAGTAGGCCTCATACTCAACTGGCCAAAGATCACCCCAGGCACTTCCAGGCCGGCCGGATCATCTTTACCATCTGTGACGGTCTCCCTGGACTAAGTTTCTGCCGAGTAAAAGAGGAGAAGGTAAAGAGACTACTGTTGTGCCTGTTTCTTTCATTGCTGGTCGGCCCTGCACCGTGTTAGTCACGCAGCACCATAGACTTCCACAAACACCAACCGTGCCCCGGGCATTGCTCCACCTGTGGGGAGCAGTACTACCATTGCTGCCATAACATCATCCCGGAGGCCTCACACAGCAGCGGCGGCTTAGTAGCCGCATACCACAGGTGGCGTCACGAACACAAACTTTAATTCAAGCCACATAGTCAACTGACACCCACCAGGGCCACGGAGCCGGGCCCAGCCACCACTGACTACCACCGGACTAGTCCGGCACCGGGTGTCCCATAGCCCTGGGGTGGGCGAGTCAGAGGCCAAGACCAGCACAAACGGTCAAGGCTAGGAAGTCAGTCAGGAAAGAGACACAGGAGGGGTGCACCGGTATTGACCTCTGAACTACCCGGGATCGGCGGAGGCACCTGACAGTGGATCCCAGCATACTGTGGGCAACCGGACAGCTGCCGAATTGAGACTAACCTTGTGAGTAAAGATCTTAACTGCAAGTCCTGTGTCGTCTGCTTTATCCTGCACTGCATCTACAACACCATAGACTTTACCAAACACCCAAAGCTTGCCCCGTGGTATCCGCTCTTCCTGTGAAGAGCAAGAAACACCTTAGCTGCCATAACATCAGCCCCGGAGGTCCCTTCCAGCAGCTGCGGCTCCATAGCTGCAAATTACCACAGGTGGCGTCACGAATCTTATATAAACTTTAACACTATCATCTCCCTCAATACCGCCACATTAACTGACCCCCCAGGGTCATGGAATCGGGCCCCACCACCGCTGACTACCCCGGCCTGACACCGAGTCACCTAATGCCCTGGGGTGGGCGAGTCAGAGCCAACATAATAGCATCGTTATCCACCAATATATTATTGCCAGTTACTGGCTATATAATGCTGCCATATTGGGCAAAGATTATTAAGTCATACACAGCTCCTATTCCTTGAAACAAACTCTGGAGAAGATAGTCTTGATTGATACCTAGGGACTAGAGATGAGTGGAGATGAGTGGACCTGTGAAAGTTCGGGTGGACCATATTCGTTCATACTTTAAATAAAAGTCTGGTTTGAGACCTAAACTTGACCCTGGACGCTGAACCTCATATAAGTCAATGGAGACCCGAACCTCTGTGCTGTAAAATGGTCGTAGTAAGAGCTACAGGGCTGCAAAATGGGGGCGATTGCCCTGCAAGCAAATATGCATAGGAAATAAATAAAAAAAGATGTGGGCTCCCCCTATTTTTGATAACCAGCCAAGGTAAAGCAGACAGCTGAGGGTTGCAGCCTGCAGCTGTCTGGTTTACCTGCGCTGGTTATCAAAAATAGGTGGGAACCCATGTCATTTTTTTTATTTGATTTTTATTATTCACAGCAGCGGACAGGCAACGTCCGCATGCAATAAAGTTTGTGGATTGGATGTACTGCAGCCTTTCAATTACCTTTGTTAACATAAGAACAGTATCCTGACACAAAACTTGGATTTTTTTTAAACAGGTTCATACTCGAGTCACAGCCTGGAACACCCGGTGTCCAGTATGAACCCCAAACTTTATCGTTTGTGTATGCGTACTAAAGATATAAAAATCCATTCGATGATCACAGCAAGGTCAATCCATTAATAGTTAGACATACTGATCAACGTTAAAAAGTCAATAGTAATAGAATAATGGAAAAGTAACAATTATTACCATATTACATCAGAAATAATAAAGGGGTACTCACAAGTGTTGGATTGGGTTGAGGTCTGGTTAACTGTGGAGACAATCCAGCTCCTCTACTTCATTGTCACTGAACCATCTCTTCGCCAATCTCAACGTATGTTTCGGGTCATTGTCCTGCTGGAACACTATGTTGTCCTTTTCATACCCATAGTACTTGAGTGTACAAAGTAATTTATCTTGTAGTCCACTCACATATAGCTCAGCATTGAGACCACCATTGATCCCAGTCAAGTATCCAACACCTTTGGCTGTGAAACACCCCCATATCATCAGGCTTCCTCCACCTAACTTGACAGTTTCTTCAATTTCTCAATCCATTAGCCCCTTTTTCCCCTTGTTTCTTCCAGACCCATTAGCCCCCATCAGAGCCGTCTATTGAATTTCATTTCATTGCTCCAAATCACCCGTTTCCAATCTTCTATTCTCCACTTTTCTTACTTCTTTGCAAACTCGAGCCAATGCTTCTAAAGATGATATTGAAGTTGAAGCTTTTTCACCTTTTTTTGGGTCACCATTCCAGACTTGTGTAACGTGCGTCGCTCAGTGCTTACATAGACGTCTGTGATCTCACTATTATGAAGCGTATGAGCCGCCTCCACTGCTGGGTTTGTGGCTCCGGAACTGATAGACCTTATGATGAGCCGACTTGTTGACTTTGATATTTTGCCTGGACGTCACCTCTTGGCTTCTTTTGAATGGATGGACAGACTTCATTTCTTATTTTTCCATCTGTCATGGCCTCACATGATGCAGATTAGTGATTTTCTTGGCCGAGAGACCGCTATCGATGAGCTGGATGACGCTGTTTCTCTTTTCTTTGGAAAACTTCTTCATGGCTCTTTGATTCGAACCAGTGACCTTTTTCATAGGAATCAACCTAATATCACACTGAGCTATTAGGGAATGTGAGAACAGGTTGTAATTTGTAGCATACAGGACAACAAAAGAGCAAAACAGTAACAATGCAGTGACATGGCAATAATCTGCCTAACTAATCATATGCTAAATAGTTACAAGTCAAATATATATATATATATATATATATATATATATATATATATATATATGAGATAGCCAAGATGATTGCCTATAAAATGAAGGTCGTCTCACGCTCAAAGCTGTAGTGGATGGTGAGATACGGAGCCTGAAAGTCAAAAGTTCAAAACATTGTTACCCTTTTGCTCGTCAGTGTATCTATCTTTATTCTTTATTTAATGTTGTCTTTGAGCTAATGGGTGGAAATTGCTATATTTTCTCCTGTACACAGCACACACAGACATTGGGGACTCATACACCTTTATCTCTATGTAGCACATGTCCAGAAGTAGGAGCAGCTCGGAGGACATTATAAAGCCATAATTAGCAGTGTAGGTGTGAACCCATCTCTAGGATGAGATAAACACTTCCTAGGAAGAAAAAGCAGGAGCAGTATAGATGACCTTATGCAGAAGTACTGAGCAATGTAGCTGTGAATCCAGCTCTAGGATGAGATAACCACTTGCTAGAAAGCAACCGCATGGGGAGCCTTAAACAGCCATACTGAGCAGTGTAGGTGTGATTCCAGCTCTGGGATGTGATAAACACCTGCTAGGAAGAAGCATCATACAGTACCTTATATAGAAATGCTCAGCAATGTAGGTTTGTATTCAGCTCTAGGATGATATATACACTTCATAAGAGGCAGCAGCAGTATAAAGAACCTTACACAAAAGTACTGAGCAATGTAGCTATGAATCCAGCTCTAGGATGAGATAAACATTTACTAAGAAGCAACGGCATGGAGAACCTAATACAGCCGTACTGAGTAGTGTAGATGTGATTCCAGCTGTAAGATAAGATAACACTTGCTAAAAAGTATAGAGGACCTTATATAGTATTGAGCAGGGTAACTGTGAACCAGCTCTAGGATGAGATAAACACTTACTAGGAAGCAGCAGCAGCTTGGATCAGTGAGTGTTTCTCTGATTCTTGCTCACACTTTACTCTTTTTCTCCCCTTCCCTATGTATGGACCTCATTAGGCAGCTGTAATCTGACCCCTCAGTGAATTGGCAGTCCGTCTTATTTTGAACAACAAAGATTTTAGCCATTTTTCAGAGTGAGTGATGAATTCAGAAGGCGGGGAAGGAAAGAAGTGACTTTTAAGTGGAGAAAGAAGCATATTTCTCTGATAAGATACAGTGCCTTGCAAAAAATATTCGGTCCCCTTGAATTTTTCAACCTTTACCCACATTTCAGACTTCAAGCAAAGATAAAAAACTAAAATTTGATGGTGAAGAATCAACAACAAATGGGACACAATTGTGAAGGTGAACGATATTTATTACTTATTTTAAATTTTTGTAAAAAATAAAAAACTGAAAATTGGGGCGTGAAATATTATTCATCCCCTTTACTTTCAGTGCAGCAAACTCACTCCAGAAGTTCATTGAGGATCTCTGAATGATCCAATGTTGTCCTAAATGACTGATGATGATAAATATAAGCCCCTGTGTATAATCAAGTCTCCGTATAAATGCACCTGCTCTGTGATAGTCTCAGGGTTCTGTATAAAGCGCAGATAGCATCATGAAAACCAAGGAACACAACAGGCAGGTCCGTGATACTGTTGTGGAGACATTTAAAGCCGGATTTGGTTGCAAAAAGATTTCCAAAACTTTAAACATCCCAAGGAGCACTGTGCAAGAGATCATATTGAAATGGAAGGAGTATCATACCACTGCAAATCTACCAAGACCCGGGCGTCCATCCAAACTTTCATCTCAAACAAGAAGACTGATCAGAAATGCAGCCAAGAGGCCCATGATCACTCTGGATGAACTGCAGAGATCCACAGCTGAGGTGGGAGAGTCTGTCCATAGGACAACAATCAGTCGTACACTGCACAAATCTGGCTTTTATGGAAAAGATATCCATAAAAAGTGTCATTTAAAGTTTGCCACAAGCCACCTGGGAGACACCAAACATGTGGAAGAAGGTGCTCTGGTCAGATTAAACCAAAATCGAACTTTTTGGGCACAATGCCAAGCTATATGTTTGAAGTAAAACCAACACAGCTCATCACCCTGAACACACCATCCCCACTGTCAAACATGGTGGTAGCAGCATCATGGTTTGGGCCTGGTTTTCTTCAGCAGGGACAGGGAAGATGGTTAAAATTGATGGGAAGATGGATGGAGCCAAATACAGGACCATTCATGAAGAAAACCTGTTGGAGTCTGCAAAAGACCTGAGACTGGGACGGAGATTTGTCTTCCAACAAGACAATGATCCTAAACATAAAGCAAAATCTACAATGGAGTGGTTCACAAATAAACGTATCCAGGTATTAAAATGGCCGAGTCACAGTCCAGACCTGAACCCAATCGAGAATCTGTGGAAAGAGCTGAAAACTGCTGTTCACAAACTCCTCCATCCAACCTCACTCAGCTCCAGCTGTTTACAAAGGAAGAATGGGCGAGAATTTCAGTCTCTCGATGTGCAAAACTGATAGCACATACCCCAAGCGACTGCAGCTGTAATCGCAGCAAAAGGTGGCACTACAAAGTATTAACTTACAGGGGATGAATAATATTGCACGCCCCAATTTTCAGTTTATTATTTTTTATAAAAGTTTAAAATAAGCAATAAATTTCATTCACCTTTACAATTGTGTCCCACTTGTTGTTGATTCTTCACCATAAAATTTAACATTTTTATCTTTATGTTTGAAGCCTGAAATGTGGGAAAAGGTTGAAAAATTCAAGCGGGCCGAATACTTTCGCAAGGCACTGTATATTATGAAGTTACTTGTATTCTCTCAAACTATTGATTTATGCAACAACTATTTAAGTATCTAATGCTACGATATCTAGTAATGCACTATCGGGCTTATCCTCTAATAGAGGCTTGTTATGATGACACTGGAAATGCAAAATTACCCATCACCATAACTTCAATCGTTCCTTCCAACAAACCCATTGCCATTCTGGGAACTTATAGAAGATGGTGATTGTTGGGCAGCTCAGTAATAAGCTGCATTATTATCTTATGGTACATGCATATATTTTCTGTATACAGGCGCTAATTACATTTGTGTATAAATACATCTCAGGTGATATTATTCGTTAATTGAAAAACAAATTGAGGAGGAAGGAAACACGATGTTGCAAATGTGGAATTAATATTTTATGAAATATGTGAAAAAAAAAACCCCCTCACTGTTTCCAGGGAATAAATGTACTATCTCAGTGCCGAGGCGGATGGCGGATGGCGGTGATGGCGGGGACAGCGGGGACGGCGGGGACGGCGGGCAGCGGATCACACAGCCCAGGTGTTATTAGAACCACGCAGTAAGAAGTCGTTAATAGCTTTCTGTGTCCCATCACTCTTAAATGAAATGCAAATTAGGTTCCCTCCACGCAAGAAGCTTCTCCTGACATCTGGGATTGGGTCTGATTTTTCGACTTGTACCGGGAGCTTAGAAACTAATGTTGATCAAAATTCGCTTGACAATGAAATCCCAGAGGTAATCTAAGCGGTGATTACTTCATCAATAAAAGAAAACAAGGCTTACAAGAGGGAAAAGAAGAAACAAAAAAGTAACTATGACCTCTACTATCATTTATAATCCTATAATGCTATGTCATATTAAGAAATGATGGGCTCTTAACGTCTTAAAGGGAAAAAAACAGCAGGATTTTCATATATAAAGTAAAGCCAGTCCTGTACTGGGGCTAGGATGCGGAATGTAAGCGTAGCTTTCGTTCAGAGATCGAATGTTTTATTTCAGAAATATGTGCAAGTAAAGTTCCAGCAATGCACTGCTATTTGATTGACAGGTGCAATAGGGGCAGGAATAGATAGCAAAACTCAATCCTCATATTCCCGCTCCTGTCTGCCTGCCTGGCCTATCTCCCCCCCCTGTTGCCGACATAGACATTAAAGGCCCCGTTACACGCAACGACATTGCTAACGAGAGGACGTTGGGGGTCACTGAATTTGTGGCGCACATCCGTTCTCGTTAGCGACGCCGTTGCGTGTGACACCTACGAGCGACCGCTAACGATCAAAAATTCTCACCTTATCGTTGATCGTTAACACGTCGTTCACTTCCAAAATATCGTTGCTGGTGCAGGACGGAGGTTGTTCGTCATGCCTGCCTACGTGTGACACCCCAGGAATGAGGAACAACAACGTACCTGTGTCCTCCGGCAACGAGGTGGGCGTGTCTTTATTCGGCTGGTTTCCACCCCTCCGCTTCTATTGGGCGGCCGCTGTGTGACGTCGTTGTGACGCCACACGAACCGCCCTCTTAAAAAAGAGGTTGTTCGCCTCCCACAGCGATGTCGCTAGGAAGGTAAGTATGTGTGATGGGTAACAGCGATATTGTAACTCACAAACGACGGGGACGGGTGCTTTCACAAGCAACATCGCTAGCGATGTCGCTGCATGTAAAGCAGCCTTAATTCTGGTGCAGGCAGACAGTCAACGGGCGGGAATAGAGAGCAATACCTGACCAACATATTCCCTTCCTGTTGCACCTGTCCATCAAATAGCAGTGCATTGCTAGAACTTTACTTGCACATATTTCTGAAATAATACCTCCAATCTCAGAACAAAAGCTCTGCTTACATTCAGCATCCTAGTGCCAGTATAGCATTGGCTTTACTTTATATATGAAAATCCTGCTGGTTGGTTCCCTTTAAGGACCACTCAATCTTCCATTTTTCGCACTTTGCTTTTCTCCCTTCCTCCCACAACCATAACTTTTTTTATTTTTTTAGCTTTATGAAGAGTTGTTTTTTTTGCAGTTGATTGACACTATTCATTTTATCATAACCTCTATTGAAAAAACGGGCAGAAAATCCGGTCATATGGAAAAAAAACATTCTACCCTAGTTTTTTGGGTTTATTTATTTTTTTTATTCTGTGCTAAAGATAATCTGGAGACATAACTCTTCAAGCCGTACAATTACGGTGGCACTACACTGTTTTTTCTATAACGATCATTATTATTATTTTAATAATGGTGACAATGTAAAAAAAAAGTCTACAGAAAAAGAGGAGATCACATGAAGAAGAAATTACAGGATACAAGCAGTATAGAAAGTGTGATAAAATAATAGCTAGCAAAAGCTCACCACTTTGGATGCACCTTAAACCAGTGTTTCTCATCTCCATTCCTCAAGATCCATCAACAGATCATGTTTTCAGGTTTTCCTCAATATTAGACAAAAAATAATTGCATCACCTGTGCAACATTAATGAAAGCCTGAAAACCTGATCTGTTGGTGGGTCTTGAAGACTGGAGTTAAGAAACACTGCCTTAAACAGACATCCAGCCTATATTACTGGGAGAGACACACAGAGCTCACATCCAAACTATATTACTGGGAGAAACACAGAGCTCACATCCAGCCTATATTACTGGGAGAGACACACATAGCTCACATCCAGTCTATATTACTGGGAGAAACACACAGAGCTCACATCCAGTCTATATTACTGGGAGAAACACACAGAGCTCACATCCAGCCTATATTACTGGGAGAGACACACAGACCTCGCATCCAGCCTATATTACTGGGAGAGACACACAGAGCTCACATCCAGCCTAAATTACAGGGAGAGACACACACAGCTCACATCCAGCCTATATTACTGGGAGAGACACACAGACCTCGCATCCAGCCTATATTACTGGGAGAGACACACAGAGCTCACATCCAGCCTAAATTACAGGGAGAGACACACTGAGCTCACATCCAGCCTATATTACTGGGAGAGACACACAGACTTCACATCCAGCCTATATTACTGGGAGAGACACACACAGACCTCACATCCAGCTTATATTACTGGGAGACACACTGAGCTCACATCCAGCCTATATTACTAGGAGAGACTCACAGACCTCACATCCAGCTTAAATTACTGTGAGACATACAGAGCTCACATTCAGCCTATATTACCGGGAGAGACACACAGATCTCACATCCAGCCTATAATACTGGGAGAGACACACAGAGCTCACATCCAGCCTATATTACTGGGAGAGACACACAGACCTCACATCCAGCCTATATTACTGGGAGACACACAGCTCTCACATCCAGTCTATATTACTGGGAGAGACACACAGAGCTCACATCCAGCCTATATTACTGGGAGACACACAGACCTCACATCCAGTCTATATTACTGGGAGACAGACAGCTCTCACATCCAACCTATATTACTGGGAGAGACACACAGAGCTCACATCCAGCCTATATTACTGGGAGACACACAGACCTCACATCCAGTCTATATTACTGGGAGATGCACACAGATCTCACATCCAGCCTATATTACTGGGAGAGACACACATAGCTCACATCCAGCCTATATTACTGGGAGATGCACACAGATCTCACATCCAGTCTATATTACTGGGAGAGACACACAGACCTCACATCCAGCCTATATTACTGGGAGAGACACACAGACCTCACATTCAGCCTATATTACTGGGAGAGACACACACAGCTCTCATCCAACCTATATTACTGGGAGAGATACACAGACCTCACATCCAGCCTATATTACTGGGAGAGACACACAGACCTCACATCCAGCCTATATTACTGGGAGAGACACACACAGCTCTCATCCAACCTATATTACTGGGAGAGATACACAGACCTCACATCCAGCCTATATTACTGGGAGAGACACACACAGCTCTCATCCAACCTATATTACTGGGAGAGAAGCACAGAGCTCACATCCAGCCTTTTTTACTAGCAGAAACACTCCCACAAGTAAAGAGTCTGAAAAGCAGGTCTTATAATGGGTGGGGACCTTTTAGTTATATGTTCTGCTATCATATGGTTTACAAATAATCATACCAAACAATTCTACTATAATGTGGCACCCAAACTAGATTGCTAATATATTGAGTGCATAATATTATTATACACTAAACATTTGCCTAAATAAGTAATTTTTACAGTGCAATCACTATATTGCAAAAATAATCAATATAGGAGGAGAAATATAACGATTGGTTTTTATGCACTTTTTTTTTTTTAAAAACCTTAAAAGTCATCATTGGAGTATATTGCATTAAACTTGGTGCAGATTTAGGCAGAAAATGAAATCTACACCTCCTATAAGAATGTGCAGATTTGCGTCACAATTTGGGGTAAAATGTATAACTAAGCCTAAAAGTCATTGGCCAAGTTCCCGTCTGAAGTACGGAAGACGGCCTTTTCTCAAATTTTAGAGAGTACAGTGCAAAAGTCAAAATTTTTGGGCATTTGTAAATTTTTGCACAAATTGCAAATTTTGGCAAGTTCCAAAATTTTTGGTCGAGGTTGTGCAAAAATGTTGTTTTTATAGAAGGTATGCCCAGCGCCTCCAAAATGGATGCAGTGGGGGCAGAACAGGGACATGACGCCACAGCTCATCAAATTCATAAATATCGTGAAATATGGGAAAATCGCCAGTGTTAACGAATTGATTAAAATAGAACAACAATGCCAAAGGCGCTTACTCTGATTGTCTGAAACATCTAAACATGGCTGTGACATGACTTTTTTTTTTTTTAATGAAAATTTTGTTTTGAACATTCCTTTCTGAGTTTTGTAAAGAGCGAAAAAAGAACAAAAAAACAAATTGTTGCAGCGACGTCTATTTTTCAATCTCAAATAGAAAACGTCATTAGGCGAATATTTTCCTTAGAAAAGTGACGGCCAGGAGGGAATTCTTAATTATCACAAGTGTATTGTAAAACTCTCGCTTTGGGGTTTCTTTTGATCCCAATCAAAAGCTTGAAAAACAGTGAGGAGAATGTCTTCTCTTTGTAGGGATTGCGTTACATGCAGGCGCTGCACATGGCCCAGATATTTCATCCTTAGAATGAGCATAACACGGTGAAAATGTTATTGGTTTATGTGACTATTTATTCATAAAAAAACAAATCTTAAAATATTCCAATTAGGGCGGACACAATAGTATAACATTTTCGGTTTTGTGACACTCACATGTGCGCTTTGCTGTGTAGACTGGGACAGAAGTGTCAGAACAGAGTCACTATCATTAGAGAATAGGTGACAGCTCTGTTAATAAAAAAATTCTAGGGTTGTCATAAGTCAAAAGGATGAAGTTTACAAAAGCAACACACCAAAAACTTGGGTGGTGCAGGGAGGGAACAGGGTAGAGTTAAACATCCTGAAGCTGTGAACATCAATGCTGGTAACTATGCACATGGTAGGGTCTGCAGTCCACTTCATTATGTAATCCTTGTCTGTGGGAAGGGGTCTGAACACCAACATTTCCCATGTATTAAATGTCCATTCACTGTCAGTGGGACTGCCAAAAATAGTTGAATGCTTTAAGGCCGCTTTACACGCTACAATATATCTTACAATGTGTCGGCGGGGTCACGTCGTAAGTGACGCACATCCGGCATTGTAAAGTACATTGTAGCATGTAACAGCTACAGTTAGGTCCAGAAATATTTGGACAGTGACACAAGTTTTGCTATTTTAGCTGTTTACAAAAACATGTTCAGAAATACAATTATATATATAATATGGGCTGAAAGTGCACACTCCCAGCTGCAATATGAGAGTTTTCACATCCAAATCGGAGAAAGGGTTTAGGAATCATAGCTCTGTAATGCATAGCCTCCTCTTTTTCAAGGGACCAAAAGTAATTGGACAAGGGACTCTAAGGGCTGCAATTAACTCTGAAGGCGTCTCCCTCATTAACCTGTAATCAATGAAGTAGTTAAAAGGTCTGGGGTTGATTACAGGTGTGTGGTTTTGCATTTGGAAGCTGTTGCTGTGACCAGACAACATGCGGTCTAAGGAACTCTCAATTGAGGTGAAGCAGAACATCCTGAGGCTGAAAAAAGAGAAAAAATCCATCAGAGAGATAGCAGACATGTTTGGAGTAGCAAAATCAACAGTCGGGTACATTCTGAGAAAAAAGGAATTGACTGGTGAGCTTGGGAACTTAAAAAGGCCTGGGTGTCCACGGATGACAACAGTGGTGGATGATCGCCGCATACTTTCTTTGGTGAAGAAGAACCCGTTCACAACATCAACTGAAGTCCAGAACACTCTCAGTGAAGTAGGTGTATCTGTCTCTAAGTCAACAGTAAAGAGAAGACTCCATGAAATTAAATACAAAGGGTTCACATCTAGATGCAAACCATTCATCAATTCCAAAAATAGACAGGCCAGAGTTAAATTTGCTGAAAAACACCTCATGAAGCCAGCTCAGTTCTGGAAAAGTATTCTATGGACAGATGAGACCAAGATCAACCTGTACCAGAATGATGGGAAGAAAAAAGTTTGGAGAAGAAAGGGAACGGCACATGATCCAAGGCACACCCCATCCTCTGTAAAACATGGTGGAGGCAACGTGATGGCATGGGCATGCATGGCTTTCAATGGCACTGGGTCACTTGTGTTTATTGATGACATAACAGCAGACAAGAGTAGCCGGATGAATTCTGAAGTGTACCGGGATATACTTTCAGCCCAGATTCAGCCAAATGCCGCAAAGTTGATCGGACGGCGCTTCATAGTACAGATGGACAATGACCCCAAGCATACAGCCAAAGCTACCCATGAGTTCATGAGTGCAAAAAAGTGGAACATTCTGCAATGGCCAAGTCAATCACCAGATCTTAACCCAATTGAGCATGCATTTCACTTGCTCAAATCCAGACTTAAGACGGAAAGACCCACAAACAAGCAAGACCTGAAGGCTGCGGCTGTAAAGGCCTGGCAAAGCATTAAGAAGGAGGAAACCCAGCGTTTGGTGATGTCCATGGGTTCCAGACTTAAGGCAGTGATTGCCTCCAAAGGATTCGCAACAAAATATTGAAAATAAAAATTTTTTTTTTGGGTTTAGTTTATTTGTCCAATTACTTTTGACCTCCTAAAATGTGGAGTGTTTGTAAAGAAATGTGTACAATTCCTACAATTTCTATCAGATATTTTTGTTCAAACCTTCAAATTAAACGTTACAATCTGCACTTGAATTCTGTTGTAGAGGTTTCATTTCAAATCCAATGTGGTGGCATGCAGAGCCCAACTCGTGAAAATTGTGTCACTGTCCAAATATTTCTGGACCTAACTGTACATGCGATTGAACGGTAAAACGTTCATCGCATGCACGTCGTACAATTCCTAAAAATTGAACGTCTGGTTGTTCATCGTACCCGAGGTAGCACACATTGCAGCGTGTGACACCCCGGGAACGATGAACAGATCCTACCTGCGTCCTGCGGCTCCCGCCGGCTATGCGGAAGGAAGGAGGTGGGCGGGATGTTTACGTCAATCAATCTGTGAAGAAACCGCACCACGCGGCCCCAACCTGATATCTCTAATACGTCAGAGCCACGTGATACAACCTCGTCACTTCCACTAACATGCGACATTCCATGCCCCCAAGGGGTACGTAACGTCCTCTTGGTGCAATGCAACACTGACACCTACTGTCCCCGTGGGCACAGGGAGTGAGACAGAGCAGGCTGCGCAGACTTCGGCACGGCACCCAGCTATTCTCACAACCCCAGCCACCTGCCAGAACCTTTCCACTAGCCCAAGTGAATCAGGAATCTATCAGCCAGTTCAGTACGGTAGACTGCCACCAGTTCCTTGTTAGATATAGGCCTGGTCTGCTAGCAGGACTATTTCGGGGCAGAAACCAGCCCAGGTAGCGTGTAATTTTAAACTGAGCTAATGGACATGAGGTTGAGGGATGGATATAAAAGAAACAGCCCAAGATACAAAAAAGAAAACAGCCCTGCCCAGGGCCACACTAGATAATACAATATATATAAGATGGGATTTATAAATATTATGTCAGAAGTACAGTTACAGATAAGTTATGGGTGCAAGCAGATATAGATAAATCAGATACCTTTTCTTTGTTCCTTATGACTAGGCCTTGGTGATGGCTTGGCACAGGGTAGGCGCTGTGGAGCTACAAGTTTTTCTAGGATTTCTCACACATGACCTCACAGAGAAGAACACTCAGAAAATGTCCACTCTGAATTTTATGAACCTACGTACCTTCCGTGTCCCATCCCACCTTGTCACCTAAGACAGGGCTGAACTTGGGATGTGCCTTTAGGTTCCAGAAAGTTTCGAATTGGCAGTTTTCCCCCATATCTCTGCCCCTGAGTGTCACACACCATCATATTTTCCATCAGATTTTATCTATCCATAGATAGGAAACATGAGGTGACTATTGTTTTTCTACGGCCAGTTATTAATTTTCGACTGATCCGCACGTAACACTATTAATAAATATGTGTGACATGCGTCTCACCATTGTGCGGTTGGAAATATGCCTACCCTATCTGTGGGAGCGACATGCACCCCAATATTGTAGCTTTTACACATTAGACTGCCATCACTTCCTGTAAAGGGACAAACGCCTGCCAACACTTCCTGTAGGGTGATAAACACCTGTCCTCACTTCTTGTAGAGAAATAAAGATCTTTTCTCACTTCCTGTACAGTGAGTAAAAAAAACCCTCACTGCTCCCTTTGATCAAATTTCCACCCTACTTCCTGTATAGAGATTCAAAGATCCGATTCTACTTCCTGTAGAGAGACAAAGACCTTCCCCCACTTCCTGTACAAAAAGGCCAGCCCACACTTTTTATAAAACAGCCATCTTACAAAACAAGAACTGACCACACTATCTGTTGAGACCTGCCTCAGTTCCTACACAATGACCCACCCTAATTTTTCTACAAAGTCCAACTTCCACTTCTTAAAGC
Source organism: Anomaloglossus baeobatrachus (assembly GCF_048569485.1). Taxonomy (NCBI): domain Eukaryota; kingdom Metazoa; phylum Chordata; class Amphibia; order Anura; family Aromobatidae; genus Anomaloglossus; species Anomaloglossus baeobatrachus. The sequence continues at coordinate 36,936,725 of NC_134357.1, read as the reverse complement.
GACACAAAGCTCCGACTCATAACCGAAACAAAGAAAAAGATCTTCCCCAACTTTCTGAAGAGACACAAAGACCTGTCCTTATGTCTCATAAAGAGACAAATACATGGTCTTACTTCCTGTAGAGAGTTAAAGACCTGATACTACTTTCTGTAGAGACACAAAGACTCCTGGACACATTTTGTGGAAAGACAAAGACATGGCCTATTTCCTATAGAGACTAATACCCATCCACACTTCCTATAGAGGCTGTAAAAACTCACTCCTACTTCCTGTAGAAAGAAACAATACCCATCCACACTTCTTGTTGAAAGACAGACACACCCACACTTAATTGCAGAGACAAAGTTCCACCCCACTTCCTGTAAGGAGACAAAGTTCCACCCCCACTTCCTGTACAGAGACAAAATTCCACCCCAACTTCCTGTACATTGACAAAGTTCCACCCCCACTTACTGTACATTGACAAAGTTTTACCCCCACTTCCTGTACAGAGAGAAAGTTCCACCCCTACTTTCTGCATAGAGACAAAGTCTCACTCCCACTTCTTGTAAAGAGACAGAAACCCACCCACAAATTCCTTTAAAGAGACAAAGTCCTGCCCTCACTGCCTATACAGAGATAAAGAACCACCACTTCCTGTACAGAGACAAACACCCTTTCACACTTCATCTACAGAGACAAAGAACCACCACTTCTTGTACACAGACAAACACCCGCCCCCAATTCCTGTACAGAGACAAAGAACCACCACTTCCTGTACAGAGAAAAATACCCGCTCCACTTCCTGTACGAAGATAGAGACCCACCCATACTTTCTTTATAGAGACAATGTCCCACCCTCACTTTCTGTAGAGAAACAGAGACCCACCCTAACTTCCAGTACAGAGACAGAGTACGGCCCTCATTCCTGTAATCTGCCTCTCTGCTGATAGAGATGATTACACTCGACAACAGGCAGTGGACAGCAAGTCACACAGAAGGGAGACACCTAGTGGACACAAATTTGTACTGATTTTTATAGGAAAAGATATCAGATTAAAAAATAAAGGGATTTGTAAATTGTCTATTATCTTCAAACTGAGAGGAAGTGGTCGTAAAGTAAAGTGACCAATGATTCGACATTAGACTACTTGTATTTTCAACAACTTGGCGTATACAGGAGGTTTTTCCCATTTAAGCAGAGATGCGTAGTGCGGTATTCAGCCGAGCATGGCTGTGCGCCACTGGATAGCAATATTGTTCAGTGCCAGAATTAGAAATACTGCAGCTAATCCTCCGGCAACAGATGCAAAGTAACTTGAGCAGATCGTGCAGGCACAAGCGCTGAGCCAGCGGCGATCAGACCTGTGCTCTCAGGATAGGAGTCGGGCTGGGAAAGACCTCCACGCGTCACGTCCTCACTGATAACAAATCAGGTAAAACCCTGGCACCAAACAGTGGTATAAAGTCATCCATAATGCAGACCTGAGATGTGTGAGGTTACAAAACATGAACGGTAAATGTTAGAAATGCAAGCAATCGCTGTGCTGCATAGTAAAGTATAAAGGAGCTTTAAATGATAATATTTTCAATTTCTCTGCTTGCTGTCAGTGAACGAGAACATTCCTTGTTTGTATCCAGGGTATTGTATTGGTATGTAAACTTCTGGTTTCAACTGTATCTAAAAAGACACATCTGCAGGTTTTTCCCTCCACTGTCTATAAAGACACATCTGCAGGTTTTTCCCTCCGCTCTCTATAAAGACACATCTGCAGGTATTTCCCTCCGCTCTCTATACAGACACATCTGCAGGTTTTTCCCTCCGCTCTCTATAAAGACACATCTTCAGGTTTTTCCCTCTGCTCTCTATAAAGACACATCTGCAGGTTTTTCCCTCTGCTCTCTATAAAGACACATCTGCAGGTTTTTCCCTCCACTCTCTATACAGACACATCTGCAGGTTTTTCCCTCCGCTCTCTATAAAGACACATCTGCAGGTTTTTCCATCCGCTCTCTATAAAGACACATCTGCAGGTTTTTCCCTCTGCTCTGTATAAAGACCCATCTGCAGGTTTTCCCCTCCACTCTCTATACAGACACATCTGCAGGTTTTTCCCTCCGCTCTCTATAAAGACACATCTGCAGGCTTTTCCCTCCGCTCTCTATACAGACACATCTGCAAGTTTTCTCACTATCTAACATGAAATCAGAATAAACCTTTCCAGTTTTAGGTCAATCAGGAACCAAAATTATTTATATTTGCCAAATGCTAGAAT